>NW_022987873.1:0-57500 GCF_902827165.1 Trematomus bernacchii
GCCAACACACTGGGAGTCACTATGTTCATGCTCAACACACTGGGAGTCACTATGTTCATGTCCAACACACTGGGAGTCACTATGTTCATGCCAACACACTGGGAGTCACTATGTTCATGCCAACACACTGGGAGTCACTATGTTCATGCAACACACTGGGAGTCACTATGTCATGTCAACACACTGGGAGTCACTATGTTCATGCCAACACACTGGGAGTCACTATGTTCATGCCACACACACTGGGAGTCACTATGTTCATGCCAACACACTGGGAGTCACTATGTTCATGCCAACACACTGGGAGTCACTATGTTCATGTCAACAACACTGGGAGTCACTATGTTCATGCCAACACACTGGGAGTCACTATGTTCATGCCAACACACTGGGAGTCACTATGTTCATGTCCAACACTGGGAGTCACTATGTTCATGCCAACACACTGGGAGTCACTATGTTTCATGCTCAACACACTGGGAGTCACTATGTTCATGCCAACACACTGGGAGTCACTATGTTCATGCTCAACACCTGGGAGTCACTATGTTCATGCCAACACACTGGGAGTCACTATGTTCATGTCACACACTGGAGTCACTATGTTCATGCAACACACTGGGAGTCACTATGTTCATGCTCAACAACTGGGAGTCACTATGTTCACCAACACTGGGAGTCACTATGTTCATGTCAACACACTGGGAGTCACTATGTTCATGCCAACACACTGGGAGTCACTATGTTCATGCCAACACATACTGGGAGTCACTATTGTTCATGCTCAACACACTGGGATCACTATGTTCATGCTCAACACTGGGAGTCACTATGTTCATGCTCAACACACTGGAGTCACTATGTTCATTCCAACATACTGGGAGTCACTATGTTCATGCCAACACACTGGGAGTCACTATGTTCATGCCACACACTGGGAGTCACTATGTTCATGCTCAACACACTGGGAGTCACTATGTTCATGCTCAACACACTGGAGTCACTATGTTCATTGCTCAACACACTGGGAGTCACTATGTTCATGCTCAACATACTGGGAGTCACTATGTTCATGCTCACACGGGGAGTCACTATGTTCATGCCAACACACTGGGAGTCACTATGTTCATGCCAACACACTGGGAGTCACTATGTTCATGCTCAACACACTGGGAGTCACTATGTTCATGTCAACACAACACCTGGGAGTCACTATGTTCATGTCAACACACTGGGAGTCACTATGTTCATGCTCAACATACTGGGAGTCACTATGTTCATGCTCAACACACTGGGAGTCACTATGTTCATTCACCAACACTGGGAGTCACTATGTTCATGTCAACATACTGGGAGTCACTATGTTCATGCAACATACTGGGAGTCACTATGTTCATGCAACCACTGGGAGTCACTATGTTCATGCTCAACACACTGGGAGTCACTATGTTTCATGCTCACACACTGGGAGTCACTATGTTTCAATGCTCAACACCTGGGAGTCACTATGTTCATGCTCAACACACTGGGAGTCACTATGTTCATGTCAACACACTGGGAGTCACTATGTTCATGTCAACACACTGGGAGTCACTATGTTCATGTCAACACACTGGGAGTCACTATGTTCATGTCAACACACTGGGAGTCACTATGTTCATGCTCAACACACTGGGAGTCACTATGTTCATGCTCAACATACTGGGAGTCACTATGTTCATGCTCAACACACTGGGAGTCACTATGTTTCATGCCAACACACTGGGAGTCACTATGTTCATGTCAACACACTGGGAGTCACTATGTTCATGCTCAACACACTGGGAGCACTATGTTCATGCTCAACACACTGGGAGTCACTATGTTCATGTCACACACTGGGAGTCACTATGTTTCATGTCAACACACTGGGAGTCACTATGTTCATGTCAACACACTGGGAGTCACTATGTTCATGCAACACACTGGGAGTCACTATGTTCATTCTCAACACACTGGGAGTCACTATGTTCATGTCAACACACTGGGAGTCACTATGTTCATGTCACACACTGGGATCACTATGTTCATGCCTCACATACTGGGAGTCACTATGTTCATGCTCAACACACTGGGAGTCACTATGTTCATGCACACACCTGGGAGTCACTATGTTCATGCTCAACATACTGGGAGTCACTATGTTCATGTGCAACATACTGGGAGTCACTATGTCATGCCAACACACTGGGAGTCACTATGTTCATGCTCAACACCTGGGAGTCACTATGTTCATGCCAACACACTGGGAGTCACTATGTTCATGCTCAACACACTGGGAGTCACTATGTTCATGTCAACACACTGGGAGTCACTATGTTCATGTCAACACACTGGGAGTCACTATGTTCATGTCAACACACTGGGAGTCACTATGTTCATGTCAACACACTGGGAGTCACTATGTTCATGCACACACTGGGAGTCACTATGTTCATGTCAACACACTGGGAGTCACTATGTTCATGTCAACACACTGGGAGTCACTATGTTCATGCTCAACACACTGGGAGTCACTATGTTCATGTCCAACACACTGGGAGTCACTATGTTCATGCTCAACATACTGGGAGTCACTATGTTCATGCCAACACTGGGAGTCACTATGTTCATGCCAACACACTGGGAGTCACTATGTTCATGCTCAACACACTGGGAGTCACTATGTTCATGCTCAACACACTGGGAGTCACTATGTTCATGCCAACACCTGGAGTCACTATGTTCATGCTCAACACACTGGGAGTCACTATGTTCATGCTCAACATACTGGGAGTCACTATATTTCATGCTCAACATACTGGGAGTCACTATGTTTCATGCCAACACACTGGGAGTCACTATGTTCATGCTCAACATACTGGGAGTCACTATGTTCATGCTCAACACTGGGAGTCACTATGTTCATGCCAACACCTGGGAGTCCTATGTTCATGCCAAACACTGGAGTCACTATGTTCATGTCAACACACTGGGAGTCACTATGTTCATGCTCACACACTGGGAGTCACTATGTTCATGCTCAAACACTGGAGTCACTATGTTCATGTCCAACACACTGGGAGTCACTATGTTCATGCCAACACACTGGGAGTCACTATGTTCATGTCAACACACTGGGAGTCACTATGTTCATGTCAACAACTGGGAGTCACTATGTTCATGCCAACACACTGGGAGTCACTATGTTCATGTCAACATACTGGGAGTCACTATGTTCATGCTCAACACACTGGGAGTCACTATGTTCATGCCAACACTGGGAGTCACTATGTTCATGCCAACACACTGGAGTCACTATGTTCATGTCAACATACTGGGAGTCACTATGTTCATGCTCAACACACTGGGAGTCACTATGTTCATGCCAACACACTGGGAGTCACTATGTTCATGCCAACACACTGGATCACTATGTTCATGCCAACACCTGGGGTCACTATGTTCATGCTCAACACACTGGGTCACTATGTTCATGTCAACACTGGAGTCACTATGTTCATGCCAACACACTGGGAGTCACTATGTTCATGCAACACACTGGGAATTCTTCCCAAAGGTCAAGGAATACCATGATCATAACACCAGAGGGAGCTCCACATCATGTAAAACCCAGATTTGGCACAAAAAAAGGGGAATACACATATCGCAATTATGCCACATCAAGGTGGAACGCTCTTCCCACACAACTGTAAAGGAAAGTAAAACTATACTTACCTTCAAAACCTCTCTTAAAGAGCACCTTCGGGGGAAAGCATTGCAAAACTGGCCCCGGTAATGGTACAAATCTCAACCTGTCGTACAATGGACAGCTTCCCCCCCCCATCTATGTATATACTCGCATTTTAGACTCTGTTACTAACTATATCTGTAGACTTGGTATGTCTTAAATGTCCGGTTAGGATGTATTAGAACGAAATCTAAATGAAAATTGTAAATAAGCCATCTGTATGTAAAAACCACCTGTATGTAAATTGTAAATAAGCCATCTGTATGTCAAATATGTCTTATATGTCTTAAATGATATGATGAATTGGAAATGGGGGACCCTGATGTAAACAAGACGAAAGTCTTTCTCTGGTCTGCATCCCCTTAACAATTGTATGTTTTGAGCTGTACTGTACTGTACCCAATATACAAGCTGTTAATAAACTTTTCAATCAATCAATCAATCAGTCACTATGTTCATGTCAACACACTGGGAGTCACTATGTTCATGCTCAACACACTGGGAGTCACTATGTTCATGCTCAACACACTGGGAGTCACTATGTTCATGCCTCATGTGGATAAACAAGAAAAAGGTTTATTATGAACACAAACAATCCACATTAATATTGTCAAAAAATGGGAGTAAGAAAGTTGAAAGTGTGAATATTGAATCGTCTCTTTTTGTTCTAAATGTATCCGAAGCATCTGTGACTGTCATGTTGTTTTCTTTGATCGCAGTGTGTGTTGTGTAGTGTGTGTGTGTGGTGTGTGTGTGTGTGTGTGTGTGTGTGTGTGTGTCTGCTTGCTTGTGTTCTCCATATTTTACAAGAGGCAGTGGTTTGAATCGTCAGAGTTGTTGTAAGATGTCTACAATACAGAGGAGACCAGTCGCTCCGCCTGTCATCGAGGATAGGAGTCGAGGACGCGGTCCGGACCTCGGTGACCTCAATGGTGGATACGGCCCACCCCCCTCCCCCCAGCCATCAGCTGATTTAAATGACCGGGTCACAGGTCACGCTCTTATTCTGAAAGTCTGCCGGAAGCTGCCTTGTTGTTCCTCACAGCTGACGACAGTGAGCGTTAGCATTAGCATTAGCATTCCTCGCAGATTATACTTCTTGATAATATCATATATAGATCTGGACCCGGACCTCTGTCTCTGGACCCGGACCCCTGTCTCTGGGACCCCCTGTCTCTGGACCCGGACCTCTGTCTCTGGACCCGGACCTCTGTCTCTGGGACCCCTGTCTCTGGACCCGGACAGTAAGTCTCGCTTTGCTTTAAAACACTTCATCTGGAGCTCCTGTAATGAGCTGCGCAGATTCTTATCTCCTAAAGAAACTTCACAGTTAAAAATGAACTGTTGAAAGAGTTTCAGGAGAGAAACTAAATATTAATATGAGTTTTTAATCAAATACAGGACCGATAAGAGTGGATAACAACATCATATACTAACTGTTAGATATCCTTTAAGATGTGTAAGTATAGTTAGATATATATAGTTGGATATAACATAAGGACAATGAACCAGGTAGACAGGTGGCTAACATTAGCTAGCACCTGACAGGCGGCTAACATTAGCTAGCACCTGACAGGTGGCTAACATTAGCTAGCACCTGACAGGTGGCTAACATTAGCTAGCACCCTGACAGGTGGCTAACATTAGCTAGCACCCTGACAGGTGGCTAACATTAGCTAGCACCCTGACAGGTGGCTAACATTAGCTAGCACCCTGACAGGTGGCTAACATTAGCTAGCACCTGACAGGTGGCTAACATTAGCTAGCACCTGACAGGTGGCTAACATTAGCTAGCACCCTGACAGGTGGCTAACATTAGCTAGCACCCTGACAGGTGGCTAACATTAGCTAGCACCCTGACAGGTGGCTAACATTAGCTAGCACCCTGACAGGCGGCTAACATTAGCTAGCACCCTGACAGGCGGCTAATATTAGCTAGCACCCTGACAGGTGGCTAACATTAGCTAGCACCCTGACAGGCGGCTAACATTAGCTAGCACCCTGACAGGTGGCTAACATTAGCTAGCACCCTGACAGGTGGCTAACCTGTTACCCAGGTGCGATCTAAAGGTTCTTGTTGTCCCTCCCCAGGTGCGATCTAAAGGTTCTTGTTGTCCCTCCCCAGGTGCGATCTAAAGGTTCTTGTTGTCCCTCCCCAGGTGCGATCTAAAGGTTCTTGTTGTCCCTCCCCAGGTGCGATCTAAAGGTTCTTGTTGTCCCTCCCCAGGTGCGATCTAAAGGTTCTTGTTGTCCCTCCCCAGGTGTGATGCAGCATGTCTCTGCAGGAGGTCTTGCAGCGCGCATCTCTTCAGCTCAGAGTCTGCTGCAGCAGGCGCAGGATCTGTGTGGGGGGGGGGCGTGTGGAGGGGGGGGGGCAAGCTGCTGGGGAGGCTGCGGGCCGAGCTGCGCTTCCTGCGGCGGGTGCAGAGTGAAGGGGGGGGGTGAAGGCGTCTCCCTGCACAGCAGCAACCTGCGCACCTGACGGCCATCGTGGAGTCTCTGCAGAGCGTGGGGGGGGGTGGTGGCCCTGCTGCACGTCTTCAGGTACACATTCACTCACTCACTCACTCACACACTCACTCACACACTCACTCACTCACTCACTCTCACACCCACTCACTCACACACTCACTCACTCACTCACTCACTCACTCACACACTCACCCACTCACTCACCCACTCACTCACCCACTCACTCACTCACTCACACACTCACTCACTCACTCACTCACTCAGTCACTCACTCACTCACTCACTCACACACACACACACCCACTCACCCACTCACTCACTCACCCACTCACTCACTCACTCACTCACTCACTCACACACACTCTCACTCTCACTCTCACTAACTGTGTCTCTGCCTCCTGTCTCCAGGTACACAGACTCAGCGGGGGATCCTCGCTCGCTGCAGGTGGACGTGGTTTCGGACGGGGGGCTCACCTGGGTGAAGGCGGTGGGGAGGAAGGCTGAAGCTCTGCCCAAGGCATCTGGCAGGGGGGGGGGGTCAGTACGGAGAGAAGAGCATCATCAGCCAGGCCAGAGGACTTCCTGTCTGCCGCCAACAGCAGGAAGTCCAGTAACAAACACCCCCACGTCGTCTTCGCCTTCTACAACGGGGTCTCCCACGCCATGGCGCAGCAGCTCGGGGTCATGGGGGTCAGCGTCAGGGGGGGACATTGTGGCCGTCAATGCCATATGGGGGAGGAGCCAGAGGGAGAGGGGGAGGAGCCCAGAGGGGGAGGAGCCAGAGGGGGAGGAGTCGGATGAGGACGGGGAGGAAGAGCCACCCTCCCCCATCGTGGCTGTCAATGCCATGATGGAGGAGGGGGAGGAGCAGCCAGTTGGGGAGGGGGAGGGGCAGGGGCCAAATGAGGGGGAGGAGCCTGGTGAAGGAGAGGAGGCTGGTGAAGGGGAGGAGCCTGGTGAGGAGGAGGAGCCTGATGAGGACCCCTCCCCCTCCAGGGTGCAGCGTGGCAGGGTTCTGGCCCGCCTCTCCTTCCCTGCTCAGCGCCTCCCTCTCTCCTGCCTCAGAGTGAACCTGGACATCACGACTCTCATCAGCTGCGTGTCCTCTCTGAGTCATGGCGGCTGCTTCTTCTCCTTCAGAGAGGGTGTTTCTGACAGAGCAGGGCGGCTCAGGAGCGTCTGAGCCCTGTCCTGCCGCAGCTCAGAGCCTTCATGGAGGGGAAGCAGCTGTTCGCCTGCAGCGCTGCAGTGACAGACTTCCGGTTGATCCTGGAGACGCTGGGGGGTCCGGGGGAGAAGCAGAGAGGGGAGCAGCTGCTGAGGAGCCTCACTCTGATGGAGGACCAGCCGTCTCAACGCTCTCTGAAGCTCGCGCTCAGCCACAAGGTCACACAGCGCTCCGTCAGCATCTTCGGCACCGGGGACTCGCTCAGAGCCGTTACCATGACAGCCAACGGGCGCTTCGTCAGGGCGGCGGGCCAATCAGGGCGTCCGATACAACGTGTTCATGCACCAACCCAGAGCGCTGACGGAGGGCAAGGAGTGGAGGGCCACGCCCCTCTGAGCGCCATCTTTATGTCATGTGATCATCAATAAAGCCTCACTTCCTGCTCTGATGTCACTTCCTGTTTGTCACACAAGCTACTGCATTTACCAAAACACAAGTTTCAGGGAAAGTGGGTCTGATGAAATATAAATACATATTAAATATATATATTAAATATAAATACATGGAGAAAAAAATATATACATATAAAATATATATTTTAAAATATAAATACATGGAAAAAATATATATACATATAAAATATATACATATTAAAATATTTATATTTAGGTTTGATGTGTTTATTGTGTGCATTTGTTTGAATATAAAGAATGCTGCATTTATTCTGTGTGTTGGATTAAAGTAATATTATTATAACTCATAACAATCAGGTTATTAATACATGTAGTGATAATAATCATGTTATTAATACATGTAGTGATAATCATGTTATTAATACATGTAGTGATAATAATCATGTTATTAATACATGTAGTGATAATCATGTTATTAATACATGTAGTGATAATAATCATGTTATTAATACATGTAGTGATAATCATGTTATTAATACATGTAGTGATGATAATCAGGTTATTAATACATGTAGTGATAATAATCATGTTATTAATACATGTAGTGATAATCATGTTATTAATACATGTAGTGATAATAATCATGTTATTAATACATGTAGTGATAATCATGTTATTAATACATGTAGTGATAATGCATGTTATTAATACATGTAGTGATGATAATCAGGTTATAATACATGTAGTGATGATAATCAGGTTATTAATACATGTAGTGATGATAATAATCATGTTATTAATACATGTCGTGATAATCATGTTATTAATACATGTAGTGATGATAATAATCATGTTATTAATACATGTCGTGGTGATAATAACAACATTGATATACATATTCTTTATAACTGATGAAATATAAACAGGAGTTTCTTCCAGTCTTCGTGCTTTTAATCTGAAAAGCTGGAAGGGGCCGTGGGTGTGTCCCTCTAGCTGTTAGCATGTTAGCTTGTTAGCTGCGGGTGTTCCTGAGTTTCTGGATGAAATGAGAGTCGGATCCGGGGAGGAACTGCGGACTCTGAAGGAGGTGAGGACCCCCCCCCCCACACACTTTATTTACTCAACACTAAACAACAACACCTGATGCTAACCGCTAGTGCAGCTCCATTCACAACGGTTAGCTTCGTTAGCTTATGCTAAAAACAAAAGTGTTCTCATCAGCAGCAGCGCGAGCCATCAGAGGCTCCTACAGTGCAATATGTATATATATATGTTATATAATGTATATATAAATATATATATATCCTCCTGGGACCCGAGGAATGTTTTCCAATCTCTATTTTTCATTTCCTACTTATTTAGTGTACGGTGGCCGGCAGGTGCAAACGCTGAACTACTACTTGGGGTTAAAAAAACATCTTGCAATTTAGACTTTTTTAATTGAATTGGATGTTTAAATGTTACAGTACGTCCACTGTAGAGGACGCCAGGACCATTTCAGTGTGAGAAGACATGAACAGATAGACTGTGTCCACTGTAGAGGACGCCAGGACCATTTCAGTGTGAGAAGTCATGAACAGATATGTCCACTGTAGAGGACGCCAGGACCATTTCAGTGTGAGAAGACATGAACAGATAGACTATGTCCACTGTAGAGGACGCCAGGACCATTTCAGTGTGAGAAGACATGAACAGATAGACTATGTCCACTGTAGAGGACGCCAGGACCATTTCAGTGTGAGAAGTCATGAACAGATATGTCCACTGTAGAGGACGCCAGGACCATTTTAGTGTGAGAAGACATGACAGATAGACTATGTCCACTGTAGAGGACGCCCAGGACCATTTCAGTGTGAGAAGACATGAACAGATATGTCCACTGTAGAGGACGCCAGGACCATTTCAGTGTGAGAAGACATGAACAGATAGACTATGTCCACTGTAGAGGACGCCAGGACCATTCAGTGTGAGAAGACATGACAGATATGTCCCTGTAGAGGACGCCAGGACCATTTTCAGTGTGAGAAGTCATGAACAGATAGAGTATGTCCACTGTAGAGGACGCCAGGACCATTTCAGTGTGAGAAGACATGAACAGATAGACTATGTCCACTGTAGAGGACGCCAGGACCATTTCAGTGTGAGAAGAACATGAACAGATAGACTATGTCCACTGTAGAGGACGCCAGGACCATTTCAGTGTGAGAAGACATGAACAGATAGACTATGTCCACTGTAGAGGACGCCAGGACCATTTCAGTGTGAGAAGACATGAACAGATTAGACTATGTCCACTGTAGAGGACGCCAGGACCATTTCAGTGTGAGAAGACATGAACAGATAGACTATGTCCACTGTAGAGGACGCCAGGACCATTCAGTGTGAGAAGACATGAACAGATAGACTATGTCCACTGTAGAGGACGCCAGGACCATTTCAGTGTGAGAAGACATGAACAGATAGACTATGTCCACAGTAGAGGACGCAGACCATTTCAGTGTGAGAAGACATGAACAATAGACTATGTCCACTGTAGAGGACGCCAGGACCATTTCAGTGTGAGAAGACATGAACAGATAGACTATGTCCACTGTAGAGGACGCCAGGACCATTTCAGTGTGAGAAGACATGAACAGATAGACTGTGTCCACTGTAGAGGACGCCAGGACCATTTCAGTGTGAGAAGACATGAACAGATAGACTATGTCCACTGTAGAGGACGCCAGGACCATTTCAGTGTGAGAAGACATGAACAGATAGACTATGTCCACTGTAGAGGACGCCAGGACCATTTCAGTGTGAGAAGACATGAACAGATAGACTGTGTCCACTGTAGAGGACGCCAGGACCCATTTCAGTGTGAGAAGACATTGAACAGATAGATGATAGGGACAGTGTTTCCCCTGGGTTTACTGCTTTTGGGGGGCTGCTGCCTGAGGGGGGGGGGTGGCCGTGTTTCCCTGGGTTACTGCTTTGGGGGGGTGCTGCCTGAGGGGGGGGGGGGGGGGGGGGGGGGGGGGGGGGGCAGTGTTTCCCCTGGGTTTACTGCTTTGGGGGGTGCTGCCTAAGGAGGGGGGAGGTGCTGCCTGAGGATGGGGGGGGGGGCAGTGTTTCCCCTGGGTTTACTGCTTTGGGGGGGCTGCTGCCTGAGGGGGGGGGGGGGGGGGGGGGCATTGGGATATATTTTTTTTAAATCTCCTCTGGAGCAGAGAGAGGAGCTGTGGACTATAAAGATAATAAAGAGCACATGTTCAATGTGAAAAGTGACAGTAGATATAGATTAGTTGCAATTTGGTGCTATATATATCTATATATATATCTATATATATATATATATATATATATATATATATTAAAAAAAAAATAATAATAAAAAAAATAATTAAAAAGATAATAATTATAATCTTTTTTTGAACACCTTGAATGTCAGGGGGGGCGTGGGGCTCCGTTGGCGAGAAAGAGAAAACACTGGGTTGTGTGATGATTAAACTTACCTCTGTCTGTTCTCTCTCCCAGGGTGTTCGGGCAAAAGAGTTCCCCCGGCCCCGCACACCTCTAAATATAGTTCCGGGAGGGAAACGGCAAAGTGGTAGTCTCCAGGGGGAGGTCGACATTTTTGCGCATAGATATTTGTATTTAATGTATATTGTCATAGATAGATAGATAGATAGATCGTACTTTATTGATCCCAAATTGGGAAATTGTTTTTGTTACAGCAGCATAACTTTATTCATGTGTATATTATTGGTAAATTGGTGGGGAAATATTTAGTAAATGTGTATATAGTTGTGGTAAATCGTTTGCTTAGATCAGTGGTTACATATAATTGTAACGCAATACATGATTGTCACTAAAAGCCTTTACATTACAATAAAATATAAAAAATAATTGATTAATTAATTTGAATAAAGATTCAAGTGAGTAGCTATTAAAGGCATAACAAGACAGACATGTATAATTCTTTCTTTATAGAAATGTTTCTTCTGCCCGTAAAGTGTCCAAACCAGGCTTTTCTGGATCAGCCATTGTCCATGCCGGTTTCACATTATTTGTCACAGTTGCTCCGATCAGATCGGTCTCCTCCATTTTGTAGATTATTTACGACTTTTGAATCCACATAAACACATCGGCAAAATCCGGCTTACTTTGAGCATGTTGTTTTAAAACAGTTGAATCCCTTTGTGAATTGTTTCCACTTGCGCCGTCCATTCATTTCTTCATACAGCGGGAATCCAAATGGATCCTGAGTCCAATAACCATCAAAGTCACTCTCACCCTCCTTTAACAACATACTTCACATTCATCCAGTTTGGGACAGGATGTAGCACTTTGAGACTTTTCAACTTTAATTACTGCTGTTGCCCCCCCCCCCCCCCCCTTGTGTGTGTGTGTGTGTGTGTGTGTGTGTGGGGGGGGCGCAACTTCCAACAGGAGTCATTTGGGGGGGCTCTTGGGAACAAAGGTTGGGAACCCCTTGCTTAGATTAATGATAATTGGTATGTGCCAGCCAATGAAGATCTGAGGCCTCCTATAAAAGGCAGTCAGTGTTGTTGAGAACGGGAGTTGTATACTGTGTGGGTGGTGGAGGACAGCCATGTGGTCACAGTGGATGGAAAATAATAAACAGTTTTCTGTGGAAAACACCAACCTGCCTGCTTCTTGCTTTTGCCTCCATGGCCGCTCTAACAAGTGGTGTCAGAAGTAAAGGCCTAACAAACACTTTGAGGAAAGACAAAGATGCCCTGAGGAACAAAGAAGCCAGCGCAACAGATGGAGCCAGATATGACGGTGCACCGGCTGTCCAGGTGACGGTTGCACCGGCTGTCCAGGTGACGGGCAGACTCTTGTCTGTTTCAATACATCCAGAGATTAGCAATTGGAGAGAAGAGTCCGTGCACCAAGAGCAGAGATGGAGGAACTGCACCTCGAGCCCAGGTGACAGAATTAAGAGAAGAATCGGAAAACAGAACCACGATGAGGAGGATGATGATGATGAGGAGGACGGGGAGGAGCTCAGGTTACGCCATTGGGGAGAAGAGCACCCACACTTCCGTAGAGACCCCAAGTTAATGCCACTCACTCCTGAAGATGATATTGAGCACTTTATGACAACGTTTGAAAGAATGGCCACTGTCTGCCTATGGCCAAAAGAAGATTGGGCTATTCAGCTTGTGCCACTGCTCACAGGTAAAGCACGCAGTGCCTTTGTTTTCATCACAGGACTCAGTAGAATACTGATCGGCAGCTGATGCCTACAAAAGAAGGTTTCGGTCATTGGAAATATATCGGGGGGAAACTCCACGTGAACTCTATGTACGGTTTAAAAGGACATTTTTTACAAATGGGTCAAACCAGGGCGATCCGATGTTGAAAAGATATCTGAGTTTGATGATACTGGAGCAGTTCTTGAGAATGGTGGACCCGGAGCTAGAGGTCTGGATCCGAGAGAGAGACCCGCGTCTGCTGAGGACGCCGCCAGACTAACAGAGGTTTCCTGTCAGCCAGAACCGGGACTAGAAGAACCACCTTCGGCCGCGAGGCATACTCGCTTGCACGCAAGTAAGTCCAATGGGGGGTGAATGGGGTGGGCAAAATGAGATTAGGCCTCAGCATCTTCACTAGTCCTAGCCTAGCTCCAAGTCGTTTCCCAGCGCAGACACACGCTGCTATCAGTTGTAACGGTTTAGGTCACATTCAGTATACTTGCCCAACAACCAGACAGAGCAAGCCAGCCCTGTTGTGTGTAGTTCCAGGACCCACCCACCCTGCCCCTGGTAATGCTGATGCGCTCATTGCCCCAGTGTTAGTAAATGGTCGGCGTGAAGAGGCACTCTTAGACTCTGGTAGCTTTCAGACGGTGGTTTGGCTAGCATAGTGCCTAGAGAAAGGTGGAGTGAGAAAAAGTGTAACATTAGTTGTGTCCACGGGTTGATGAAAAGTTGTACCCCACAGCTGAAGTTTATCTACCGTAGGGGGTCAGACTTACCTCCTCCCAGTAGCTTTAGTGCCTAAACTACCATACCCAGTTATCCCTGGCCATGATGTCTCCACACTGCTTGACTTGGGTAGATAAGGCTAAGGCTAACAGAGGGATTCCCAGACGGGTAGAGGCGGGGGGTTGGAGGTTCCTGCCCAGGAGTTGGATCAGCAGCAACAGTTAGAGCCCCAGGTGTCAGCAAAAGCATGTAACATGGTGGTGACTAGGGCACGTAAAGAGACAAATACTCTGGAGGAGTTACCTTGCTTACATGCTGAGTTGAAGACGGGGCCAGTTAGAACAGGGTCAGGAAGAAACTAGGCCCAGCCAGCCTTTACAAGCCCGTAGATATACGCATTCCCCCCAGATATAGCAGCAATGCAGAGAGCTGAGTCCAACGCTAAAAACCCTGGTTAGACAAGGTCTCAGAGGTTGAGGGTGAAAAACTGGGTAAGGCAGACGGTATAACAGAGTTTGCAGCCGCTTACTTGGATGACACAGTCATTTTCAGCCAGACATGGAAGGAACACATGGCTCACCTTCGCAAGGTCCTCCAGTTGATAAAAAAGGCTGGGCTAACAATCAATCCACGCAAATGTGCGTTTGCGCAGGGTCAGGTTGAGTACCTCGGTCATGTGGGTTGGCCAGGGTGTTGTGAAACCTCGAGTGGGGAAGTGGATGCTATCCACTTGTATCCTGTGCCCACCACCAGGAGGAAGGTGCGTTCCCTTTATGGGGTTGATTGGCTGGTACAGCAAGTTCATTCCCAACTTTTCAGAGAGGGCAGCAGTGCTCACTGACCTCACCAAGAACTCTGCACCAAACAAGGTGAAATGGAGTGAAGAGTGTGATCAAGCATTTAGAGATCTCAAGAGTGCAATCACAGGTGATTCAGTCCTCTACAGTCCAGACTTTTCAAGGCCATTTACACTGCAGACTGATGCTTCGGGTGTTGGCATTGGAGCAGTGCTTCTGCAGGAAACTGGGGGAGAGCAACGTCCAGTGCTGTTCCTAAGCCGCAAGCTTCTGGACCGAGAGACAAGGTATTCAACAGTGGAGGAGTGCCTGGCCATGAAGTGGGCCATTGATTCGTTGAAGTACTATTTGCTGGGACGTCACTTCCTCCTGGAAACTGATCATCGCTCTCTGCAGTGGCTGAACCGGATGAAGGACTCCAACACACGTCTCACAGGGTGGTACCTGTCCCTGCAACCCTATGACTTTACAGTCCAGTATCGGCAGAGCCGGCCCGACACATTAAGCGACATAAGCGGCCGCTTAGGGCCACTAAGGGCCTCCTAGCAAAAACTGAAAAAAAAAAAAGAAATGTGTTAATATGCCTAGATTGCCTACTCTCAAAGTCATGTATTATATTATTGAGTCAATCATACAATACATTAACCGTGCTTTACCTGAACCTCATCATGACACTAGAGAGGACGGCAGGATTGTAATTTCCCGTGTTCAGTGAATGCAACAGAGGCAAGACACCAGACCAATCAGAGAGTTGAATGGAAATAAACATCTGTCTTATTGGCTGACAGGTACCTATCCTGTGAGCTGTGACTATGTGAAGATGGACATAAGAACATTTGTTCTTAAAAAAGACGACAATTCTCAAGCAGTGGTTCACACACCAACCCCAGAGCCAGCACTCGAGCCAGGAGAAATTACAGCTACGTTGACGTTACTTTGAATCGCGGGGGTAAGCTAAACCGTTAGCAAGTAAGCTATAGCTAGCCAGATATATTAAATAAAACACTTTGTCATACAATCTAAATGTAATGTTTTTTAGCGTTACCTGGTGATTTCAAAGAAAGCTCTCTGGAAAATGTTGACTTACTGTTCGACGTGAAGCTAGAAGCTACCTTACAGTACACAGTTGATCCGGAGTCCTGTCAGTTCAAGTGTTTCATAGTTAGCTTAGCTAAGCATCAACCTAGCACTGAAACATATGGATGTTATGTGACAGTATTTCTGAGGAAAAGTCAGCTGAAATGGTGGCATAGTTGCCACTGCTTTACGTGTCGACAGCATGTTTGAACGTATTTGCAGCAGTACATGTGGGCTGTTTGGCAACTGACGTTGCCATAACAACACCTGAATGTAAATGGGCAACCTCTTTTTGTGACAGATCTTTGCAAGAAATTATAATTCTTCTGAATGATATTCCTATTGACAGCTAGTTTCTATGTGAACATTATGAGATGGACAGCCAGAGAGAATAAAGGAAAAACAGTTATGAAATACTATATGACAGTAAAATAAGAATACAGTTTAAAAGGGGAGTGATTTGTAAAATATCCATAAAGAAACATCTGTTTCCAGTTCTGTTTCATATGGGTGTTGAGAGATGTATCCATAGATCTCTTCATTTTGCTCTCAAAGTGCACCAGATTGATGCTTTTAACTTCAATATTTAAAAAAAAATCTTCCCGGGCGAGCATGCCCCTGGACCCCCCTAGAGGAGGTGAGGACCCCCCCTAGAGGATGTTAGGTCCACGGTGTTTACATGCTTATTTATACAATATGTGCTTATGCTAACATCATAAGACAAAAGTTGGTTCTGTGTTGTGTGAAGTGAGAACGCGCTAGAGTGAGGGGGGGCCCCAAGCCAAAGCTCGCTTAGGGCCCCCAAAAGTCTAGGGCCGGCCCTGAGTATCGGGCCGGGAAAGCCAACTTGGTGGCAGACTGTCTATCCCGGGTACATGAAAACTGAGGTACTGTGCGCTTTAGGAGAAGAGGGGGCGAATGTAATGACAAGACGCCGTTACTAGAGCTCACGTTAACATGTTGATATAATCATTGTACTGTATAGGGTATATTGACACAGTATTGGCACATGATTTAAATGAACACACTTTATTAATGTATAAATATGTTTATTGACAATTGATTGAATTGCATTGTTGTGTGGGGGAGTCTCGTGTCATGCAGCGCGGACGCCGGGCTGTTCCTGCTCGCTATTCGCCCGAGTAAAGAAATGGATACGGTTCAAATGCGCATATTCATACATTGCTAACAGTACGGGTAGCGAGGATTGTTCATGAAGTAAACGTGAGAATTAGTGATTGGTTGTGTGATGATTAAACTTACCTCTGTCTGTTCTCTCTCCCAGGGTGTTCGGGCAAAAGAGTTCCCCCGGGCCCGCACACCTCTAAATATAGTTCCGGGAGGGAAACGGCAAGTGGTAGTCTCCAGGGGGGAGGTCGACATTTTTGCACATAGGTCCACTTTAAATAAAAATATCTATCATGCTATATTTGAAAAATATATTGTCAAAATCAAATCAAATCAAGTTTTATTTAGGGCCATACCTATACAAAACATGTCTGTGAAGGTTTTAAAAAAAAATACCAAACAGATCACCCATTGTAGCCATGCCTCATACTGCTCAAACCCCTCTTTTGCAGCCCTGTTACGGAGCGTCCACACAGCAGCGTTAACAAAATCTTGGAACGCTTCTGCCCATTCACTTTGAATGGGGTGACGTCACTTTGCCTCACTTTTCGCCGAACTGCATTGTGGGCAGCCATGGGCGGCGCCAGGATTTTTTTGCTGCAGTAGCTTAGCAGTTACTATATGACAGCACGGTGTTGCTAGTTCATTTTCAAAATAAATAAACAAACAATACCAGTGGGCCAAGCACGAGCCTGTTCATATTGTCACGTTCACCGCTATTCAAGATCACAGATCACGAGCCTTCAATGTCCAAAACGTTCTCTTTATTTTATGGTACTGACGGCCACAGCCACGCCTTACAGAGCCAATCAATAGTATAACACTCATTATGACTTTTCCCCACACTCCAACACAACCCCTACCGTCTCTACTCCCTACACACACACACACACCTGGAAGGGGCGGTCTCTCCCTAACTCCCACCAACAACATTGCCTAAATAACTTTACAAATGTACTAAACTGCACATCTGATAACTGAAATAACTATTAACTTGGACACGCTACAATATTATCATTAATATTTACATTAAAACATTCCTTTGACACTTATAACATTACTTTGCAAGGTAAGCACAACCAAAATAAGTTTGTAAAAGCAGAATTTTGAACACTGTTTCTGTGCTCCTACAATATGTGTGTATAATACCATTACACCCTAAGCGTACACAATAGCGCATCACCTCACCGCAAACAGACACACACACACACACACACACACACACCACACACAGGGCTCCGTTGGAGAATTATAACAAACATTAGCCAAGTAACAGTTTGCGCTTTAACTTACAACGACCCCTGATAGATCTCGCGAGAATGTGTATAAATATATATAGATTACATTTTCATAACAAAACAATGGGGTTGCTAAGCCGTTGCTAGGCCAATTGTTAATTGTTAATTGTTTAAAGCTACCCCCTGGCGCCGCCCCCTGTGGGCAGCAGAGCGGAGATTTCAGGATTTCAGGATTCAAGTTGAGCAATGTTCAACTTTTGAAGCTGAGGTGGAAGCGTCAGCCAATCAAATCCCGTGTATGCAAATCGACAGTTCAAGCTCTAGCCAATCAAACGGCGTGTATGCTGGGAGAGACATACCGCAGGTCATTTCCTCATATTCCAAAACATGAGGAGAAATGAAGCGGTAGGGAATCACCCGGTGCTTTATGACCAGTCCCTATTTACCTACCGGGATACAAACCGGAGGAGCCAGGCATGGAGGGAGGTGGCAGAGACAGTGGTAGGTCTTCGCCTGTTTGGGGAGTTTATATCCACTTTACTTCAAACTTTTTTGCTTCGTATGTCGGGGGCGGGAGATTCATGTGATTGGTTGTTGGTGCCTTGCTCGCAAAAAATCCCCAAGCTTCAGATACGCCCACCTCCAAGATTTTTTTAACGCTGCTGTGTGGACGGGCCGTTAGAGAAATGCGGATCTTGGGTCCTTAGCTTGAAATTATTTCTGAAATAGTATGGAGCTCAAATGCTTTTTCTCTTGCGGGTTTATCACAAGGTGAGTTCTTTTTTATTTCCTGCTTTTTAAACACATGTGCTCTCCAGTACAGGTTAGCTCTGAGTGTTAGCGACGCTTGCTAATGTAAACAAAGACGAGATTACGTCCAAATCACGTCAGGCATTGTTTCTGATAGCAACTTTCTGTGGGTCCGCCGCCGTCACCTCGGATGGAAATCTGTATCCGCTCGTTGTACACCTGTTTTTAAAAGATTTGGGTACGGAGGAAAAGAGAGAGGGTTTTATTTTCTGACGCTGCGTGAGTTCCCCGACGCACCGGGGACACATGTTGATGTATAAAAGACATCACAAAGTGCATTTTGCATGATAGGTCCCCTTTAATGTATATTGTCATAGCTTTATTCATGTGTATATTATTGGTAAATTGGTGGGGAAATATTTAGTAAATGTTTATATAGTTGTGGTAAATTGTTTGCTTAGATAATGATAATGGTATGTGCCAGCCAATGAAGATCTGAGGCCTCCTATAAAAGGCAGTCAGTGTTCTCCAGAGACCTGTAGTCGATGTACTGAGAGTGCCTCATGACCCCAGATCTCCAGAGACCTGTAGTCGATGTACTGAGAGTGCCTCATGACCCCAGATCTCCAGAGACCTGTAGTCGATGTACTGAGAGTGCCTCATGACCCCAGATCTCCAGAGACCTGTAGTCGATGTACTGAGAGTGCCTCATGACCCCAGATCTCCAGAGACCTGTAGTCGATGTACTGAGAGTGCCTCATGACTCCAGATCTCCAGAGACCTGTAGTCGATGTACTGAGAGTGCCTCATGACCCCAGATCTCCAGAGACCTGTAGTCGATGTACTGAGAGTGCCTCATGACCCCAGATCTCCAGAGACCTGTAGTCGATGTACTGAGAGTGCCTCATGACCCCAGATCTCCAGAGACCTGTAGTCGATGTACTGAGAGTGTCTCATGACCCCAGATCTCCAGAGACCTGTAGTCGATGTACTGAGAGTGCCTCATGACCCCAGATCTCAGAGACCTGTAGTCGATGTACTGAGAGTGCCTCATGACCCCACTGATAGATGTCCTCTTGTGCAGTGCACAGAGACCTGATAGATGTCCTCTGTGCAGTACATCAGAGACTGATAGATGTCCTCTGTGCAGTGCATCAGAGACTGATAGATGTCCTCTGTGCAGTACATCAGAGACTGATAGATGTCCTCTGTGCAGTACATCAGAGACTGATAGATGTCCTCTGTGCAGTGCATCAGAGACTGATAGGATGTCCCTCTGTGCAGTACATCAGAGACTGATAGATGTCTCTGTGCAGTGCAATCAGAGACTGATAGATGTCCTCTGTGCAGTACATCAGAGACTGATAGATGTCCTCTGTGCAGTGCATCAGAGACTGATAGATGTCCTCTGTGCAGTACATCAGAGACTGATAGATGTCCTCTGTGCAGTGCATCAGAGACTGATAGATGTCCTCTGTGCAGTGCATCAGAGACTGATAGATGTCCTCTGTGCAGTGCATCAGAGACTGATAGATGTCCTCTGTGCAGTACATCAGAGACTGATAGATGTCCTCTGTGCAGTGGACATGTGTCAATGGGCTGGGTCCCAGGAGGATATAAGTATGTTCACATTGAAAGGAATAAGATGTTATTAAATACTGCTTATTGTCATATCCCCCAGTGTGGGTACAGTTACCCAGAAGCCACTCTGTCTGACCTCCGGGAGGCTCGCGCTCTGTTCTCTGACCTGAGGCTCTACAGCGACTTCTACTGTGAGTACATTCATCCATTCATCATCCATTCATCGTTTATACATGCATCCATTCATATCATTCATCCGTTTATACATTCATCCATCCATCATCCATTCATCATCCATTCATCGTTTATACATTCATCCATCCATCATCCATTCATCATTCATTCATCGTTTATACATTCATCCGTTCATCCATTCATCCATCCATTCATTCATCGTTTATACATACATTCATCCATCATCCATCATCCATTCATTGTCTTTCCATTCATCGTTTATACATTCATCATCCATTAATTGTCTATACATTACACCGACTTCTACTGTGAGTACATTCATCCATTCATTCTCATCCATTCATCGTTTATACATTCATCCATTCATCATCCATTCATCGTTTATACATACATTCATCCATTCATCCACATGAAGTGATGAACGTGTTAGTGATGAACGTGTTAGTGATGAACGTGTTAGTGATGAACGTGTTAATGATGAACGTGTTACTGATGAACGTGTTACTGATGAACGTGTTAATGATGAACGTGTTACTGATGAACGTGTTACTGATGAACGTGTTACTGATGAACGTGTTGGTGATGAACGTGTTACTGATGAACGTTTTACTGATGAACGTGTTAGTGATGAACGTGTTAGTGATGAACGTGTTACTGATGAACGTGTTGGTGATGAACGCGTTGGTGATGAACGTGTTAATGATGAACGTTTTACTGATGAACGTGTTAGTGATGAACGTGTTACTGATGAACGTGTTGGTGATGAACGTGTTGGTGATGAACGTGTTGGTGATGAACGTGTTGGTGATGAACGTGTTAGTGATGAACGTGTTAGTGATGAACGTGTTACTGATGAACGTGTTAGTGATGAACGTGTTACTGATGAACGCGTTAGTGATGAACGCGTTACTGATGAACGCGTTGGTGATGAACGCGTTGGTGATGAACGCGTTGGTGATGAACGCGTTGGTGATGAACGCGTTGGTGATGAACGCGTTGGTGATGAACGCGTTACTGATGAACGCGTTTGTGATGAACGCGTTACTGATGAACGCGTTTGTGATGAACGCGTTGGTGATGAACGCGTTGGTGATGAACGCGTTTGTGATGAACGCGTTTGTGATGAACGCGTTAGAGATGAACGCGTTAGTGATGAACGCGTTAGTGATGAACGCGTTACTGATGAACGCGTTGGTGATGAACGCGTTGGTGATGAACGCGTTGGTGATGAACGCGTTGGTGATGAACGCGTTACTGATGAACGCGTTGGTGATGAACGCGTTGGTGATGAACGCGTTGGTGATGAACGCGTTACTGATGAACGCGTTAGTGATGAACGCGTTAGTGATAACGCGTTAGTGATGAACGCGTTACTGATGAACGCGTTGGTGATGAACGCGTTGGTGATGAACGCGTTGGTGATGAACGCGTTGGTGATGAACGCGTTACTGATGAACGTGTTTGTGATGAACGTGTTACTGATGAACGTGTTTGTGATGAACGTGTTAGTGATGAACGTGTTACTGATGAACGTGTTACTGATGAACGTGTTGGTGATGAACGTGTTGGTGATGAACTTGTTACTGATGAACGTGTTGGTGATGAACGTGTTGGTGATGAACGTGTTACTGATGAACGTGTTGGTGATGAACGTGTTAGTGATGAACGTGTTACTGATGAACGTGTTACTGATGAACGTGTTTGTGATGAACGTGTTAGTGATGAACGTGTTAGTGATGAACGTGTTCCTGATGAACGTGTTGGTGATGAACGTGTTGGTGATGAACGTGTTACTGATGAACGTGTTGGTGATGAACGTGTTACTGATGAACGTGTTGGTGATGAACGTGTTGGTGATGAACGTGTTACTGATGAACGTGTTGGTGATGAACGTGTTGGTGATGAACGTGTTGGTGATGAACGTGTTACTGATGAACGTGTTGGTGATGAACGTGTTACTGATGAACGTGTTGGTGATGAACGTGTTGGTGATGAACGTGTTGGTGATGAACGTGTTGGTGATGAACGTGTTACTGATGAACGTGTTAATGATGAACGTGTTAATGATGAACGTGTTAATGATGAACAGTGATGAATGTGTTGGTGATGAATGTGTTGGTGATGAACGTGTTAATTCTTTGACAGGTTTTCCTAACAAGGAGAAGAAGAAGCTGGTGTTTTTGGCAGGAACTCTTCCTGTTCAGTATGAAGGTCACTCATTCATTTACTCATTTGTTTATTCACTCATTAATTAATTAATTTAATCATCTTTTCATTTATTCATTTACTCACTTAGTCATTCATTAATTCATCTGGTTTCCTTGTGATCTATGACTTTGATCAGGGGGTTCATGTGTTCACCGGGGGTTCATGTGTTCACAGGGGGTTCATGTGTTCACCGGGGGTTCATGTGTTCACAGGGGGTTCATGTGTTCACAGGGGGTTCATGTGTTCACCGGGGGTTCATGTGTTCACAGGGGGTTCATGTGTTCACAGGGGGTTCATGTGTTCACAGGGGGTTCATGTGTTCACAGGTAGTTCATGTGTTCACAGGGGGTTCATGTGTTCACAGGGGGTTCATGTGTTCACAGGGGGTTCATGTGTTCACAGGGGGTTCATGTGTTCACAGGGGGTTCATGTGTTCACAGGGGGTTCATGTGTTCACAGTGGGTTCATGTGTTCACAGGGGGTTCATGTGTTCACAGGGGGTTCATGTGTTCACAGGGGGTTCATGTGTTCACAGGTAGTTCATGTGTTCACAGGGGGTTCATGTGTTCACAGGGGGGTTCATGTGTTCACAGGGGGTTCATGTGTTCACAGGGGGTTCATGTGTTCACAGTGGGTTCATGTGTTCACAGGGGGTTCATGTGTTCACAGGTAGTTCATGTGTTCACAGTGGGTTCATGTGTTCACAGGGGGTTCATGTGTTCACAGTGGGTTCATGTGTTCACAGGGGGTTCATGTGTTCACACGGGGGTTCATGTGTTCACAGTGGGTTCATGTGTTCACAGGGGGTTCATGTGTTCACAGGGGGTTCATGTGTTCACAGGTAGTTCATGTGTTCACAGGTAGTTCATGTGTTCACAGGGGGTTCATGTGTTCACAGGGGGTTCATGTGTTCACAGGGGTCATGGTTCACAGGGGTTCATGTGTTCACAGGGGGTTCATGTGTTCACAGTGGGTTCATGTGTTCACAGGGGGTTCATGTGTTCACAGGTAGTTCATGTGTTCACAGTGGGTTCATGTGTTCACAGGGGGTTCATGTGTTCACAGTGGGTTCATGTGTTCACAGGGGGTTCATGTGTTCACACGGGGTTCATGTGTTCACAGTGGGTTCATGTGTTCACAGTGGGTTCATGTGTTCACAGGGGGTTCATGTGTTCACAGGGGGTTCATGTGTTCACAGGTAGTTCATGTGTTCACAGGTAGTTCATGTGTTCACAGGGGGTTCATGTGTTCACAGGGGGTTCATGTGTTCACAGGGGGTTCATGTGTTCACAGTGGGTTCATGTGTTCACAGGGGGTTCATGTGTTCACAGGTAGTTCATGTGTTCACAGGGGGTTCATGTGTTCACAGTGGGTTCATGTGTTCACAGGGGGTTCATGTGTTCACACGGGGTTCATGTGTTCACAGTGGGTTCATGTGTTCACAGTGGGTTCATGTGTTCACAGGGGGTTCATGTGTTCACCGGGAGTTCATGTGTTCACAGGTAGTTCATGTGTTCACAGGGGGTTCATGTGTTCACACGGGGTTCATGTGTTCACAGTGGGTTCATGTGTTCACAGTGGGTTCATGTGTTCACAGGGGGTTCATGTGTTCACAGGGGGTTCATGTGTTCACAGGGGGTTCATGTGTTCACAGGGGGTTCATGTGTTCACACGGGGTTCATGTGTTCACAGTGGGTTCATGTGTTCACAGTGGGTTCATGTGTTCACACGGGGTTCATGTGTTCACAGTGGGTTCATGTGTTCACAGTGGGTTCATGTGTTCACACGGGGTTCATGTGTTCACAGTGGGTTCATGTGTTCACACGGGGTTCATGTGTTCACAGGTAGTTCATGTGTTCACAGTGGGTTCATGTGTTCACACGGGGTTCATGTGTTCACAGGTAGTTCATGGGTTCACAGGGGGTTCATGTGTTCACAGGGGGTTCATGTGTTCACACGGGGTTCATGTGTTCACAGGTAGTTCATGTGTTCACAGTGGGTTCATGTGTTCACAGGTAGTTCATGTGTTCACAGGTAGTTCATGTGTTCACAGGGGGTTCATGTGTTCACAGTGGGTTCATGTGTTCACAGTGGGTTCATGTGTTCACAGGTAGTTCATGTGTTCACAGGGGGTTCATGTGTTCACCGGGGGTTCATGTGTTCACACGGGGTTCATGTGTTCACAGTGGGTTCATGTGTTCACACGGGGTTCATGTGTTCACAGGTAGTTCATGTGTTGACAGGGGGTTCATGTGTTCACAGGGGGTTCATGTGTTCACCGGGAGTTCATGTGTTCACAGGGGGTTCATGTGTTCACCGGGGGTTCATGTGTTCACAGGGGGTTCATGTGTTCACAGTGGGTTCATGTGTTCACACGGGGTTCATGTGTTCACAGGGGGTTCATGTGTTCACACGGGGTTCATGTGTTCACAGGGGGTTCATGTGTTCACCGGGGGTTCATGTGTTCACAGGGGGTTCATGTGTTCACCGGGGGTTCATGTGTTCACAGTGGGTTCATGTGTTCACACGGGGTTCATGTGTTCACAGGGGGTTCATGTGTTCACCGGGGGTTCATGTGTTCACAGTGGGTTCATGTGTTCACAGGGGGTTCATGTGTTCACAGGTAGTTCATGTGTTCACAGTGGGTTCATGTGTTCACAGTGGGTTCATGTGTTCACAGGTAGTTCATGTGTTCACAGGGGGTTCATGTGTTCACAGTGGGTTCATGTGTTCACAGGGGGTTCATGTGTTCACAGGGGGTTCATGTGTTCACAGGGGGTTCATGTGTTCACCGGGAGTTCATGTGTTCACCGGGGGTTCATGTGTTCACAGGGGGTTCATGTGTTCACAGGGGGTTCATGTGTTCACCGGGGGTTCATGTGTTCACCGGGGGTTCATGTGTTCACACGGGGTTCATGTGTTCACAGTGGGTTCATGTGTTCACACGGGGTTCATGTGTTCACAGGTAGTTCATGTGTTGACAGGGGGTTCATGTGTTCACAGGGGGTTCATGTGTTCACCGGGAGTTCATGTGTTCACAGGGGGTTCATGTGTTCACCGGGGGTTCATGTGTTCACAGGGGGTTCATGTGTTCACAGGGGGTTCATGTGTTCACCGGGAGTTCATGTGTTCACAGGGGGTTCATGTGTTCACCGGGGGTTCATGTGTTCACCGGGGGTTCATGTGTTCACCGGGGGGTTCATGTGTTCACAGGGGGTTCATGTGTTCACCGGGGGTTCATGTGTTCACAGTGGGTTCATGTGTTCACACGGGGTTCATGTGTTCACAGGGGGTTCATGTGTTCACAGGGGGTTCATGTGTTCACCGGGGGTTCATGTGTTCACACGGGGTTCATGTGTTCACAGGTAGTTCATGTGTTCACAGTGGGTTCATGTGTTCACAGTGGGTTCATGTGTTCACAGGTAGTTCATGTGTTCACAGGGGGTTCATGTGTTCACAGGGGGTTCATGTGTTCACACGGGGTTCATGTGTTCACAGTGGGTTCATGTGTTCACACGGGGTTCATGTGTTCACACGGCGTTCATGTGTTCACAGGTAGTTCATGTGTTCACAGGGGGTTCATGTGTTCACAGGTAGTTCATGTGTTCACACGGGGTTCATGTGTTCACCGGGAGTTCATGTGTTCACAGGGGGTTCATGTGTTCACCGGGGGTTCATGTGTTCACCGGGGGTTCATGTGTTCACCGGGGGTTCATGTGTTCACAGGGGGTTCATGTGTTCACCGGGGGTTCATGTGTTCACCGGGGGTTCATGTGTTCACCGGGGGTTCATGTGTTCACAGTGGGTTCATGTGTTCACACGGGGTTCATGTGTTCACAGTGGGTTCATGTGTTCACAGGGGGTTCATGTGTTCACCGGGGGTTCATGTGTTCACCGGGGGTTCATGTGTTCACAGGGGGTTCATGTGTTCACCGGGGGTTCATGTGTTCACCGGGGGTTCATGTGTTCACCGGGGGTTCATGTGTTCACAGGTAGTTCATGTGTTGACAGGGGGTTCATGTGTTCACCGGGGGTTCATGTGTTCACCGGGGGTTCATGTGTTCACCGGGGGTTCATGTGTTCACCGGGGGTTCATGTGTTCACAGGGGGTTCATGTGTTCACCGGGGGTTCATGTGTTCACCGGGGGTTCATGTGTTCACCGGGGGTTCATGTGTTCACCGGGGGTTCATGTGTTCACAGTGGGTTCATGTTTCCACAGTGTTCATGTGTAGGTTCATGTGTTCACAGGGGGTTCATGTGTTCACAGGGGGTTCATGTGTTCACAGTGGGTTCATGTTTCCACAGTGTTCATGTGTAGGTTCATGTGTTCACAGTGGGTTCATGTGTTCACAGTGGGTTCATGTGTTCACAGTGGGTTCATGTGTTCACCGGGGGTTCATGTGTTCACAGTGGGTTCATGTGTTCACCGGGGGTTCATGTGTTCACAGTGGGTTCATGTGTTCACCGGGGGTTCATGTGTTCACCGGGGGTTCATGTGTTCACCGGGGGTTCATGTGTTCACCGGGGGTTCATGTGTTCACAGTGGGTTCATGTTTCCACAGTGTTCATGTGTAGGTTCATGTGTTCACAGAGGGCTCATGTGTTCACAGGAAGTGGGTATAATTTCCCAGTGTGCATCTGGCTGCATGAGACCCACCCCCTGTCGCCCCCCCGCTGTCTCGTCTGCCCCTCCGTCTCCATGGTGATCAACCCAATGTGCTGCTGCGTGGATGAAGTTTCCGGAAACATCCGTCTGCCGGTCCTGAGCAGCTGGACCCAGGTAAGACCACCTGGCCCACTGAGACCACCTGACCTAGGTAAGACCACCTGACCCACTGAGACCACCTGACCCAGGTAAAACCAACTGACTCACTGAGACCACCTGACCCAGGTAAGACCACCTGACCCAGGTAAAACCACCTGACTCACTGAGACCACCTGAACCAGGTAAAACCACCTGACCCAGGAAAGACCACCTGACCCAGGTAAAACCACCTGATCCAGGAAAGACCACCTGACCCAGGAAAGACCACCTGACCCAGGTAAAACCACCTGACCCAGGAAAGACCACCTGACCCAGGTAAAACCACCTGACCCAGGTAAAACCACCTGATCCAGGAAAGACCACCTGACCCAGGTAAAACCACCTGACCCAGGAAAGACCACCTGACCCGGGTAACACCACCTGACCTGGGAAAGACCACCTGACCCACTGAGTTGCTTTTTATATGAAGTAATGAAGTTGATGTCATAATTATGTTGTGGATAGTGGTGGTTTAATGGATAGTGAGGTGGGCTGAAGATCAGAAGGTTGTGAGTTCAAATCCCGCCAGGAACACCACCACTAGTGCGCCCTTGAGTAAGGCTCTTAGTCCTCAGTTACTCCAGGGAGAATGTCCCTGTAATGGGTCACTGTAAGTCGCTTTGGATAAAAGCGTCAGCTAAATGAAATGTAATGTTGTCACTTCCTGTTAGGGCGTGTCCAGTTTATCACTGCTGATGTCAGAGATGAGGCAGGCCTTCCAGAAGGACACACCCCTTTATGCCAGGTGTCCTGTACAAGCCCCGCCCCCTGCTGCTGATGTAAACAGGTGATTATCAAAGTCAAAGTCAACTTTATTGTCAATCGTTCAGTTTGTGTGTGAGAGATCGAAATAATACAATGTATATAAAAATATAAAAATACGTGTGCAAATGTACACTGGAATAAGTCCCTGAGGGAGGATTAGGCAAATGAAGCCGCTGACGTCACTTCTTCTTCTGCTGCTTTGGGTTTACTGGCAGGCAGCAAACCACTTCACGGCGTATACTGCCACCCGGAGTCCCCGGCCGGAAGTCCCCGGAGTTGGGGAAGGCTTCAGTAGAAGCTACTCCCAGCAGCTTCTACTGAAGCCTTCAGAGGAAATCGCCAGAACGCCGACACCTCCTCATCTCCACCGCTCCCATGTTTTCTTTTGTGTTGCCATAAGTTAGTCTCTCTGCGTTGGTGCACTGGGCGAATGCTAATGCTAATAATGCTAATGCGAGGAAAATAAAATGGCGGCTTCACGGGGAGTTTTACGGGGCGTGGTTTGCATTCCGCCCAGCCAATCAGACATAGGAACCTTTTTCTCCCGTGAAAGTACTTTGGGCTTAGATATGTCTCATCATTATTTGTGTGAACAGAAAAATAATTTGTGTGTAAATATGTGATTTGTAAATGTAAAACACCATCCACAAATGCATTTCAAAGATTTGCAAATGTAAAACGGATCTGCAAATGCGCAAAATATTTTTACAAATAAAAAAAAGATCTTTGAATATCTCTTTAACATTTACAACTTTCGATCAGGCATTTGCCAATTTGTATTTGTCAACCAAAAATTTGTATTGTGGATCTCACATTTCTGCTTGTGGATCGTCTTTTTACACACGGAGTTTTGAGACAACCTTTCCGCCGGTCTCGGCTAAAATCTACTCGTGTCACTCGGTTATTTTCGGAAGCCACGTGATGGCCTGCTGATGACGACATTTCCGCATGATTTTCAAAGTAAGAGCATGATGGTTTGTTTAATGCGCTGTTTTTTTAATGAACAGCGGAACGTTAGATGCCATGGCCATGGGAAGTAGGGGTGCTGAGGGTGCTGCAGCGCCCCCTGATGGAGGACAGGGAATCTGCACGCCCACAAGATTAAATGGAAATATAATACAAAAAAAACTAATTTTCGGCATTAATGTAACAACATTCATAATTAAGTAAAGATAACACCCTTTTCACCCCGGTTACATTTTCCATTTGCCCTGAGAGGCTCAGTGAGGTAAAGGACTCTGAGGGTTTAGATAGTTCACTTTAGTCTAAGTTATCTCAGTGGCTCTCAAACGGTTCGATCACAATTTATGTAAACACATATTTCCAAGGCACTCCTTTATAATTATTAGGATAAATAACAACAGGTTTGAAATCATTCCAGTGTATACTACATCAGGGGTTCCCAACCTTTATTGTGCCAAGCATTTAGCACTACATCGAGATTAAGATTAAACTAATTTATTTTGGGAACAGCTGCATATATGGAGTTAGCCATATGTGTGTAAATTACTGTTCATAAACATTTGAAAACAAATGCCGGTGTTGGACAGACACAAACACACCGAACACACAGAGCTGAGCTGAGCACATACACACACACATCATGCGCCTTGGTGACTGACTGGACATCTCCTTCATAAAACTAATAAAAGGGGGAGTAATCGGGCAGGTCGATATGTGTAGAGGTGTGTGTGTGTGTGTAGAGGTGTGTGTGTGTGTGTGTAGAGGTGTGTGTGTGTGTGTAGAGGTGTGTGTGTGTGTGTGTAGAGGTGTGTGTAGAGGTGTGTGTGTGTAGAGGTGTGTGTGTGTGTGTGTAGAGGTGTGTGTGTGTGTGTGTAGAGGTGTGTGTGTGTGTAGAGGTGTGTGTGTGTAGAGGTGTGTGTGTGTGTGTGTGTGTAGAGGTGTGTGTGTGTAGAGGTGTGTGTGTGTGGTGTGTGTGTGTGTATGCGGTCGGTGTGTGTGTGTGTGTGTGTAGAGGTGTGTGTGTGGTGTAGAGGTGTGTGTGTGTGTGTGTAGAGGTGTGTGTGTGTGTGTGTGTAGAGGTGTGTGTGTGTGTAGAGGTGTGTGTGTGTGTAGAGGTGTGTGTGTGTGTGTAGAGGTGTGTGTGGTTAACACGTAGCAGCCTGCAGTCACTCTAGCTGTTCTAATGAAGGTAAACACAGCGAAGGCGGTGCGTAAAAAGGCACAGCTCTTTACCCGCTGATGCTTCTCTTCTCAGAGGCGGAGTACACGTCCCGCTGCCTCCTGGTGCTGCAGCCATTTCATGAAGTGAAGGAGGTGTTCCTTCTATAAAGCAGCTGCGGGCAGCAGATACTACACCCCTGGCCGACATGTCCTTAAAATGAAGTCCGAGTTTGAAATATATCTCAAATAATGTATATTATAATAATTATTATTATTATTATAATTCTGCAAATATTACGATAAACTCACAGCTATTTCGCGGCCCGGCAGTAACACCTCCGGTACCGGTCCGCGGACCGGGGGTTGGGAACCCCTGAGCTAAAGGACAGTAAACCAGAAATATCCTTTAAAACTGGAGAGATTAAAAAATATGCATTAATTAATAAATGTTAACTAGGTAAAATAAGATATGAATGAACAACAAAAATACAACACGTTACATTGATTTGTTATTGGCTATGGGTTATTGGTTATGTTCACATACTTATTTGGTTATTAAAATGTAAACCGATCTTCTTCAGATGGGTGTTTTAGAGTTGTCCCCCCTAGATCCAGTCTCTTGTAATTATGCTCAAAGTGCTCCAGATTGAAGCATTTTACTTTGAAATGTCAAAAACATTCTTCCCGGGGGGGCAGACCCCCGGACCCCCTTAGAGGATGTGACGTGTTAAAACATGTTAATACAATACTAAATACATTTGAAGCCTTTTTATATAAGCTGTCCAACATGTCAATACGTTTCTGTTTTTGTAGTGTGTTGGTCTTTTGTAGGTTTTTCCTTTTTTCTTTATATATTCTATTGTGTATTCCTTGGATACTCTATCGATCTTTATCTTTTCTACTGTACGTTTTTCAGGCTTGTGGGGGGGGGGGGGGGCGGTGCCAGCTAAAATCTTGCCTAGGGCAGCAAATTGGTCAGAACCGGCCCTGGTGTCATCCCCACAGCACCCCCCATTTGAAACATGTTCCCACGGCTATGTTCACTGTTACGCCCAGATCTAGAGGAACTAGGCGCAGCATAAAATTGCCCTCTCCCCACTCTTCCCACTCCCAAGAACATGGACACAGAGACAGAGAATGCCTCCCCACTCTTCCCACTCCCAAGAACATGGACACAGAGACAGAGAATGCCTCCCCACTCTTCCCACTCCCAAGAACATGGACACCGAGACAGAGAAAGCCTCCCCACTCTTCCCACTCCCAAGAACATGGACACCGAGACAGAGAAAGCCTCCCAACTCTTCCCACTCCCAAGAACATGGACACCGAGACAGAGAAAGCCTCCCCACTCTTCCCACTCCCAAGAACATGGACACAGAGACAGAGAAAGCCTCCCAACTCTTCCCACTCCCAAGAACATGGACACCAAGACAGAGAATGCCTCCCAACTCTTCCCACTCCCAAGAACATGGACACCGAGACAGAGAATGCCTCCCAACTCTTCCCACTCCCAAGAACATGGACACCGAGACAGAGAAAGCCTCCCAACTCTTCCCACTCCCAAGAACATGGACACCGAGACAGAGAAAGCCTCCCAACTCTTCCCACTCCCAAGAACATGGACACCGAGACAGAGAAAGCCTCCCAACTCTTCCCACTCCCAAGAACATGGACACCGACAGAGAGAATGCCTCCCAACTCTTCCCACTCCCAAGAACATGGACACAGAGACAGAGAAAGCCTCCCCACTCTTCCCACTCCCAAGAACATGGACACCGACAGAGAGAAAGCCTCCCCACTCTTCCCACTCCCAAGAACATGGACACCGACACAGAGAAAGCCTCCCCACTCTTCCCACTCCCAAGAACATGGACACCGAGACAGAGAAAGCCTCCCAACTCTTCCCACTCCCAAGAACATGGACACCGACAGAGAGAATGCCTCCCAACTCTTCCCACTCCCAAGAACATGGACACAGAGACAGAGAAAGCCTCCCAACTCTTCCCACTCCCAAGAACATGGACACAGAGACAGAGAAAGCCTCCCCACTCTTCCCACTCCCAAGAACATGGACACCGACAGAGAGAATGCCTCCCCACTCTTCCCACTCCCAAGAACATGGACACCGACAGAGAGAATGCCTCCCAACTCTTCCCACTCCCAAGAACATGGACACAGAGACAGAGAAAGCCTCCCCACTCTTCCCACTCCCAAGAACATGGACACCGAGACGGAGAAAGCCTCCCCACTCTTCCCACTCCCAAGAACATGGACACCGAGACAGAGAAAGCCTCCCCACTCTTCCCACTCCCAAGAACATGGACACAGAGACAGAGAAAGCCTCCCCACTCTTCCCACTCCCAAGAACATGGACACCGACAGAGAGAATGCCTCCCAACTCTTCCCACTCCCAAGAACTTGGACACCGAGACAGAGAAAGCCTCCCAACTCTTCCCACTCCCAAGAACATGGACACCGACAGAGAGAATGCCTCCCAACTCTTCCCACTCCCAAGAACATGGACACAGAGACAGAGAAAGCCTCCCCACTCTTCCCACTCCCAAGAACATGGACACCGAGACAGAGAAAGCCTCCCCACTCTTCCCACTCCCAAGAACATGGACACAGAGACAGAGAAAGCCTCCCCACTCTTCCCACTCCCAAGAACATGGACACCGACAGAGAGAATGCCTCCCAACTCTTCCCACTCCCAAGAACTTGGACACCGAGACAGAGAAAGCCTCCCAACTCTTCCCACTCCCAAGAACATGGACACCGACAGAGAGAATGCCTCCCAACTCTTCCCACTCCCAAGAACTTGGACACCGAGACAGAGAAAGCCTCCCAACTCTTCCCACTCCCAAGAACATGGACACCGACAGAGAGAATGCCTCCCAACTCTTCCCACTCCCAAGAACTTGGACACAGAGACAGAGAAAGCCTCCCCACTCTTCCCACTCCCAAGAACATGGACACAGAGACAGAGAAAGCCTCCCAACTCTTCCCACTCCCAAGAACATGGACACCGAGACAGAGAAAGCCTCCCAACTCTTCCCACTCCCAAGAACATGGACACAGAGACAGAGAAAGCCTCCCAACTCTTCCCACTCCCAAGAACATGGACACAGAGACAGAGAAAGCCTCCCAACTCTTCCCACTCCCAAGAACATGGACACAGAGACAGAGAAAGCCTCCCAACTCTTCCCACTCCCAAGAACATGGACACCGAGACAGAGAAAGCCTCCCAACTCTTCCCACTCCCAAGAACATGGACACAGAGACAGAGAAAGCCTCCCAACTCTTCCCACTCCCAAGAACATGGACACAGAGACAGAGAAAGCCTCCCAACTCTTCCCACTCCCAAGAACATGGACACCGACAGAGAGAATGCCTCCCAACTCTTCCCACTCCCAAGAACATGGACACAGAGACAGAGAAAGCCTCCCAACTCTTCCCACTCCCAAGAACATGGACACAGAGACAGAGAAAGCCTCCCCACTCTTCCCACTCCCAAGAACATGGACACCGACAGAGAGAATGCCTCCCCACTCTTCCCACTCCCAAGAACATGGACACCGACAGAGAGAATGCCTCCCAACTCTTCCCACTCCCAAGAACATGGACACAGAGACAGAGAAAGCCTCCCAACTCTTCCCACTCCCAAGAACATGGACACCGAGACGGAGAAAGCCTCCCCACTCTTCCCACTCCCAAGAACATGGACACCGAGACAGAGAAAGCCTCCCCACTCTTCCCACTCCCAAGAACATGGACACAGAGACAGAGAAAGCCTCCCCACTCTTCCCACTCCCAAGAACATGGACACCGACAGAGAGAATGCCTCCCAACTCTTCCCACTCCCAAGAACTTGGACACCGAGACAGAGAAAGCCTCCCAACTCTTCCCACTCCCAAGAACATGGACACCGACAGAGAGAATGCCTCCCAACTCTTCCCACTCCCAAGAACTTGGACACAGAGACAGAGAATGCCTCCCCACTCTTCCCACTCCCAAGAACATGGACACAGAGACAGAGAAAGCCTCCCAACTCTTCCCACTCCCAAGAACATGGACACCGAGACAGAGAAAGCCTCCCAACTCTTCCCACTCCCAAGAACATGGACACAGAGACAGAGAAAGCCTCCCAACTCTTCCCACTCCCAAGAACATGGACACAGAGACAGAGAAAGCCTCCCAACTCTTCCCACTCCCAAGAACATGGACACAGAGACAGAGAAAGCCTCCCAACTCTTCCCACTCCCAAGAACATGGACACCGAGACAGAGAAAGCCTCCCAACTCTTCCCACTCCCAAGAACATGGACACAGAGACAGAGAAAGCCTCCCAACTCTTCCCACTCCCAAGAACATGGACACAGAGACAGAGAAAGCCTCCCAACTCTTCCCACTCCCAAGAACATGGACACAGAGACAGAGAATGCCTCCCAACTCTTCCCACTCCCAAGAACATGGACACCGACACAGAGAATGCCGTTTGGTCATTTTAATTACCAAAGTTTTTAACAAAGAAACGCAACAACCCACAAAACAAACAAATCTCTGAACACATAAATATTGCCTAACAAATAAGAAAAATAAACGTACAGGCTTCTTACCCACTCTGACGTATAAACAGGAGAAAACGAGAATTAACCAAAAGGGTTTCACACTTTTGGTTAAATGAAAGCGTGTCCAACAAGGACAGGTTCAAGTAGTTCCTTTTCTGAGGTTTTCAAGACAAGCAAGAGGACCAGTATGCGGTATAAGTAGGACACAACAGGACAGATACAGCAGGAGGGAAACATATCTACACACAAATGACATAACGACCCAGCGTCGTAACAATCACCATCATCATCATGTTATAGTGATACAGTTAGTTTGTCTTAGTTTATTGGTTCAACTTTCTTCATTGTTTTTTGTGTATTCAGTCAAGCGGGTCAAAGTTACAAAGCACTTCACATCTTATTAATCGTTCTAGTTTTACCTTACCAGTGCAGTGGTAATGTAATCTGTAGAAAAGCACCGTATAGGTCAGCCTTAGTCAGGCTACATTAAATGTTATAATATTCATCGTGTCCTTTCTACTGTATATGCATATATTCCTGTCTATTACTTTCATTTGTATTTCATGTTATTGTTTCCACACATTTCACAATTTGGGATGAATGAAGTATCTATCTATCTATCTATCTATCTATATATCCATCTATCCATCCGTCTATCCATCCGTCTGTCTGTCTGTCTGTCTGTCTGCCTGTCCGTCCGTCCGTCCGCCCGTCCGTCCGTCCGCCCGCCCGCCCGTTCCGTCCGCCCGTCCGTCCGTCCGTCCGTCCGTCTGCCCGTCCGTCCGCCCGACCGTCTGCCTGTCCGTCTGTCTGTCTGTCTACAGATAGATAGATAGCTCTATGTAGGGTTTCCCATTAATGCTATGGGCTACAGTGAAATGTTCTACTGCAACACTCCCCACACACTCATACAGCTACACCCGCGACTGTTACAATGAAGGCTCGATAATCAGCTCACGACATATCGGAGAAGATTTTTTTTTTTATTATTGAAGTTAAAAGCATCAATCTGGTGCACTTTGAGAGCAACATGGAGAGATCTATGGATACCTCTCTCAACACCCATATGAAACACAACTGTGAACAGATGTACTTTTTCTTTATGGATATTTTAGAAATCACCCTTTTAAACTTTATTCTTGTTTTACTGCCATATAGTATTTCATACCAGTTTTTCATTTATTCTCTTATTGTTTTATAACTATAATGATCATATGAAGGTGTGCCTCTGAAATACTTGTTTACATAAATGGTGATCAAACTGTGGATGGTGTTTTACATTTACAAATCACATATTTACACACACATTATTTTTCTGTTCACACAAATAATGATGAGACATATCTAAGCCCATAAAGTCCCTGCTCTCTAGCAGGGACGGGAAAGGGGGTGAAAAGGTTCTCATGAACTCAGGAACTAAAGTGGGAAAAGTACTGTGGTGTGAACGCGCCTAATATGTACAAAACAACACTAAAAATAAAACTCACGACCATACTGTACTATCGGTCCGGGGTGTTGAACTAGACGAACATACATTAAAAACACTCGAAAACACTAAAGACTCGGAGAGCTAGGGGCCGCTGCTGCTGTCTGCGCTGCCATCTTAGTAAAATGGGATGTTACAGGTGATAACTTGTAATGGGATGTTACAGGTGATAACTTAATATGAACAGGTGATAACTTGATATGAACGGGTGATAACTTGATGTAAACGGGTGATAACTTGATATGAACGGGTGATAACTTGATGTGAACAGGTGATAACTTGATATGAACAGGTGATAACTTGATATGAACGGGTGATAACTTGATGTAAACAGGTGATAACTTGATATGAACGGGTGATAACTTGATATGAACGGGTGATAACTTGATGTAAACAGGGTGATAACTTGATGGAAACGGGTGATAACTTGATATAAACGGGTGATAACTTGATATGAAGGGTGGATAACTTGATATGAACGGGTGATAACTTGATATGAACGGGTGATAACTTGATATAATCGGGTGATAACTTGATATGAACGGGTGATAACTTGATATGAACGGGTGATAACTTGATATGAACGGGTGATAACTTGATATGAACGGGTGATAACTTGATATGAACGGGTGATAACTTGATATAATCGGGTGATAACTTGATATGAACGGGTGATAACTTGATATGAACGGGTGATAACTTGATATGAACGGGTGATAACTTGATATGAACGGGTGATAACTTGATATGAACGGGTGATAACTTGATATGAACGGGTGATAACTTGATATGAACGGGTGATAACTTGATATGAACGGGTGATAACTTGATGTGAACGGGTGGTAACTTGATATGAACGGGTGGTAACTTGATATGAACGGGTGGTAACTTGATATGAACGGGTGATAACTTGATATGAACGGGTGATAACTTGATGTAAACAGGTGATAACTTGATATGAACGGGTGATAACTTGATATGAACGGGTGATAACTTGATGTAAACGGGTGATAACTTGATATGAACGGGTGATAACTTGATATAAACGGGTGATAACTTGATATGAACGGGTGATAACTTGATATGAACGGGTGATAACTTGATATGAACGGGTGATAACTTGATATAATCGGGTGATAACTTGATATGAACGGGTGATAACTTGATATGAACGGGTGATAACTTGATATGAACGGGTGATAACTTGATATGAACGGGTGATAACTTGATATAATCGGGTGATAACTTGATATGAACGGGTGATAACTTGATATGAACGGGTGATAACTTGATATGAACGGGTGATAACTTGATATGAACGGGTGATAACTTGATATGAACGGGTGATAACTTGATATGAACGGGTGATAACTTGATATGAACGGGTGATAACTTGATATGAACGGGTGATAACTTGATGTAAACGGGTGGTAACTTGATATGAACGGGTGGTAACTTGATATGAACGGGTGATAACTTGATATGAACGGGTGGTAACTTGATATGAACGGGTGATAACTTGATATGAACGGGTGATAACTTGATGTGAACGGGTGATAACTTGATGTAAACGGGTGATAACTTGATGTAAACAGGTGATAACTTGATGTAAACAGGTGATAACTTGTAAACAGGTGATAACTTGATATGAACGGGTGATAACTTGATATGAACGGGTGATAACTTGATATGAACGGGTGATAACTTGATATGAACGGGTGATAACTTGATATGAACGGGTACTTGATAACGTGATACTGACTCTGAGGTGATAACTGATATGAACGGGGATAACTTTGATGTAACGGGTGGTAAACTTGATATGAACGGGTGATAACTTGATATGAACGGGTGATAACTTGATATGAACGGGTGATAACTTGATATGAACGGGTGATAACTTGATATGAACGGGTGATAACTTGATATGAACGGGTGATAACTTGATGTAAACAGGTGATAACTTGTAAACAGGTGATAACTTGATATGAACGGGTGATAACTTGATGTAAACAGGTGATAACTTGATATGAACAGGTGATAACTTGATATAAACAGGTGATAACTTGATATGAAACAGGTGATAACTTGATATAAACAGGTGATAACTTGATGTAAACAGGTGATAACTTGATATAAACAGGTGATAACTTGATGTAAACAGGTGATAACTTGATATAAACAGGTGATAACTTCATATGAACAGGTGATAACTTGATATAAACAGGTGATAACTTGATATGAACAGGTGATAACTTGATATAAACAGGTGATAACTTGATGTAAACAGGTGATAACTTGATATAAACAGGTGATAACTTGATGTAAACAGGTGATAACTTGATATAAACAGGTGTCTTTATTTCCTCGCCCCGCAGACCCCGCCCCATCTCTCCACAGAGAACCCGCCTCTTCATAACCCCCCCTCACCTGTCCGCTCAGAAAGGTAACTTCCTGTTCTCGAGCAGAGCTAGCTTTTAGCCTGGTAGCCTGTTAGCATGCTGATGCTACTGAGAAGCCCCTCCCCCTCTGTTGCAGGCAGCCAATGGGAGCAAAGCAGGAAGTCGTACGCCGAGGAGCTGCAGGGCATAGACTTCAGCTGCCCCGCCCCCTCAGGTGAGAAACAGGAAAAATCGACACGCAAGATCACCGTAATCTGCTTAGAGGGGCAGCTAACAGCGTGGCCTCTAACACCAGCTGCCCGTCGTCGTATCACTTCTTTCAGCCACTAAAGGTGAGGTGTGGCCCTACCTAAGTGTGAGTGTGGCAGTGTGCAATCTTACCTTTGAAGCAGGAGAGGAGAGCGCAGATGTCTTTTAAGTTGTCCCAATCCAAAAGGTGGGATCAGTTTATTTGAAGAAAAATAGGTCCAAACTTATACAGGGTTTTTACCGTCTCTCGTTACAACATTATAATCATACTAAACCTATCATGCTGTGATCATGTTCTAATATGAAACTCTAATTCACAGTTTTACATTTATTACCATAATTTGTAACTTCAGCTGCCCAATTCAGTTGTGACATTTAAAATCTCCCGACAGAATTTAGAGGCATTTCCTCATAAATGACCGGTGATAATAAAAAGCACATTCAAACTTTCATTCACCAAATCAATTCACATCAATTCCATACCTTTTTTCCGACACAGATGGCGGGTACTAACATTCACAAACACATACCTATATCCCGCATGTATTCGGAGGAAGATCCTCACAGGTGGCGGTTACTAATACTCACAAACACACTTCAATTCATTCCACTCATTCAACCCAGAAATTCGAGAGATATTTACCAGGTTTGAGAGAACCTTACCGAGAGCAAAAACCCAGCTCTCAGGGAGAGAGCGTTACCGGGAGAGAGCATACCAGGGGATCCCCCCCCTCTCTCTCACTCTCTCCAAAAAGGAAAGTTCCTCCCCATCTGCCAGTGTCTTTATGCTCGAAAACAGGATAGAAAAACCTAAAGACCCCTCCTCCATACACATATTTGTGGAAACTGGGCATGGCCTCTGATGTACAGGACTGGACTTGACCAGACATATGCTATGGCCATGGCATAAGACACACCTTCCCAGGCTTATGTAAAAAGTTCATGACCTCTACTCTGCAGGACTTGCAAAATATTATTCTCGGCTATGATATAAACACCTTTTTGGGGCCTCAATGTATTTCTCCTTAAGTCAGGAGCCCCCCTCCCTGTGTACTGCTGTGAGGGGAGAGGGAAGAAACTGTCTTCTTATCAGTGACACCCATAAACCATTACAGGCCTTACACTCAACTTAACAAACCACTTTGTTTATACTGTAAATATAGAAAATCATAACATATGAAACATTTTCATTGTGAGTTATACAAGAATATAATTGATTATATTTGATTATAATTAACTTTCGTTTGAAGTATTCAACCTGATATGAAGATCTCAACACATGTCTCGGGCCACGGTCTGACCACACGGTAGAGATGCCACATCAATTCTGAAGAAGCCTCCTGTAGCTCCAGGTAGAACATAACGTGCGCCAGGGAACCTCCGTCCCATAGAACATAACATGCACCAGGGAACCTCCGTCCCATAGAACATAACATGCGCCAGGGAACCTCCGTCCCATAGAACATAACATGCGCCAGGGAACCTCCGTCCCATAGAACATAACATGCGCCAGGGAACCTACGTCCCATAGAACATAACATGCGCCAGGGAACCTCCGTCCCATAGAACATAACATGAACCAGGGAACCTCCGTCCCATAGAACATAACATGCGCCAGGGAACCTACGTCCCATAGAACATAACATGCACCAGGGAACCTCCGTCCCATAGAACATAACATGCGCCAGGGAACCTCCGTCCCATAGAACATAACATGCACCAGGGAACCTACGGTCCATAGAACATAACGTGAACCAGGGAACCTCCGGTCCATAGAACATAACGTGAACCAGGGAACCTCCGTCCCATAGAACATAACATGCGCCAGGGAACCTCCGTCCCATAGAACATAACATGAACCAGGGAACCTCCGTCCCATAGAACATAACATGCACCAGGGAACCTACGGTCCATAGAACATAACGTGAACCAGGGAACCTCCGGTCCATAGAACATAACATGCGCCAGGGAACCTCCGTCCCATAGAACATAACATGAACCAGGGAACCTCCGTCCCATAGAACATAACGTGCACCAGGGAACCTCCGTCCCATAGAACATAACATGCACCAGGGAACCTACGGTCCATAGAACATAACGTGAACCAGGGAACCTCCGGTCCATAGAACATAACGTGAACCAGGGAACCTCCGGTCCATAGAACATAACATGCGCCAGGGAACCTCCGTCCCATAGAACATAACATGCACCAGGGAACCTCCGTCCCATAGAACATAACATGCGCCAGGGAACCTCCGGTCCATAGAACATAACATGCGCCAGGGAACCTCCGTCCCATAGAACATAACATGCACCAGGGAACCTCCGTCCCATAGAACATAACATGCGCCAGGGAACCTCCGGTCCATAGAACATAACATGCGCCAGGGAACCTCCGTCCCATAGAACATAACATGCACCAGGGAACCTCCGTCCCATAGAACATAACATGCGCCAGGGAACCTCCGTCCCATAGAACATAACATGCACCAGGGAACCTACGGTCCATAGAACATAACATGCGCCAGGGAACCTCCGTCCCATAGAACATAACGTGCGCCAGGGAACCTCCGTCCCATAGAACATAACATGCGCCAGGGAACCTCCGTCCCATAGAACATAACATGCACCAGGGAACCTACGGTCCATAGAACATAACGTGAACCAGGGAACCTCCGGTCCATAGAACATAACGTGAACCAGGGAACCTCCGGTCCATAGAACATAACATGCGCCAGGGAACCTCCGTCCCATAGAACATAACATGCACCAGGGAACCTCCGTCCCATAGAACATAACATGCGCCAGGGAACCTCCGGTCCATAGAACATAACATGCGCCAGGGAACCTCCGTCCCATAGAACATAACATGCACCAGGGAACCTCCGTCCCATAGAACATAACATGCGCCAGGGAACCTCCGGTCCATAGAACATAACATGCGCCAGGGAACCTCCGTCCCATAGAACATAACATGCACCAGGGAACCTCCGTCCCATAGAACATAACATGCGCTAGGGAACCTCCGTCCCATAGAACATAACATGCACCAGGGAACCTACGGTCCATAGAACATAACATGCGCCAGGGAACCTCCGTCCCATAGAACATAACGTGCGCCAGGGAACCTCCGTCCCATAGAACATAACATGCGCCAGGGAACCTCCGTCCCATAGAACATAACATGCACCAGGGAACCTACGGTCCATAGAACATAACATGCGCCAGGGAACCTCCGTCCCATAGAACATAACATGCGCCAGGGAACCTCCGTCCCATAGAACATAACATGCGCCAGGGAACCTCCGTCCCATAGAACATAACATGCGCCAGGGAACCTCCGTCCCATAGAACATAACATGCACCAGGGAACCTACGGTCCATAGAACATAACATGCGCCAGGGAACCTCCGTCCCATAGAACATAACATGCGCCAGGGAACCTCCGTCCCATAGAACATAACGTGCACCAGGGAACCTCCGTCCCATAGAACATAACATGCACCAGGGAACCTACGGTCCATAGAACATAACGTGAACCAGGGAACCTCCGGTCCATAGAACATAACGTGAACCAGGGAACCTCCGGTCCATAGAACATAACATGCGCCAGGGAACCTCCGTCCCATAGAACATAACATGCGCCAGGGAACCTCCGTCCCATAGAACATAACGTGCGCCAGGGAACCTCCGTCCCATAGAACATAACATGAACCAGGGAACCTCCGTCCATAGAACATAACATGCGCCAGGGAACCTCCGTCCCATAGAACATAACGTGCGCCAGGGAACCTCCGTCCCATAGAACATAACGTGCGCCAGGGAACCTCCGTCCCATAGAACATAACATGCGCCAGGGAACCTCCGTCCCATAGAACATAACATGAACCAGGGAACCTCCGTCCCATAGAACATAACGTGCACCAGGGAACCTCCGTCCCATAGAACATAACGTGCACCAGGGAACCTCCGTCCCATAGAACATAACGTGCACCAGGGAACCTCCGTCCCATAGAACATAACATGCGCCAGGGAACCTCCGTCCCATAGAACATAACGTGCGCCAGGGAACCTCCGTCCCATAGAACATAACATGCACCAGGGAACCTACGGTCCATAGAACATAACGTGAACCAGGGAACCTCCGTCCCATAGAACATAACGTGCGCCAGGGAACCTCCGTCCCATAGAACATAACATGCGCCAGGGAACCTCCGTCCCATAGAACATAACATGCGCCAGGGAACCTCCGTCCCATAGAACATAACATGAACCAGGGAACCTCCGTCCCATAGAACATAACATGCGCCAGGGAACCTCCATCCCATAGAACATAACATGCACCAGGGAACCTCCGTCCCATAGAACATAACATGCGCCAGGGAACCTCCGTCCCATAGAACATAACATGAACCAGGGAACCTCCGTCCCATAGAACATAACATGCGCCAGGGAACCTCCGGTCCATAGAACATAACATGCACCAGGGAACCTCCGTCCCATAGAACATAACATGAACCAGGGAACCTCCGTCCCATAGAATATAACGTGCGCCAGGGAACCTCCGTCCCATAGAACATAACATGCACCAGGGAACCTCCGTCCCATAGAACATAACATGCGCCAGGGAACCTCCGTCCCATAGAACATAACATGAACCAGGGAACCTCCGTCCCATAGAACATAACACGCGCCAGGGAACCTCCGGTCCATAGAACATAACATGCACCAGGGAACCTCCGTCCCATAGAACATAACATGCGCCAGGGAACCTCCGGTCCATAGAACATAACATGCACCAGGGAACCTCCGTCCCATAGAACATAACATGCGCCAGGGAACCTCCGGTCCATAGAACATAACATGCACCAGGGAACCTCCGTCCCATAGAACATAACATGCGCCAGGGAACCTCCGTCCCATAGAACATAACATGCGCCAGGGAACCTCCGGTCCATAGAACATAACATGCGCCAGGGAACCTCCGTCCCATAGAACATAACATGCGCCAGGGAACCTCCGTCCCATAGAACATAACATGCGCCAGGGAACCTCCGTCCCATAGAACATAACATGCGCCAGGGAACCTCCGGTCCATAGAACATAACATGCGCCAGGGAACCTCCGGCCCATAGAACATAACATGCGCCAGGGAACCTCCGTCCCATAGACATAACAGCGCCAGGGAACCTCCGGTCCATAGAACTAACATGCGCAGGGAACCTCCGTCCATAGACAGAACATGCCACCAGGGAACCTCCGTCCCATAGAACATAACATGCACCAGGGAACCTCCGTCCCATAGAACATAACATGCCCAGGGAACCTCCGTCCCATAGAACATAACATGCGCCAGGGGAACCTCCGGTCCATAGAACATAACATGCACCAGGGAACCTCCGTCCCATAGAACATAACATGCACCAGGGGAACCTCCGTCCCATAGAACTAACATGCGCCAGGGAACCTCCGTCCCATAGAACATAACATGCGCCAGGGAACCTCCGCCCATAGAACATAACATGCACCAGGGAACCTCCGTCCCATAGAACATAACATGCACCAGGGAACCTCCGTCCCATAGAATACATGCACAGGAACCTCAGTCCCATAGAACATAACATGCGCCAGGGAACCTCCGGTCCATAGAACATACATGCGCCAGGGAACCTCCGTCCCATAGAACATAACATGCACCAGGGAACCTCCGTCCCATAGAACATAACATGCGCCAGGGAACCTCCGTCCCATAGAACATAACATGAACCAGGGAACCTCCGTCCCATAGAACATAACATGCGCCAGGGAACCTCCGTCCCATAGAACATAACATGCGCCAGGGAACCCTCCGTCCCATAGAACATAACATGCGCCAGGGAACCTCCGTCCCATAGAACATAACATGCACCAGGGAACCTACGGTCCATAGAACATAACATGCACCAGGGAACCTCCGTCCCATAGAACATAACGTGCACCAGGGAACCTCCGGTCCATAGAACATAACATGCGCCAGGGAACCTACGGTCCATAGAACATAACATGAACCAGGGAACCTCCGTCCCATAGAACATAACGTGCACCAGGGAACCTCCGTCCCATAGAACATAACATGCACCAGGGAACCTACGGTCCATAGAACATAACGTGAACCAGGGAACCTCCGGTCCATAGAACATAACGTGAACCAGGGAACCTCCGGTCCATAGAACATAACATGCGCCAGGGAACCTCCGTCCCATAGAACATAACGTGCGCCAGGGAACCTCCGTCCCATAGAACATAACATGAACCAGGGAACCTCCGTCCCATAGAACATAACATGCGCCAGGGAACCTCCGTCCCATAGAACATAACGTGCGCCAGGGAACCTCCGTCCCATAGAACATAACGTGCGCCAGGGAACCTCCGTCCCATAGAACATAACATGCGCCAGGGAACCTCCGTCCCATAGAACATAACATGAACCAGGGAACCTCCGTCCCATAGAACATAACGTGCACCAGGGAACCTCCGTCCCATAGAACATAACGTGCACCAGGGAACCTCCGTCCCATAGAACATAACGTGCACCAGGGAACCTCCGTCCCATAGAACATAACATGCGCCAGGGAACCTCCGTCCCATAGAACATAACGTGCGCCAGGGAACCTCCGTCCCATAGAACATAACATGCACCAGGGAACCTACGGTCCATAGAACATAACGTGAACCAGGGAACCTCCGTCCCATAGAACATAACGTGCGCCAGGGAACCTCCGTCCCATAGAACATAACATGCGCCAGGGAACCTCCGTCCCATAGAACATAACATGTGCCAGGGAACCTCCGTCCCATAGAACATAGCATGAACCAGGGAACCTCCGTCCCATAGAACATAACATGCGCCAGGGAACCTCCGTCCCATAGAACATAACATGCACCAGGGAACCTCCGTCCCATAGAACATAACATGCACCAGGGAACCTCCGTCCCATAGAACATAACATGCGCCAGGGAACCTCCGGTCCATAGAACATAACATGCGCCAGGGAACCTCCGTCCCATAGAACATAACATGCACCAGGGAACCTCCGTCCCATAGAACATAACATGCGCCAGGGAACCTCCGTCCCATAGAACATAACATGAACCAGGGAACCTCCGTCCCATAGAACATAACATGCGCCAGGGAACCTCCGTCCCATAGAACATAACATGCGCCAGGGAACCTCCGTCCCATAGAACATAACATGCGCCAGGGAACCTCCGTCCCATAGAACATAACATGCACCAGGGAACCTACGGTCCATAGAACATAACATGCACCAGGGAACCTCCGTCCCATAGAACATAACGTGCACCAGGGAACCTCCGGTCCATAGAACATAACATGCGCCAGGGAACCTACGGTCCATAGAACATAACATGAACCAGGGAACCTCCGTCCCATAGAACATAACGTGCACCAGGGAACCTCCGTCCCATAGAACATAACATGCACCAGGGAACCTACGGTCCATAGAACATAACGTGAACCAGGGAACCTCCGGTCCATAGAACATAACGTGAACCAGGGAACCTCCGGTCCATAGAACATAACATGCGCCAGGGAACCTCCGTCCCATAGAACATAACATGCGCCAGGGAACCTCCGTCCCATAGAACATAACGTGCGCCAGGGAACCTCCGTCCCATAGAACATAACGTGCGCCAGGGAACCTCCGTCCCATAGAACATAACATGCGCCAGGGAACCTCCGTCCCATAGAACATAACATGAACCAGGGAACCTCCGTCCCATATAACATAACGTGCACCAGGGAACCTCCGTCCCATAGAACATAACATGCACCAGGGAACCTCCGTCCCATAGAACATAACGTGCACCAGGGAACCTCCGTCCCATAGAACATAACGTGCACCAGGGAACCTCCGTCCCATAGAACATAACATGCGCCAGGGAACCTCCGTCCCATAGAACATAACGTGCGCCAGGGAACCTCCGTCCCATAGAACATAACGTGCACCAGGGAACCTCCGTCCCATAGAACATAACATGCGCCAGGGAACCTCCGTCCCATAGAACATAACATGCACCAGGGAACCTACGGTCCATAGAACATAACATGCACCAGGGAACCTCCGTCCCATAGAACATAACGTGCACCAGGGAACCTCCGGTCCATAGAACATAACATGCGCCAGGGAACCTACGGTCCATAGAACATAACATGAACCAGGGAACCTCCGTCCCATAGAACATAACGTGCACCAGGGAACCTCCGTCCCATAGAACATAACATGCACCAGGGAACCTACGGTCCATAGAACATAACGTGAACCAGGGAACCTCCGGTCCATAGAACATAACGTGAACCAGGGAACCTCCGGTCCATAGAACATAACATGCGCCAGGGAACCTCCGTCCCATAGAACATAACATGCGCCAGGGAACCTCCGTCCCATAGAACATAACGTGCGCCAGGGAACCTCCGTCCCATAGAACATAACATGCGCCAGGGAACCTCCGTCCCATAGAACATAACATGCGCCAGGGAACCTCCGTCCCATATAACATAACGTGCGCCAGGGAACCTCCGGTCCATAGAACATAACATGCACCAGGGAACCTCCGTCCCATAGAACATAACATGCACCAGGGAACCTCCGTCCCATAGAACATAACATGCGCCAGGGAACCTCCGTCCCATAGAACATAACATGCGCCAGGGAACCTCCGGTCCATAGAACATAACATGCGCCAGGGAACCTCCGGTCCATAGAACATAACATGCACCAGGGAACCTCCGTCCCATAGAACATAACATGCGCCAGGGAACCTCCGTCCCATAGAACATAACATGCGCCAGGGAACCTCCGTCCCATAGAACATAACATGCGCCAGGGAACCTCCGTCCCATAGAACATAACATGCACCAGGGAACCTCCGTCCCATAGAACATAACATGCACCAGGGAACCTCCGTCCCATAGAACATAACATGCGCCAGGGAACCTCCGGTCCATAGAACATAACATGCGCCAGGGAACCTCCGTCCCATAGAACATAACATGCACCAGGGAACCTCCGTCCCATAGAACATAACATGCGCCAGGGAACCTCAGTCCCATAGAACATAACATGAACCAGGGAACCTCCGTCCCATAGAACATAACATGCGCCAGGGAACCTCCGTCCCATAGAACATAACATGCGCCAGGGAACCTCCGTCCCATAGAACATAACATGCGCCAGGGAACCTCCGTCCATAGAACATAACATGCACCAGGGAACCTACGGTCCATAGAACATAACATGCACCAGGGAACCTCCGTCCCATAGAACATAACGTGCACCAGGGAACCTCCGGTCCATAGAACATAACATGCGCCAGGGAACCTACGGTCCATAGAACATAACATGAACCAGGGAACCTCCGTCCCATAGAACATAACGTGCACCAGGGAACCTCCGTCCCATAGAACATAACATGCACCAGGGAACCTCCGGTCCATAGAACATAACGTGAACCAGGGAACCTCCGGTCCATAGAACATAACGTGAACCAGGGAACCTCCGGTCCATAGAACATAACATGCGCCAGGGAACCTCCGTCCCATAGAACATAACATGCGCCAGGGAACCTCCGTCCCATAGAACATAACGTGCGCCAGGGAACCTCCGTCCCATAGAACATAACATGCGCCAGGGAACCTCCGTCCCATAGAACATAACATGCGCCAGGGAACCTCCGTCCCATATAACATAACGTGCGCCAGGGAACCTCCGTCCCATAGAACATAACATGCGCCAGGGAACCTCCGTCCCATAGAACATAACATGAACCAGGGAACCTCCGTCCCATAGAACATAACGTGCACCAGGGAACCTCCGTCCCATAGAACATAACATGCACCAGGGAACCTCCGTCCCATAGAACATAACGTGCACCAGGGAACCTCCGTCCCATAGAACATAACGTGCACCAGGGAACCTCCGTCCCATAGAACATAACATGCGCCAGGGAACCTCCGTCCCATAGAACATAACGTGCGCCAGGGAACCTCCGTCCCATAGAACATAACGTGCGCCAGGGAACCTCCGTCCCATAGAACATAACATGCACCAGGGAACCTACGGTCCATAGAACATAACGTGAACCAGGGAACCTCCGTCCCATAGAACATAACGTGCACCAGGGAACCTCCGTCCCATAGAACATAACATGCACCAGGGAACCTCCGTCCCATAGAACATAACATGCGCCAGGGAACCTCCGTCCCATAGAACATAACATGCGCCAGGGAACCTCCGTCCCATAGAACATAACGTGCGCCAGGGAACCTACGGTCCATAGAACATAACATGCGCCAGGGAACCTCCGTCCCATAGAACATAACATGAACCAGGGAACCTCCGGTCCATAGAACATAACATGCGCCAGGGAACCTCCGTCCCATAGAACATAACATGCGCCAGGGAACCTCCGTCCCATAGAACATAACATGAACCAGGGAACCTCCGTCCCATAGAACATAACGTGCGCCAGGGAACCTCCGTCCCATACAACATAACATGCGCCAGGGAACCTCCGTCCCATAGAACATAACGTGCGCCAGGGAACCTCCGTCCCATAGAACATAACATGCGCCAGGGAACCTCCGTCCCATAGAACATAACGTGCGCCAGGGAACCTCCGTCCCATAGAACATAACATGCGCCAGGGAACCTCCGTCCCATAGAACATAACGTGCGCCAGGGAACCTCCGTCCCATAGAACATAACATGCGCCAGGGAACCTCCGTCCCATAGAACATAACATGCGCCAGGGAACCTCCGTCCCATAGAACATAACATGCGCCAGGGAACCTACGGTCCATAGAACATAACATGAACCAGGGAACCTCCGTCCCATAGAACATAACATGAACCAGGGAACCTCCGGTCCATAGAACATAACATGCACCAGGGAACCTACGGTCCATAGAACATAACATGCGCCAGGGAACCTCCGTCCCATAGAACATAACATGCGCCAGGGAACCTACGGTCCATAGAACATAACATGAACCAGGGAACCTCCGTCCCATAGAACATAACATGAACCAGGGAACCTCCGGTCCATAGAACATAACATGCGCCAGGGAACCTCCGTCCCATAGAACATAACATGCGCCAGGGAACCTCCGTCCCATAGAACATAACATGCGCCAGGGAACCTCCGTCCCATAGAACATAACATGCGCCAGGGAACCTACGGTCCATAGAACATAACATGAACCAGGGAACCTCCGTCCCATAGAACATAACATGAACCAGGGAACCTCCGGTCCATAGAACATAACATGCACCAGGGAACCTACGGTCCATAGAACATAACATGCGCCAGGGAACCTCCGTCCCATAGAACATAACATGCGCCAGGGAACCTACGGTCCATAGAACATAACATGCGCCAGGGAACCTCCGTCCCATAGAACATAACATGCGCCAGGGAACCTACGGTCCATAGAACATAACATGAACCAGGGAACCTCCGGTCCATAGAACATAACATGCGCCAGGGAACCTCCGTCCCATAGAACATAACATGCGCCAGGGAACCTCCGTCCCATAGAACATAACGTGCACCAGGGAACCTCCGGTCCATAGAACATAACGTGAACCAGGGAACCTCCGTCCCATAGAACATAACATGCGCCAGGGAACCTCCGTCCCATAGAACATAACATGAACCAGGGAACCTACGGTCCATAGAACATAACATGCGCCAGGGAACCTCCGTCCCATAGAACATAACGTGCACCAGGGAACCTCCGGTCCATAGAACATAACGTGAACCAGGGAACCTCCGTCCCATAGAACATAACATGCGCCAGGGAACCTCCGTCCCATAGAACATAACATGCGCCAGGGAACCTCCGTCCCATAGAACATAACGTGCACCAGGGAACCTCCGTCCCATAGAACATAACGTGCACCAGGGAACCTCCGTCCCATAGAACATAACGTGCACCAGGGAACCTCCGTCCCATAGAACATAACATGCACCAGGGAACCTCCGTCCCATAGAACATAACGTGCGCCAGGGAACCTCCGACCCATAGAACATAACACGCGCCAGGGAACCTCCGTCCCATAGAACATAACATGCGCCAGGGAACCTCCGTCCCATAGAACATAACATGCGCCAGGGAACCTCCGTCCCATAGAACATAACGTGAACCAGGGAACCTCCGTCCAGAGAGATAGCAGCAGAACCCAAGCTCCTCCTCCTCCAGAGAGATAGCAGCAGAACCCAAGCTGCTCCTCCTCCAGAGAGATAGCAGCAGAACCCAAGCTGCTCCTCCAGAGAGATAGCAGCAGAACCCAAGCTGCTCCTCCAGAGAGATAGCAGCAGAACCCAAGCTGCTCCTCCAGAGAGAGATAGCAGCAGAACCCAAGCTGCTGCTCCTCCAGAGAGATAGCAGCAGAACCCAAGCTGCTGCTCCTCCAGAGAGATAGCAGCAGAACCCAAGCTGCTCCTCCTCCAGAGAGATAGCAGCAGAACCCAAGCTGCTGCTCCTCACATTTCATTTGTTAGACGCTTTTATCCAAAGTGACTTACATACATTCAATACTGTGGACAATCCCCACAGGAGCACTTTGGGGTGAAGTGACAGCGACATGCTGACTGCAGTGGGACTCGAACTTGCTATCCCATGATTTTAAGTCCAGCACACTACCCACTGAGCCACAGCCTCCCCATTACAACACCAGCAGAGCACGTGTCATATTTCAGCATCAATCAAAACCACATCAACCACAGTGACCAATGTGAAACCACAGCTTGACCTGAGCAGGGTCTCTACTTCCCTTCAGCTATTTGAACCTGAGCAGGGTCTCTACTTCCCTTCAGCTATTTGAACCTGAGCAGGGTCTCTACTTCCCTTCAGCTATTTGAACCTGAGCAGGGTCTCTACTTCCCTTCAGCTTGACCTGAGCAGGGTCTCTACTTCCCTTCAGCTTGACCTGAGCAGGGTCTCTACTTCCCTTCAGCTATTTGAACATGAGCAGGGTCTCTACTTCCCTTCAGCTATTTGAACCTGAGCAGGGTCTCTACTTCCCTTCAGCTTGACCTGAGCAGGGTCTCTACTTCCCTTCAGCTATTTGAACCTGAGCAGGGTCTCTACTTCCCTTCAGCTTGACCTGAGCAGGGTCTCTACTTCCCTTCAGCTATTTGAACCTGAGCAGGGTCTCTACTTCCCTTCAGCTATTTGAACCTGAGCAGGGTCTCTACTTCCCTTCAGCTATTTGAACCTGAGCAGGGTCTCTACTTCCCTTCAGCTATTTGAGTCCAAATGATCTACTGTCAGCCCCAAGGAAGGGTGTTCTTACCTCAAGACCAAGCAGAGACCTTCAGAGACCACCACAGAGACCTGTACACTCTGTGTCTGCAGACCCCTCAGCAGGTAGACTCACCTGTACACTCTGTGTCTGCAGACCCCTCAGCAGGTAGACTCACCTGTACACTCTGTGTCTGCAGACCCCTCAGCAGGTAGACTCACCTGTACACTCTGTGTCTGCAGACCCCTCAACATGTAGACTCACCTGTACACTCTGTGTCTGCAGACCCCTCAACAGGTAGACTCACCTGTACACTCTGTGTCTGCAGACCCCTCAGCAGGTAGACTCACCTGTACACTCTGTGTCTGCAGACCCCTCAGCAGGTAGACTCACCTGTACACTCTGTGTCTGCAGACCCCTCAACAGGTAGACTCACCTGTACACTCTGTGTCTGCAGACCCCTCAACATGTAGACTCACCTGTACACTCTGTGTCTGCAGACCCTCTCAGCAGGTAGACTCTCAGCAGGGGGCTGCAGGCCCTGAGTCTGGACCCTCAGCAGGTAGACTCACCTGTACACTCTGTGTGTCTGCAGACCCTCTCAGCAGGGGGCTGGAGGCCCTGAGTCTGGACCCTCAGCAGGTAGACTCACCTGTACGGACCGGCCAATCAGGAGCAAACATCCACACCTCCGGATCTGTAGACCTGCTTCCAGCTGCAGCGGACCACATCCAGGTGAGGAGGACCTCTGTCCCAACTCAATTAGACCAAGACTCAGGTCTCTGTAGTCCAGCAGGTTTCTGTAGTCCTGCTGGTCTCTGTAGTCCTGCAGGTTTCTGTAGTCCTGCTGGTCTCTGTAGTCCTGCAGGTTTCTGTAGTCCTGCTGGTCTCTGTAGTCCTGCAGGTTTCTGTAGTCCTGCTGGTCTCTGTAGTCCTGCAGGTTTCTGTAGTCCTGCTGGTCTCTGTAGTCCAGCAGGTTTCTGTAGTCCTGCTGGTCTCTGTAGTCCTGCAGGTTTCTGTAGTCCTGCTGATCTCTGTAGTCCTGCAGGTTTCTGTAGTCCTGCTGGTCTCTGTAGTCCTGCAGGTTTTTGTAGTCCTGCAGGTCTCTGTAGCCCTGCAGGTTTTTGTAGTCCTGCTGGTCTCTGTAGCCCTGCAGGTTTTTGTAGTCCTGCAGGTCTCTGTAGCCCTGCAGGTTTCTGTAGTCCTGCTGGTCTCTGTAGTCCTGCAGGTTTCGGTAGTCCTGCAGGTTTTTGTTGTCCTGCAGGTCTCTGTAGTCCTGCAGGTTTCTGTAGTCCTGCAGGTTTCTGTAGTCCTGCAGGTCTCTGTAGTCCTGCAGGTTTCTGTAGTCCTGCAGGGTTCTGTAGTCCTGCTGGTCTCTGTAGCTGCAAGTCTCTGTAGTCCTGCTGGTCTCTGTAGTCCTGCTGGTCTCTGTAGCTGCAAGTCTCTGTAGTCCTGCTGGTCTCTGTAGTCCTGCTGGTCTCAGGTCTGGTTCTTCCTCCTCAGATGGCAGCAGGTCTTCCTCCGGACCAGAAGATCACCTTCCTGTCTCTGTTGAAAGAGGGGAGGGGTTTCAGACCAGCTGACGTGTTGGAGGCGGTGCAGCTCAGCCCAGATTACCCATCAGCCCTCAGGTTCCTGACTCACTGCTGCCCCCTCTGTCAGGAGCAGGTGACCTTCAGCAAGGTGAGACCATCCAATCAGAGCCCACACTCTACAGGTGATCAGGTTCACAGCCAATCAGAGCCCTCGCTCAGCAACAGGTGATCAGATCACATCCAATCAAAGCCCACGTTCTACTGGTGATCAGATCACATCCAATCAGAGATCACCCTCAGCTACAGGTAATCAGATTGCAGCCAATCAGAGCCCACCCTCAGCTACAGGTGATCAGGTTCACAGCCAATCAGAGCCCTCGCTCAGCTACGGGTGATCAGGTTCACAGCCAATCAGAGCCCTCGCTCAGCTACAGGTGATCAGATCGCAGCCAATCAGAGCCCACCCTCAGCTACATGTGATCAGATCGCAGCCAATCAGAGCCCATCCTCAGCTACAGGTGATCAGGTCTACAGCCAATCAGAGCCCACCCTCAGCTACAGTTGATCAGGTTCTACAGCCAATCAAAGCCCTCGCTCAGCTACAGGTGATCAGATCGCAGCCAATCAGAGCCCACCCTCAGCTACATGTGATCAGATCTCAGCCAATCAGAGCCCATCCTCAGCTACAGGTGATCAGGTCTACAGCCAATCAGAGCCCACCCTCAGCTACAGTTGATCAGGTTCTACAGCCAATCAGAGACCACCCTCAGCTACAGGTGATCAGGTCTACAGCCAATCAGAGCCCACCCTCAGCTACAGGTGATCAGGTTCACAGCCAATCAGAGCTCTCGCTCAGCTACAGGTGATCAGGTTCACAGCCAATCAGAGCCCACCCTCAGCTACAGGTGATCAGGTTCTACAGCCAATCAGAGCTCTCGCTTAGCTACAGGTGATCAGGTCTACAGCCAATCAGAGCCCACCCTCAGCTACAGGTAATCAGGTTCACAGCCAATCAGAGCTCTCGTCTGAATTTTGAGATTTCGATAAAAAGTCTGAATTTTGAAAAAAGTCAGAATTTTTTAGATTTTTGTTAAATGAATACATAATGACATACGACAGTAACATTTGATTTGAGGATATTTTTAATAACTCTCACTGACAGAAGACAACGGTCTCTCTGGGTGTTTCTCAATGTCGAGGACGCTTCCTTGGTAGCACATCTGAGTCAGGTCCTTCAGAGTCAGGTCCTTCAGAGTCAGGTCCTTCAGAGTCAGGTCCTTCAGAGTCAGGTCCTTCAGAGTCAGGCAAGAATCCTTCCTAGCCTCGGAAAACGAAGAATGGTGGAACAGGCTAACAGGCTAACAGGTGTGCAGGTGTGCAGGTGTGCGTCATATGCGAGGCCCCGCCTTAAATGGTGCGCGATTTACGCCAAAGATTTGGAAATTGGTCCGTGCGCAAAGCATTGTGGGGATTTTAAGACCGCGGAGTCTACACATGTGCAGCCTCGACATTTCTCGCTAGGAAGGACGCCGGCCTCGGTGGAATTCCAAGTATGCTGGACATTGGAACAGTCCTTCGGCGGCACTCGATGACGTAGCATCCTTGAAATAGTGGCTCTGGAGCATCCTTCCTCGACATTGAGAAACACCCCCTATCTCTTCTTCTCTGGCTGTATCTCCTGTAGATCATCTCTTCTTCTCTGGCTGTATCTCCTGTAGATCATCTCTTCTTCTCTGGCTGTATCTCCTGTACATCATCTCTTCTTCTCTGGCTGTATCTCCTGTAGATCATCTCTTCTTCTCTGGCTGTATCTCCTGTACATCATCTCTTCTTCTCTGGCTGTATCTCCTGTAGATCATCTCGATGACTCACTGCTCCTGCTTCCTGTGTGAGTCGTGTTTTAAGGCGTTCTTCTCGTCGGCCATTAAGGAGAAGAGCATCGATCAGCTGACCTGTCCTCAGTGCGGCCGCCCGGAGGTCAGAGGTCAGGGGGGGGGGGATGGAGTACTTCAACCTGCTGGACACTCAGGTGAGGACGTCAGGTAACACATGTGACGAAGAGGATAGGTGAGACAGGAAGATAGTGTGTGTGACTTCCTGATTGGACCGCTACGGCAACCCCAGAGGGACATTTGACACAGCGGCGTTTCACAAAGAAGAACAAAACCCCCGACCACATGAATCTGAGAGAGATGAGTTATTGAACGTAAAGCCTTTCAGTGGGTTCAGTAGATTCTAATAAGTGAGACATGGATTAGCTTCTGTTAGCGATGCTCATTGATCAATCTGAAAGGTCTCTCCAGCTTTAGGGCCAGAGGACTGAGATCATTATCAATGACTCATACATGATCAATGATGTGATCAGAGACCACCTGTTCACAGATAGTTCACTGCAGACCACCTGTTCACAGATAGACTGCAGACCACCTGTTCACAGATAGTTCACTGCAGACCACCTGTTCACAGATAGTTCACTGCAGACCACCTGTTTACAGATAGTTCACTGCAGACCACCTGTTTACAGATAGACTGCAGACCACCTGTTCACAGATAGACTGCAGACCACCTGTTTACAGATAGTTCACTGCAGACCACCTGTTCACAGATAGTTCACTGCAGACCACCTGTTCACAGATAGTTCACTGCAGACCACCTGTTTACAGATAGTTCACTGCAGACCACCTGTTTACAGATAGACTGCAGACCACCTGTTCACAGATAGACTGCAGACCACCTGTTCACAGATAGACTGCAGACCACCTGTTCACAGATAGTTCACTGCAGACCACCTGTTTACAGATAGTTCACTGCAGACCACCTGTTCACAGATAGTTCACTGCAGACCACCTGTTCACAGATAGACTGCAGACCACCTGTTTACAGATAGTTCACTGCAGACCACCTGTTTACAGATAGTTCACTGCAGACCACCTGTTTACAGATAGTTCACTGCAGACCACCTGTTCACAGATAGTTCACTGCAGACCACCTGTTTACAGATAGTTCACTGCAGACCACCTGTTTACAGATAGTTCACTGCAGACCACCTGTTCACAGATAGTTCACTGCAGACCACCTGTTCACAGATAGACTGCAGACCACCTGTTTACAGATAGTTCACTGCAGACCACCTGTTTACAGATAGTTCACTGCAGACCACCTGTTCACAGATAGTTCACTGCAGACCACCTGTTCACAGATAGTTCACTGCAGACCACCTGTTTACAGATAGTTCACTGCAGACCACCTGTTCACAGATAGTTCACTGCAGACCACCTGTTTACAGATAGTTCACTGCAGACCACCTGTTTACAGATAGTTCACTGCAGACCACCTGTTTACAGATAGACTGCAGACCACCTGTTCACAGATAGTTCACTGCAGACCACCTGTTCACAGATAGACTGCAGACCACCTGTTTACAGATAGTTCACTACAGACCACCTGTTCACAGATAGACTACAGACCACCTGTTTACAGATAGTTCACTACAGACCACCTGTTCACAGATAGTTCACTGCAGACCAC
>NW_022987873.1:60000-82357 GCF_902827165.1 Trematomus bernacchii
ACACACATATATATACATTTATAAATGTGTAATAAATAAATGTGTATTAAGGAGGTGTGTGTGTGTGTGTGTGTGTGTGTGTGTGTGTGTGTGTGTGTGTGTGTGTGTGTGTGTGTGTGTGTGTGTGTGTGTGTGTGTGTGTGTGTGTGTGTGTGTGTGTGTGTGTGTGTGTGTGTGTGTGTGTGGTGTGTTGTGTGTGTGTTGTGTGTGTGTCAGAGTGTCCGGGCTGCAGCAGTGTGTTCAGTGTCTCCAGAGGGGGCTGTCTTCACTTCACCTGCTCCCAGTGTCAGCACCAGTTCTGTGGAGGCTGCAGACAGACCTTCAGCCCAGGAGCGGTATGCACTGTTATTATTATTATTATTATTGTTATTATTATTATTATTATCATTATTATTATCATTATTATTGACCCCCATCAGGATTAAATCCACCAGACTCAGAGACAGTTTCATCCCACAGGACAATAGAGTCTTGAATCTTTGTATTATTGTTATTGTTAGAGACTCTCCCTGGTCCCCGGCTTGAGCTTCAATCTCAGGATCCATGTACCTGTGATCCTCTCCAGAGTGGAAGTAGTGATCACATACAGAGCATCAGCTAGTTCCTGAACAGTGTCCTTTCCTGAACAAAATACTGAGTTTTTTCTCAAAATGTTGGTTTTTGACATTCTGGAGTCGATGAGTTAAACATTTCCAACATGTCCGCTAGCGCCACCTATATGTAAAACATTTTTGAAAAATATACATAGTCGCACCGTAACTCAGATGGATCTGAAATTTTGCACACTTATCCGGGTGGACCTGCTCTACATAAAGTCCTCTTGAACCCCTAAGCTCCGCCTACTTTGATGTTTTTAAATTAGCATAATGTTAAAAACAGTGCAATATTATCCTAAATGTCAATGTTTTGTTTATCAACACCAATCTCAGTATACAGCATCGGTGGAGGGTCACACACATTACAGGAAATGAGCATGTTCAGTTAATAAATATGGCCGCCATTAATCAAAACGTACTAGCAAAAAGGCGGGGCTTAAAAAGAAATGCTCATAACTCATCCACAATGTATCCATTCACCACAGATTTCGGTGGATAGGTTCAGTCTGTGTTGGGGAATAGGCACACCAAAGCATTTTCATTTTGGACTATAGGGGGCGCTAAAAACACCACCAATTTATAACTCCAGAACGGATTGACGAAAATAAAAAAAAATGTTTTAGACATACTCTGGGGGTGACTATGAACTGAGATTTAAAGTGTCGCAACAAATGCAGAATGTGGGCGTGGCCTATACATTTTTTTTAAATTGCGATAGCATAAAATGAGCTTCGGACGCAACACTTGGGACACACGTCACACCCCACGACCTTTTCGAGAATGTAAGTAAAAATCGTAATTTTTAAAAAAAACTGCTCACTAGCGCCCCCTATTGTGTGGTAGTCACATATAGTTTCTCAGAACTTCACGAACTTTGGCACAGACATTCCTCATGGAATTGCGGACATATTTCTATTTAGCTTCCATTAGCCCCGCTAAAAAGTCGGCCATTTTGAAAAATGTGCGTTTTTCATGCATTTTAAGGACATTTTTGTGAACTCCTCCTAGGGGAATGATCGGAAAGATTCCAATCCAGGACAAGTTCAGCCCCTATCCAATATGATGCTAAATTGTGAAGCCAATTTTTGATAGCTCAATCGTGGAGGTCGTAAGCTTACAGCGAATACACAGTTTTTGACGATTTACATGTCACAAATTAATCCAAACTACTCGCATACAGTTTTACCGATATTCACGAAACGCTGTATATACATTGCTATTCTGATTGCACACATATTTCAAATTGCCTTCCATTAGCCCCGCCCCCCAGGAAGTCGGCCATTTTTTTAAATGTGCGTATTTCATGCATTTTAAGCACATTTTTGCAAACTCCTCCTAGGGAAATGATCGAAAAAATTCCAATCCAGGAAAAATTCAGCCCATATCCAATATAACGCTAAATTGCGAATAAAATAGTTGCTAGCTCAAACGGGGAGCTCGTAAGCGAACGGAGAATGTACCATTTTTGACGATTTACATGTCACAAATTAATCCGAACTACTACATTTCCATTTTTGGAAACATTTACAAAGTCGCACCGTAACTCCAAATGACCTGAAATTGTGCACACTTATTCGGGTGGACCTACTCTACATATTATCTCCTCGAACCCCAAAGCTCCGCCTACTTGACTATTTTTAAATTAGCATAATGTTAAAAACAGTGAAATATTTACTTAAATTTCAATTTTTTTGTTTTTCAACGCCAAACTTAGTATACAGCATCGGTGGAGGGTCAGACACATTACCGTAGAAAATTACCATGTTCAGTCGATAAATATGGCCGTCATTAATCTAAACGTGTTCACAAAAAGGCGGGGCTTAGAAATAAATGCTCATAACTCATCAACAATGTATCCAAATAACACACATTTTGGTGGATAGGTTCAGTCTGTGTTGGGGAATCGGCACACAAAGGTATTTTCATTTTGGACTATAGGGGGCGCCAAAAACACGACAAATGTATAACTCAAGAAAGGATGGACGAAATATTTCTTTTTTAGACATACTCTGGGGGTGAGTATGAACTTATATTTAAAGTGTCTCAACAAATGACGAATGTGGGCGTGGCCTGCGTTTTTTCATGCATATTAAGCACATTTTTGCTATTTCCTCATAGGAAAATGATCAAAAAAATTCCAATCCAGGACAACTTAAGCGCATATCCAATGTGATGCTACATCGCAAAGGAATAGTCGTTCGCTCGAACGGGGAGCTCGTAGGCTAAAAAGCACAATTTTTGACCATTTATATGTCAGATAAGCTACTGATACCTGCCTGTCTGCCTGGCACATCAACTCTCTCACACACACACACACACACGCACACAGACACACACACACACACACACACACATAGACACACACACACACCGCCTCTGCTGGCGGCAAATTCAATTACAACAGACACCTATACACTCCACAACACACATACAGCTCCCAAAGCATATAATGTATATCAGGCTACAGCCCTTGTATATTTTATTATGTGAAGCACTATATGGTTTCATGAATAATATCTACTCTTTACTTGTAGATATCTAATAAAGCATACAAATAATGTGTGCAATGTAGGCCTGTTACATATATTATTGCTGTTCTCACTGTAAACATCGCGTCTGAATGAAAGCAGTTGTATAATAAATAGCCTAACATCCAGGGGAGATGTGATTAGTGAGTAAACAAACGGTAAAGGGCAGAAAGTCTGATGCACATTTGATCATCTTAAATAACTTATAATCACAACGGGAACAGTTTGCAGAGCTGTGCTTCGTTGACATAAGTCCAGCCATGCGTCACGCCTCTTTTAAACATCACTGTTGCCTGAAATCGACTCCGGAGAATACATCAGTGTACCCTCGGTTATAGCTCCTCCAGAGAGACTCCTCTCTCCTCTCTCCTCTCTCCTCTCTCCTCTCTCCTCTCCTCTCTCCTCTAAATCAGTGTACCCTCGGTTATAGCTCCTCCAAAGAGACTCCTCTCTCCTCTCTCCTCTCTCCTCTCTCCTCTCTCCTCTCTCCTCTAAATCAGTGTACCCTCGGTTATAGCTCCTCCAAAGAGACTCCTCTCCTCTCTCCTCTCTCCTCTCTCCTCTCTCCTCTCTCTCCTCCTCCCCTCTCCTCTCTCCCTCTCTCCTCTCTCCTCTCTCCTCTCTCCTCTCTCCTCTCTCCTCTAAATCAGTGTACCCTCGGTTACGGCTCCTCCAAAGAGACTCCTCTCTCCTCTCTCCTCTCTCCCCTCTCTTCCTCTCTCCTCTCTCCTCTCTCCTCTAAATCAGTGTATCCTCTCGGTTAATAGCCTCCTCCAAAGAGACGTCCTCTGCTCTCTCCTCTCTCCTCTCTCCTCTCTCCTCTCTCCCTCTCCCTCTCTCTCCTCTCTCCTCTCTCCTCTCTCCTCTCTCCTCTCTCCTCTCTCCTCTAAATCAGTGTATCCTCGGTTACGGCTCCTCCACACAGCCTCCTCAATAAACGATCCTCGACGAGCCTTGAGAGACATTTGTTTTCCTTCGAGATGGCGCGCCCACATCCGTTTCCGGGTCGCTGCCGGAGGACCTGGGAGTCTGGGACGCGAAAATCATAGAAATGACAAACGGCTCATTTCGGAGGACTCGCGTGTCTGCTTGATGCCGGGACGACCGGCGAACCTCCCCGACAGGCGCACGGACGCGAAGGCCCGCCCACAACTGCGTGCACGTCTGTGACCGCAGTTTTAATTATTGTTGTTGTTGTTGTTGCTGTTGTTGTTGGTGGTGTTTTTATATTATGATTGTGTCCTCAGGCCTGCAGGTTCTCCACTTCCTGTGGGGGGAGGGGTCTGCACGCCCATCACCCCCGAGACTGTCTGTATCACCTGAGAGACTGGAGAGTGTCCCGCCTCCTGCTGCTGCTGCAGGTACACACACACACACACACACACACACACACACACACACACACACACACACACACACACACACACACACACACACACACACACACACACACACACACACACACACACAGACACACACACACACACACAGAGAGAGAGACAGACACACACACACACACACACATTAACCTGAAGTAATGAAGGTGTGTTCAGGTGTCTCTGTGTCTTAGTGTTACAGAGTGTCTCCCTCCGGCTGTGACTCCGCCCCTCTCAGATCACCTGACTCACACACAGGTGAGGCTCCACCTGTAGATGTAGTGAGAAAAGCATCGGGTCACCTGGATCCTTCTGCTGTGTTCAGGGTCTGATGCTGTGTTCAGGTGTGGGTATGATGCTGTGCTCAGGTGTGTGTATGATGCTGTGTTCAGGTGTGTGTATGATGCTGTGTTCAGGTGTGTGTATGATGCTGTGTGTATGATGCTGTGTTCAGGTGTGTGTATGATGCTGTGTTCAGGTGTGTGTATGATGCTGTGTGTATGATGCTGTGTTCAGGTGTGTGTATGATGCTGTGTGTATGATGCTGTGCTCAGGTGTGTGTATGATGCTGTGCTCAGGTGTGTGTATGATGCTGTGCTCAGGTGTGTGTATGATGCTGTGTGTATGATGCTGTGCTCAGGTGTGTGTATGATGCTGTGTTCAGGTGTGTGTATGATGCTGTGTGTATGATGCTGTGTTCAGGTGTGTGTATGATGCTGTGCTCAGGTGTGTGTATGATGCTGTGTGTATGATGCTGTGCTCAGGTGTGTGTATGATGCTGTGTTCAGGTGTGTGTATGATGCTGTGTGTATGATGCTGTGTTCAGGTGTGTGTTATGATGCTGTGTGTATGATGCTGTGCTCAGGTGTGTGTATGATGTGTGTGTGTATGATGCTGTGCTCAGGTGTGTGTATGATGCTGTGTTCAGGTGTGTGTATGATGCTGTGTGTATGATGCTGTGTTCAGGTGTGTGTATGATGCTGTGTGTATGATGCTGTGCTCAGGTGTGTGTATGATGCTGTGCTCAGGTGTGTGTATGATGCTGTGTGTATGATGCTGTGCTCAGGTGTGTGTATGATGCTGTGTGTATGATGCTGTGTTCAGGTGTGTGTATGATGCTGTGTTCAGGTGTGTGTATGATGCTGTGCTCAGGTGTGTGTATGATGCTGTGTGTATGATGCTGTGTATGAGTTGTGTGTGTATGATGCTGTGATCAGGTGTGGTATGATGCTGTGTGTAGGATGCTGTGTTCAGGTGTGTGTATGATGCTGGGTGTATGATGCTGTGCTCAGGTGTGTGTATGATGCTGTGTGTAATGATGCTGTGTATCAGGTGTGTGTATGATGCTGTGCTCAGGTGTGTGGTATGATGCTGTGTGTATGATGCTGTGTTTCAGGTGTGTGTATGATGCTGTTGATCTGCAGGTGTGTGTATGATGCTGTGTCAGGTGTAGGTGTTGATGCTGTGCTCAGGTGGGTGGTATGATGCTGTGTGTATGATGCTGTGTTCAGGTGTGTGTATGATGCTGTTGTATGATGCTGTGGCTCAGGTGTGTGTTATGATGCTGTGCTCAGGTGTGTGTAGTGATGCGGTGGTGTATGATGCTGTGTTCAGGGTGTGTGTATGATGCTGTGTGTATGATGCTGTGTTCAGGTGTGTGTATGATGCTGTGTGTATGATGCTGTGCTCAGGTGTGTGTATGATGCTGTGCTCAGGTGTGTGTATGATGCTGTGTGTATGATGCTGTGCTCAGGTGTGTGTATGATGCTGTGTGTATGATGCTGTGTTCAGGTGTGTGTATGATGCTGTGTGTATGATGCTGTGTTCAGGTGTGTGTATGATGCTGTGTTCAGGTGTGTGTATGATGCTGTGTGTATGATGCTGTGTTCAGGGTGTGTATGATGCTGTGTATGATGCTGTGCTCAGGTGTGTGTATGATGCTGTGCTCAGGTGTGTGTATGATGCTGTGTGTATGATGCTGTGCTCAGGTGTGTGTATGATGCTGTGTGTATGATGCTGTGTTCAGGTGTGTGTATGATGCTGTGTTCAGGTGTGTGTATGATGCTGTGCTCAGGTGTGTGTATGATGCTGTGTGTATGATGCTGTGCTCAGGTGTGTGTATGATGCTGTGCTCAGGTGTGTGTATGATGCTGTGTGTATGATGCTGTGTTCAGGTGTGTGTATGATGCTGTGCTCAGGTGTGTGTATGATGCTGTGTGTATGATGCTGTGTGTATGATGCTGTGTTCAGGTGTGTGTATGATGCTGTGCTCAGGTGTGTGTATGATGCTGTGTGTATGATGCTGTGGCTCAGTGTGTGTATGATGCTGTGCTCAGGTGTGTGTATGAATGCTGTGTGTATGATGCTGGTGCTCAGGTGTGTGTATGCTGGTTATGATGCTGTGTTCAGGTGTGTGTATGATGCTGTGTGTATGATGCTGTGCTCAGGTGTGTGTATGATGCTGTGCTCAGGTGTGTGTATGATGCTGTGTGTATGATGCTGTGTTCAGGTGTGTGTATGATGCTGTGTGTATGATGCTGTGTTCAGGTGTGTTTGATGCTGTGTGTATGATGCTGTGCTCAGGTTGTGTATGATGCTGTGCTCAGGTGTGTGTATGATGCTGTGTGTATGATGCTGCAGGTGTGTGTATGATGCTGTGTGATGATCATGTGTTAGGTGGGTGTATGATGCGTTCAGGTTGTGGATGATGCATGTGTACATAGTGTGTGTATGATGCGGTGCTCAGGTGTTGTGTATGATGAGCTGTGTTCAGGTGTGTGTATGAATGCTGTGTTCAGGTGTGTGTATGAATGCTGTGTTCAGGTGGGTGTATGGATATGGCTGTGCTACAGGTGTGTGGTATGATGCTTGTTCAGGGTCTAGTGTGTGTCAGGGGTGTAACTTGGTTTGGAGAAGTGGGGGACACAAAACAGGGGGTCTGGGGGCTTTCCGCAATAAAAACATTTCTCGATATGAATCCATTTCCTGGCATTCTAACAAACATTGTAGGTGACTATTGGTGATAACAAATACAGGCAAAAATGTAGTTGGCCATAAAGATCAATCAATCAATGTTTATTTATATAGCCCAATATCACAAATGTTATCTCCACTGTACATCCTGGTCTCTGATTTGATTTAGTTCCAATAAATCATAATATTGTAACCATTTTTTTGGAGGGGGGCACTGGCCCCTGTTGGCCCCCCCTAGAACCGCCCCTGCCTCTGCTCCTCCGAGTCTGTCCCACAGTAGAGATGGCAAATCCGGATCCTTTTACGGACTCGGAGTCTTCTGAGTCAGTCATTGAAGAGATCCGGATCATACGAGTCCTTTGAGTCATATGAGTCAGCATCACCAAGAGCGTAGAAATCCTACCGGTGAAACCGAAAAGTTGTTGCATTTCACGAGCATATTAAACTAACGTTACATTAACCTCCGCTACACAGTGTATTTTGCTTTAATAAAAAATGTTGATCACAAAAAAAAAGGGTTATTTTGTGATTTGGCAAATCTGAGTCTGCTGTTGACTCGTGCACGAGGACGAGTCTGCTGTTGACTCGTGCATGAGGACGAGTCTGCTGTTGACTCATGCATGAGGACGAGTCTGCTGTTGACTCGTGCATGAGGACGAGTCTGCTGGATCTCTGGATCTGCTGCTATACGGCTACGGCTCTGAGTCCACACGAGTCTGCTGTGTTTTGCACAGTGAGTCAGGATTTGCGAATCTCTGAGTCTGCTGTTGACTCGTGGAACAATAGCCGCGGGAAGTAGGTGTGCTGGAGGCGGGGCTGCGAATGGTGTACATTTGAAAAACTTCATGTTACTGTTGTTGAAATCTCACGAGTCTGCAGGAAGTGAAGGAAGTTCCCTTGATTCAGTGAGTCAGGAATTGCGAATCTGAGTCTGCTGTTGACTCATGCATGATGAGTCAACAGCAGACTCATGCATGATGAGTCTGCTGTTGATGCTGTGTTCAGGTGTGTGTATGATGCTGTGTTCGGGTGTGTGTATGATGCTGTGTTCGGGTGTGTGTATGATGCTGTGTTCGGGTGTGTGTATGATGCTGTGCTCGGGTGTGTGTATGATGCTGTGTTCGGGTGTGTGTATGATGCTGTGTTCGGGTGTGTGTATGATGCTGTGTTCGGGTGTGTGTATGATGCTGTGCTCGGGTGTGTGTATGATGCTGTCTTCAGGGTCTGATGCTGTGTTCAGGTGTGTGTATGATGCTGTGCTCGGGTGTGTGTATGATCAGGGTCTGATGGTGTGTTCAGGTGTGTGTATGATGCTGTGCTCAGGTGTGTGTATGATGCTGTGCTCGGGTGTGTGTATGATCAGGGTCTGATGGTGTGTTCAGGTGTGTGTATGATGCTGTGTTCAGGTGTGTGTATGATGCTGTGCTCAGGTGTGTGTATGATGCTGTGTTCAGGTAGGTGTGTGTATGATGCTGTGTTCAGGTGTGTGTATGATGCTGTGTTCAGGGTCTGATGGTGTGTTCAGGTGTGTGTATGATGCTGTGCTCAGGTGTGTGTATGATGCTGTGTTCAGGTGTGTGTCCAGTGATGGAGGTGAGGGAGGAGAGAGAAGAGGCGTGTGGACGAGCCGCCCCCCCCCAGTACAGAGGACACTGCGAGTGAGCCCCCCCTCATTACACCTGATATTATATAATATATTCATATTACTGTGTTAATGATAACTAGGGTTAATGGTAACAAGGGTTAAGGAGAACGAGGGTTAATGGTAACAAGGGTTAATGGTAACAAGGGTAAATGATGGTGAGGGTTAATGGTAACGACGGTTAAATGATGGTGAGGGTTAATGGTAACGACGGTTAATGGTAACAAGGGTTAATGATGGTGAGGGTTAATGGTAACGATGGTTAACCTGTTAAGCCCTGAGCCTGTTTTTCAGGTCTCAGGCTCTAAATGACATTCCCAGAACAAATGACCATATCTTCCCTTCTAAAAGAGTTAAATTAATAATCTTTTTTCTCAAAGTAATGATAAACCTGTGAGTTGGATGTAGAGAAGTCAGAATCAATATAGATGTTTTTTATTTTAAAGAAAATTCAGATTTTACATAGTAAAAAACTGTAAATTATAGTGTCCGTCCAAAAATTCTTTTTTACTTATAGTGAAAACTACCCTTGGATGATGGGTTAGTAGACTAAAAGCTTTAGGAATCCAAAGTACAACATATAATAAGTACCCTGTATCAAGATTGATGCAAAACAAGTGACATTTGACCTTTTTAGAGAGATTTAGCAAAAAGAAACCACTTCTTGGGTCATTTGGGTGGATTTTCCATATCTCTGGCCCCCCTTACTCGATTTTGATGGTTGACACCTCTTTCTGACCGTTAGAGCCAATAGAATCGAAGGGGGAGTCCCCCAGACACACTCATTGTGAAGAGAAAAGGTGGGGGCTTCGCGCATGTAATTTTCAATCAGAGTGAAACTATCTCTAGCTTTGACATCTGGAAACGGAAAAGCAGTTTTAATGCTTATGGATTATCAGAAATCATTTCAAAGGGACACAGACACATTAGATTAACCTATGGATTAACTTCAGCGTTTTTATCGTTTTAATGCCATTGAAGACCACTTTGGAGAGACTACAGAGCCAAGGTAAAAATGTTAGCATTTTTAGATGCCTAGCGTCACCTGTTTTGATGTCCGTTTTTGCTTATAACGTAATAATTCAGTGGTAATGTCGGTGTCAATCGATTCTGTGTCACCTCACGATGTGAAACGATGTGTTGGATGTGGTGAAAAGATAAATAATAAGGTTTTGTGAGTGATTTTCTAATACAGAAATTCAGAGGCTCAGTGTTAGCATTGTGGGTTTTCTTTTGAAAAAAAAAAAAAAAAGATCAGTTAGATGAGTTTCTTCCCGTTACATGGATATAAAACATTCATAGTTTTATTAAATGAACCTCAGACACCGGTACCGGGGTCTCTCTGGCTTAACAGGTTAATGATAACGAGGGTTAATGGTAACGAGGGTTAATGATGGTGAGGGTTAATGGTGACGAGGGTTAATGATGACGAGGGTTAATGGTGACGAGGGTTAATGGTGACGAGGGTTAATGGTAACGAGGGTTAATGGTGGCGAGGGTTAATGGTGGCGAGGGTTAATGGTGACGAGGGTTAATGATGGCGAGGGTTAATGGTAACGAGGGTTAATGGTGGCGAGGGTTAATGGTGACGAGGGTTAAAGGTGACGAGGGTTAATGGTGACGAGGGTTAAAGGTAACGAGGGTTAATGGTGGTGAGGGTTAATGGTAACGAGGGTTAATGATAACGAGGGTTGATGGTGGTGAGGGTTGATGATGATGAGGGTTAATGGTAACGAGGGTTAATCATGGTGCTTAACGACCCTCAGGTCTCACTTTAAGGAGTGCCTGGTGCAGCTGATCAACCGTTGCCGTGGCGACCCCGCAGTGCTCTTCAGCGTGGCGGAGATGGGGGCAGAGCTTCAGCGCTGGGGTGTTGCCGTGCCGACCAGGAGAGCTGAGGAGGCGGAGCCAGAGTACACAGAACGCCTCCGCACGGTCAGTAACACACACACTGAACACACACTCACTCGCAACACCTCGTTAAATCATTAACGAATCAACTGCAGGTTGTAATGTGTCATCATCCCTTCAGCCAATCACAGCACATGATTCTCTCTTTCTGCAGACTCTGACCAATAGCGTTCCTCTCAGGAAGCATCTCTGACCGCTGCTGTAGCTCCGCCTCCTCACCGACACACCGACCAATCAGACGGCAGCATTTTGTCTCCTTCCTGCTTCCGTTAGTGACGTAATCGTCACCAATTAAGCCGGTGGTGTCTGATTGGCTCCTCGTTTGCAGTGAGAGGACGAATGAAAAGGGAGGAAGACGGAGCGAGCAGCCAATGATCTTCTCTCTCGGTTTCTTGGACTGATGTTCACGTTAACGAGCTGATGATAACGAGCTGATGTTAACGAGCTGATGATAACGAGCTGATGATAACGAGCTGATGCTAACGAGCTGATGCTAACGAGCTGATGCTAACGAGCTGATGCTAACGAGCTGATGCTAACTTTTAGTATTTAAGTGTCCGTCTCTCTCAGTGTTAGCAGCAGTTAGCATGTGCTAACACAGATAGTCTTTTGCAGTTGTTACTCTCCTTAAGGAAATAATTTAACGGGGGGGGGGGGGGGTTTATTCATTTGCTGTGTGTATATATGTATGAAATAAATCTTGAATGGAACAAATGTTTATGTTCATTAATTACTATATCTATGACTTTATAAAGTAAGGGTACTATATAAAGCACCCCCTCTGACTGTTTTTAACCCTTCCCTTCCCAGTAACAGAAGTTGTCCAGTTTTTGTTTTAATCATAAACTTTATTATTCACAAACGTTACAAACAGACCATGCACCTCATGCTGTTTTACCCAGAATGCACGTGTTCAGAGTGAGGGCGCAGCGTCGTCTCTGATTGGACAGAAGCTGTGGATCTCCTGCAGCAGCCGCTCAGCTAGCGCCGGGCTGTTAGCCGCTAGCACCCGGCGGGACATCAGGTCCACCGGCCCGCCTGGACACATAGCATCTGTTAGCTTAGCATCTGTTAGCTTAGCATCTGTTAACTTAGCATCTGTGTGTTAGCGTAGCTCCTCACCCTGCACGTCCATCAGCACGCCCCCCGCCTCCGTCACCAGCAGAGCCCCCGCAGCGATGTCCCACACGTGGATCCCAATCTCATAATACGCCTCCACGCATCCAGAGGCCACCAGACACATGTTGATCGCTGCAGTCCCTGCTCCACGCACTCTATACACACACACACACACACACACACACACACACACACACACACACACACACACACACACACACACACACACACACACACACACACACACACACACACACACACACACACACACACACACAATGAAAATGCATTATGTCACGTTGTTCGATACTCACAGTATATACAAAATGTATGTGGTTTTGGAAATTGAGACTCAATAGCTTCTGTCAATTAGGAGGTCTAATACTGGCCTCCAACAACACACACACACACACACACACACACACACACACACACACACACACACACACACACACACACACACACACACACACACACACACACACACACACACACACACCACACACACACTAACCCGTGTGTAGGGATGCTCAGCACGGCTCTCAGGCTGCAGAAGATTTTCTCCACGACTTCAGGGTCTCTGCTGGAGCCGAACTCTGTGCAGACCATCGCCTGTTGGATATCTGCACAGAGACAGACAGACAGACAGACAGGTGACAGACAGACAGACAGGTGACAGACAGACAGGTGACAGACAGACAGACACACAGACAGACAGACACACAGACAGACAGACAGACAGACAGACTGTTTCACTGCACTATATGAGTATATATATACATATAGTGTATATATACTCATATAGTGTATATACAGTATATGAGACCTTCCTGGCTGGAGACCTGCAGCCTCTCTCCGTTGCAGAAGGCGCCCCCCCCCCTCCTGGCCGTGTACATCTTATCCTCCAGACAGCTGAACACCACCCCAAACTCCATCTGCAGGACACACATATATATACATATATACATATATACAGTACATATACTGCCTTTATATATATCAGTGGTGAGCCGTCAGGGCCTTCAAGGTATCCAGAGAACACCCTCAGATCAAACTAACAACACATCGACTTTGCCCTGGGCCAGACCCTTCACCCCAAAGTGCTCCTGAGGGATTGCCCACAGGATTGAGTATGTGGGTCGCTTTGGATAAAAGCTTCTAACAAGTGGCATGTCATGTGATATAAATACAATGTAATAAAAGAGAATGGCATTTGTGTTGATGATCTGTAATATCACAGAGTCACGTTGATTTGTTTCTCCTTCTCGGACCATGCACGACGCATTTCACTGGTTTTGTGTTAGAAACAAATGCAACCAATCAGATGTGTTTCTGGGTCTCTGGGTCGAATACCCTTCAACCAGGTATTCTATATCCTTGATAGAATGCCCTCACACTGAATGAGAGCGTTTGATTGACAGGTTGATCAACCAATCAGATATTGATTTGTAGCCAATGGGCGTGTTCTTTCAGGGTTCCCCTCGGGTCCAGGAGCTCTAGAAGCTAGTTCACTGGAGAGAGACAGAGGGTCTAGAAGCTAGTTCACTGGAGAGAGACAGAGGGTCTAGAAGCTAGTTCACTGGAGAGAGACAGAGGGTCTAGAAGCTAGTTCACTGGAGAGAGACAGAGGGTCTAGAAGCTAGTTCACTGGAGAGAGACAGAGGGTCTAGAAGCTAGTTCACTGGAGAGAGACAGAGGGTCCAGAAGCTAGTTCACTGGAGAGAGACAGAGGGTCCAGAAGCTAGTTCACTGGAGAGAGACAGAGGGTCCAGAAGGTAGTTCACTGGAGAGAGACAGAGGGTCCAGATGGTAGTTCACTGGAGAGAGACAGAGGGTCTAGAAGGTAGTTCACTGGAGAGAGACAGAGGGTCTAGAAGGTAGTTCACTGGAGAGAGACAGAGGGTCTAGAAGGTAGTTCACTGGAGAGAGACAGAGGGTCTAGAAGCTAGTTCACTGGAGAGAGACAGAGGGTCTAGAAGGTAGTTCACTGGAGAGAGACAGAGGGTCCAGAAGCTAGTTCACTGGAGAGAGACAGAGGGTCCAGAAGCTAGTTCACTGGAGAGAGACAGAGGGTCTAGAAGGTAGTTCACTGGAGAGAGACAGAGGGTCTAGAAGCTAGTTCACTGGAGAGAGACAGAGGGTCTAGAAGGTAGTTCACTGGAGAGAGACAGAGGGTCTAGAAGGTAGTTCACTGGAGAGAGACAGAGGGTCTAGAAGGTAGTTCACTGGAGAGAGACAGAGGGTCTAGAAGCTAGTTCACTGGAGAGAGACAGAGGGTCTAGAAGGTAGTTCACTGGAGAGAGACAGAGGGTCTAGAAGGTAGTTCACTGGAGAGACAGAGGGTCTAGAAGGTAGTTCACTGGAGAGAGACAGAGGGTCTAGAAGGTAGTTCACTGGAGAGAGACAGAGGGTCTAGAAGCTAGTTCACTGGAGAGAGACAGAGGGTCTAGAAGGTAGTTCACTGGAGAGAGACAGAGGGTCTAGAAGCTAGTTCACTGGAGAGAGACAGAGGGTCTAGATGGTAGTTCACTGGAGAGAGACAGAGGGTCCAGAAGGTAGTTCACTGGAGAGAGACAGAGGGTCTAGAAGGTAGTTCACTGGAGAGAGACAGAGGGTCTAGATGGTAGTTCACTGGAGAGAGACAGAGGGTCTAGAAGGTAGTTCACTGGAGAGAGACAGAGGGTCTAGATGGTAGTTCACTGGAGAGAGACAGAGGGTCTAGAAGGTAGTTCACTGGAGAGAGACAGAGGGTCTAGAAGGTAGTTCACTGGAGAGAGACAGAGGGTCTAGAAGGTAGTTCACTGGAGAGAGACAGAGGGTCTAGAAGGTAGTTCACTGGAGAGAGACAGAGGGTCTAGAAGGTAGTTCACTGGAGAGAGACAGAGGGTCTAGAAGGTAGTTCACTGGAGAGAGACAGAGGGTCCAGAACAGGGGTGGGCAATTATTTTTTACAAGGGGCCACTTCAGAAACTCGAGCTGTGTTGGGGGGCCGAATCAAAAATAAGTTGAACTTAATTCTGCTCAATATACCAATACTGAAAAGGTGTTTTACAGTATGTTAAAGATAAGAAATGAATCAGCTTTATACAAAAAGAAATGAGTGCTTTTGACTTTTTGTTTTTCAGTTCATTTGACTTGTTCAGTGAGAAAAATCCAGTCTGTCTTGGGCTTGAACAAGTGCACGGAAATCTGGTTCAATGTCTGAGGTGGATATGCGAAGGACAGCTGAGAGGTGATCATCAGTGATAGAGGATCTGTATCTGGATTTGTTGAACTTCATCACTGAGAATGTTCACATATGTAGGTAGATCCAAAGAGGACCCATCATCTTCTGAGCACGTCTCCTGATGTGTGGAAAGTTCTCCTCTTTCAGGGAAGAGTAAAACTCAGGCAGTGAGACTGACCTGCTCTGACAGAAGTGTGTCAGACTGCAGGTCAATGAGCTGAACATCACTGGGTGCATCATCCACATGGCATGTAAATGGGGAAAAGATCATGTTCATTTCATTCTCAACTGTTTTGAAGTCTTTAAATCGCCTTGAAAACTCACCATGCAGTGCTTCTAACATGGATGAGTACCTCTGGAGGTGATCAGCTGATGGTGTGGCTTCCTTCAGTGTTGGCAAGTGCGTGAGAATGTTGTCCTCCATTTGGCTTGAGAGAAGCTGCAGCTTTCTCATGAAAGCCTTCACTGCACTGTACATGTCATGCACAAAAAGGCCCTTGCCTTGCAGACATTTAGTTCACTCATTAGTGCAGTCACATCTACAGCAAAACCAAGGTCTGCCATCCAGTCTGCATCTGAAAGCTGTGGGATGTCGTTTCCTTTCTTCACACAGAAGTCTTGAATCTCTTCTCTCAGGTCCCATACTCTTTTCAGCACTTTGCCCAGGCTGAGCCACCTGACAGCTGCATGGTAGGGTATGTCACGATGTTCAGTCTCACTTTCCTCCAAAAGTGCAACAAACTGTCTGTGATTCAATGCTCTTGCCCTGATGAAGTTAACTATTTTAGTTACAACATCAACAACATGGTTACTTTTTAACACTGACTTACACAACACTTCCTGATGTATAATACAATGCAAAAATACCTATTTCTGCTCAGGGTTAATTTCTGTCACTTTATCCTGCATTCTCTTCAATAGTCCAACATTTTTCCCTGTCAGATTTGGACAACCATCCGTTGTCACGCCTGCCAGCTTGTCCCATTTCAGTCCCAACTTTTCCACACATGCATTTACCTCCGTGAACAAATCACTCCCTGTTGTTGTACCTTTCATTGACTGCATGGCTGCCAGCTCCTCCGTGATTTTGAAGTCTGTAGTTATCCCACGTAGGAAGATGAGTAGCTGGGCAGTGTCACGTACATCGCAGCTCTCATCCAAAGCCAAGGACAAAAAGTCAAAGTTGACCGCTCTGTTCTGCAGCTGAAGCTCCAGATTTCCCGCGATGTCCTCAATCCTCCTCGTAACAGTGCGTCGGGAGAGCGGCACTTTCTCAAATGCCTCCTTTTTCTCCGGGCATATTAGTGTCCAACAAACACTCCTTAATGAACTCTCCCTCCGAAAACGGTTAACTTTTAAGACATAACTCGTCTTGACAGCTGCATCTCTGGATGTGGAATGTTTTGTGAAAATGTGTTGTTGGCTTTGCAGCTTAGCTAGCAAAGCATCCGACCCCTTTGCCCGCTCTTCCTCAGACAGGTTCTTGTATTTATCTGCGTGTTTGGTAGCATAGTGGCGACTCAAATTGTACTCCTTGAACACAGCGACCTGCGCACCACAAACTAAACACACAGCTTTACCTTTCACTTCTGTAAATAAATACTTAGCGGTCCATGTCTTGTTGAAACAGAGGGTCTAGATGGTAGTTCACTGGAGAGAGACAGAGGGTCTAGAAGGTAGTTCACTGGAGAGAGACAGAGGGTCTCGATGGTAGTTCACTGGAGAGAGACAGAGGGTCTAGATGGTAGTTCACTGGAGAGAGACAGAGGGTCTAGATGGTAGTTCACTGGAGAGAGACAGAGGGTCTCGATGGTAGTTCACTGGAGAGAGACAGAGGGTCTCGATGGTAGTTCACTGGAGAGAGACAGAGGGTCTAGATGGTAGTTCACTGGAGAGAGACAGAGGGTCTAGATGGTAGTTCACTGGAGAGAGACAGAGGGTCTAGATGGTAGTTCACTGGAGAGAGACAGAGGGTCTCGATGGTAGTTCACTGGAGAGAGACAGAGGGTCTAGATGGTAGTTCACTGGAGAGAGACAGAGGGTCTCGATGGTAGTTCACTGGAGAGAGACAGAGGGTCTAGATGGTAGTTCACTGGAGAGAGACAGAGGGTCTAGAAGGTAGTTCACTGGAGAGAGACAGAGGGTCTCGATGGTAGTTCACTGGAGAGAGACAGAGGGTCTAGATGGTAGTTCACTGGAGAGAGACAGAGGGTCTAGATGGTAGTTCACTGGAGAGAGACAGAGGGTCTAGAATGGTAGTTCACTGGAGAGAGACAGAGGGTCTCGATGGTAGTTCACTGGAGAGAGACAGAGGGTCTCGATGGTAGTTCACTGGAGAGAGACAGAGGGTCTCGATGGTAGTTCACTGGAGAGAGACAGAGGGTCTAGAAGGTAGTTCAAATGGAGAGAGACAGAGGGTCTCGATGGTAGTTCACTGGAGAGAGACAGAGGGTCTAGAAGCTAGTTCACTGGAGAGAGACAGAGGGTCTCGATGGTAGTTCACTGGAGAGAGACAGAGGGTCTAGAAGGTAGTTCACTGGAGAGAGACAGAGGGTCTCGATGGTAGTTCACTGGAGAGAGACAGAGGGTCTCGATGGTAGTTCACTGGAGAGAGACAGAGGGTCTCGATGGTAGTTCACTGGAGAGAGACAGAGGGTCTCGATGGTAGTTCACTGGAGAGAGACAGAGGGTCTAGAAGGTAGTTCACTGGAGAGAGACAGAGGGTCTAGATGGTAGTTCACTGGAGAGAGACAGAGGGTCTAGAAGCTAGTTCACTGGAGAGAGACAGAGGGTCTAGATGGTAGTTCACTGGAGAGAGACAGAGGGTCTAGAAGGTAGTTCACTGGAGAGAGACAGAGGGTCTAGAAGGTAGTTCACTGGAGAGAGACAGAGGGTCTAGAAGGTAGTTCACTGGAGAGAGACAGAGGGTCTCGATGAATGCCACGGAGCAATTCATTTGTTTTGTTGTGTTAACGCTGAAATGGAAACAGGTGAAGATGATGTTGTGACTAACCCTAACCCTAACCCTTCAAAAGACCACCATTCAGTGAAGAGACGGACATTATAACGGCGAGGGGGGGGGGGGGGGGGGGGGGGGGGTGTCTACAGAAGGTCCAGATGTGATAGACACGGTTAACCTCTGATATATATATAATGTTATGGCTGATCTGTGTATACATCTGTGTGTGTGTGTGTACATGTGTGTGTGTGTGTGTACATGTGTGTGTGTGTGTGTACATGTGTGTGTGTGTGTGTATACATGTGTGTGTGTGTGTGTACATGTGTGTGTGTGTGTGTACATGTGTGTGTGTGTGTGTATACATGTGTGTGTGTGTGTGTATACATCTGTGTGTGTGTGTGTACATGTGGTGTGTGTGTGTACATGTGTGTGTGTGTGTGTATACATGTGTGTGTGTGTGTGTGTGTACATTGTGTGTGGTGGTGTACATGTGTGTGTGTGTGTGTGTACTGTTGTGTGTGTGGTATGTGGTATACATGTGTGTGTGTGTGTGTACATGTGTTGTGTGTGTGTGTATACATGTGTGTGTGTGGTGTGTACATGTTGTGTGTGTGTGTATACATGTGGTGGTGTTGTTGTGTGATGTGTGTTGTGTGTGTTACATGTGGGTTGTGTGTGTGTGTGTGTGTGTGTTGTGTTGTGGGTGTGTGTGTGTGTGTGTACATGTGTGTGTGTGTGTGTATACATGTGTGTGTGTGTGTGTGTGTGTGTACATGTGTGTGTGTGTGTGTATACATCTGTGTGTGTGTGTGTATACATGTGTGTGTGTGTGTATACATGTGTGTGTGTATACATGTGTGTGTATATATGATGTGTGTGTGTGTGTGTGTGTATATATGATGTGTGTATATATGTGTGTGTATATGATGTGTGTATATATGATGTGTGTGTATATATGATGTGTGTGTATATGATGTGTGTGTATATATGTGTGTGTATATATGTGTGTGTATATATGTTTGTGTGTTTATATGTGTGTGTGTATATTGTATACACACATGTATACACGTGTGTGTGTATACATGTGTGTGTATACATGTGTGTGTGTGTATACATGTGTGTATACATGTGTGTGTGTTTACATGTGTGTGTGTATATGTGTGTGTATACATGTGTGTGTATACATGTGTGTGTGTGTGTGTGTGTGTATACATGTGTGTGTATACATGTGTGTGTGTATACATGTGTGTGTATACATGTGTGTGTGTATACATGTGTGTGTGTATACATGTGTGTGTGTGTGTGTATATGATGTGTGTGTATATATGATGTGTGTGTATATAATGTGTTGTTGTATACATGTGTGTGTATACATGTGTGTGTGTGTATACATGTGTGTGTATACATGTGTGTGTATATATGTGTGTGTATACATGTGTGTGTGTATACATGTGTGTGTGTATACATGTGTGTGTATACATGTGTGTGTATACATGTGTGTGTGTATACATGTGTGTGTATACATGTGTGTGTGTGTGTGTGTATATGATGTGTGTGTATATATGTGTGTGTATATATGTGTGTGTATATATGATGTGTGTGTATATGATGTGTGTGTATATATGATGTGTGTGTATATATGTGTGTATATATGATGTGTGTATATATGATGTGTGTGTATATATGATGTGTGTGTATATGATGTGTGTGTATATAGTATACACACATGTTATACACGTGTGTGGTGTATACATGTGTGTATACATGTGTGTGTGTGTATACATGTGTGTGTATACATGTGTGTGTGTTTACATGTGTGTGTATATATGTATACACACTTGTACAGGAACAGGTGTTGGTGGAGTCTCACCTGCTTGTTGACAGAGAAGCCGATGGAAATAGCGACAAAAGGAAATCTACAGAGCAGAGGATCAGTGAGTCACACAGGTGATCAATACACACCTCCACAGGTGATCAATACACACCTCCACAGGTGATCAATACACACCTCCACAGGTGATCAATACACACCTCCACAGGTGATCAATACACACCTCCACAGGTAACACAGAGTTAAACTCACGCGTGCACGAAGTTGGTGGTCCCGTCGATGGGGTCGATGATCCAGGTGGGCTCATCACTCAGGACACAGGGCTCACCTGCAGCTACTGACTCCTCCCCTATGAACCTACACACACACACACACACACACACACACACACACACACACACACACACACACACACACACCACACACACACACACCACACACACACACACACACACACACACACCACATCACACACACACACACATCACACACACACTATAAACAAAACTGTGATGGGGTGTGGGCTTGGCATGTGAAGGGGGCGCGGGCTTCTCACCTGTGCATTGGGAACTTGTCCTTCACTGATTGGATGATCAGCTGCTCCACCTGCTGGTCAGTCTGAGTCACCAAATCCACCGAGCAGCTCTTCGTCATCACAGAGCGCTCCACCTGCAGCGCAGCACACACCACCTGCACACACACACACACACACACACACACACACACACACACACCACACACACACCACACACACACACACACACACACACACACACACACACACACACACCACACACCACACACACACACACACACACCACACACACACACACACACACACACACACACATTTGTTGTATTGGTTTGAAGGACACATAATATACAATGATCAGTACAACACAGTATAATATTCAGATGTTACTGCACTGATTAGTAATGACATGTACAACTGAGTATATTGTGTATATTGAGTATATTGTGTATATTTGAGTATTTCTGTGTATATAGTGTATATTATAGTGTATATTTGAGTATATAGTAGCACACACACACACACACACACCCACACCTCCCCCGCTCCTCCTCGCTGTCTTCTCTGCCAGCTCCATGGCTTCTTTCCAGGCGTCGGCCATGTTGAAGTTCTTCTGGAGGAGAAACAGGAAGAGTCACTTTCCCCTTCAAAACAAAAGCTCAAAGGTGTTCCACCTCAGGAGGTTCATATCACAATATCTTTAATAATATCTTTCTGATGTTCTTCAAAGGTCCCATGTCATGCTGGTTATCACCCATCAGAGTCTGCAGAGTCTCTACCCCTCAGAGTGCACCCTGTAGAGAGTAAGCTCTAACACAGAGAAGACCTGCTGCCCTGAACGCCTCGCTGGGGATTCTCTTTTTACATTGTTTGCTTCTGGGTATAGTGACGTGACACACACACACACACACACACACACACACACACACACACACACACACACACACACACACACACACACACACACACACACACACACACACACACACACACACACACACCACACACACACACACACACACACACACACACCACCACACACCACACACACACACCACACACCCACAGCCTGGCTGTGAGTGGTGTGTGTTGTGAGTGTGTGTGTGTGTGTGCTTGGGCTGGTTTCGGGCTGGGTTTCTCTGTGTCTCGCTGTCTCTCGACCCCCCGGAGCACCCAGGAAACGACCCCAGTAAACCCAAGCTCTCACTGTCCGCTCCTCGAGCCTCACAGGGCGGAGCAGCGAGCCCCCCAACGTCCCCCCAACACGGCACCCCAGACCCCACGCAGCATTCCCCTCTGTTTGTCATTACTGGGGTCATTTTCTGGTTGCTAACAAACGCCATTGTAAAACATAATCTCTAATGTTCAGCTGTAACGCTGGTGGACCAATCAGAGCAGAGTGGGCGAGCTGACCAATCAGAGCACAGTGGGCTCACAGGAGGGGGGGGGGGGCAGGAGCTCCAACAAGCCGTTTAGGACAGAGAGTGAATACACAGACTATACAGAGATGCTGTATGAGAAACCCTAACCCTAACCCATTTGAAGAAATCTCAAAACTGTCGCGTAGATGTCTTCACGGCTGGACTGTTTAGCACACATGTGAATTTTGAGCACTTTTTGAGAGAAGAGAGAGAGAGAGAGAGAGAGAGAGAGAGAGAGAGAGA
>NW_022987873.1:82457-189861 GCF_902827165.1 Trematomus bernacchii
GGGGTTATTACACTGTAGCAGAGACAGACAGGGGTTATTACACTGTGACAGTGACAGACAGACAGGGGTTATTACACTGTAGCAGAGACACAGGGGTTATTACACTGTAGCAGAGACAGACAGACAGGGGTTATTACACTGTAGCAGAGACAGACAGACAGGGGTTATTACACTGTAGCAGAGACAGACAGACAGACAGACAGTCAGACAGACAGCTCACCTGGATGGTTTCTGGCAGGTGTTTGATTGACAGGTAGAGCCAGATGCTCAGCTTCAGAGGGAGGATGTCCTGCCAGTGCGGCCGCTCACTGACTCTGAAACAACAACAAACAAACAATAACAGAGCTTCACATGACCTCATGTGTGATGTCAGCATGGCACAGGAAGTCATGTGATGTGAGCATCAGACAGGAAGTGATGTCATGGCGTACCTGTCGCTACGGTCCGGGCCGATACACCTGGGCTCCTCGGCAGGTCTCAGCTTCTTCTTCTTCTCTTTCTTCTTCTTGCTTAGCAGCTCGTCCTGAAACATGGAGGACATCACATGACCACACCTGCTGTGATTGGCTGAAAGAGTGCCTGCTGTGCTCTGGTTGGCTGAAAGAGTGCCTGCTGTGCTCTGATTGGCTAAATGAGTGCCTGCCGTGCTCTGATTGGCTGAATGAGTGCCTCAGGGTTCATACACTTTTTCACCAATGATTTTCAATGACTTCTCCATGACCTTTACCTCATTTTCTATGACCTTTACCTAATTTTCCATGACCAAAACAAATGACTCTTTCTCAGCGGTACCACTGAAAATGGTTTATTTGAACATGGAACAGGAAAATAAGGCCTGCATATGAAACATGTTGTGCCTATCTAAAACAAATCAAATAGTAGGGTTACCAGCTTCTACACACTAAAGCAACTGTAATCAAGGATGCAAACTCATCAGGTATGAAAAAGGTGACAAGGATCCGAGCCCCCCGACCCCACGGGACTAACAGGATGTTAGCAGTCAGAACAACTAAAGCAGTTAATAATAACAGAAACGCCAAAGAGTCACATCTAATAGAAATATATAAAGCATTTATTTTAATTGTGTAGCAGTCAGTTTATAATGTTGGCAGCTCTGTTGAGCATTTTGAAGATGTCTCTGTGCAAGGCTTAGTCTTTCTGTCTTTATAGCCACTGGTGTAAAGTAACTACGTTCATAAACTCAACAAGTACTATACTTGGGTACAATTTTGAGATACTTGTACTTTATTTAAGTATTTCAATGTTTTGCTACTGTGTACTTCTACTCCTCTACAGTTCAGAGGTACATGGTGTACTTCTACTCCACTACAGTTCAGAGGTACATGGTGTACTTCTACTCCACTACAGTTCAGAGGTACATGGTGTACTTCTACTCCTCTACAGTTCAGAGGTACATGGTGTACTTCTACTCCTCTACAGTTCAGAGGTACATGGTGTACTTCTACTGCACTACAGTTCAGAGGTACATGGTGTACTTCTACTCCTCTACAGTTCAGAGGTACATGGTGTACTTCTACTCCTCTACAGTTCAGAGGTACATGGTGTACTTCTACTCCTCTACAGTTCAGAGGTACATGGTGTACTTCTACTCCACTACAGTTCAGAGGTACATGGTGTACTTCTACTCCTCTACAGTTCAGAGGTACATGGTGTACTTCTACTCCACTACAGTTCAGAGGTACATGGTGTACTTCTACTCCACTACAGTTCAGAGGTACATGGTGTACTTCTTCTCCTCTACAGTTCAGAGGTACATGGTGTACTTCTACTCCTCTACAGTTCAGAGGTACATGGTGTACTTCTACTCCTCTACAGTTCAGAGGTACATGGTGTACTTCTACTCCACTACAGTTCAGAGGTACATGGTGTACTTCTACTCCTCTACAGTTCAGAGGTACATGGTGTACTTTTACTCCACTACAGTTCAGAGGTACATGGTGTACTTCTACTCCACTACAGTTCAGAGGTACATGGTGTACTTCTACTGCACTACAGTTCAGAGGTACATGGTGTACTTCTACTCCTCTACAGTTCAGAGGTACATGGTGTACTTCTACTCCTCTACAGTTCAGAGGTACATGGTGTACTTCTACTCCTCTACAGTTCAGAGGTAACTGGTGTACTTCTACTCTACTACAGTTCAGAGGTACATGGTGTACTTCTACTCCTCTACAGTTCAGAGGTACATGGTGTACTTCTACTCCTCTACAGTTCAGAGGTACATGGTGTACTTCTACTCCTCTACAGTTCAGAGGTACATGGTGTACTTCTACTCCTCTACAGTTCAGAGGTACATGGTGTACTTCTACTCCACTACAGTTCAGAGGTACATGGTGTACTTCTACTCCACTACAGTTCAGAGGTACATGGTGTACTTCTACTGCACTACAGTTCAGAGGTACATGGTGTACTTCTACTCCTCTACAGTTCAGAGGTACATGGTGTACTTCTACTCCTCTACAGTTCAGAGGTACATGGTGTACTTCTACTCCTCTACAGTTCAGAGGTACATGGTGTACTTCTACTCCACTACAGTTCAGAGGTACATGGTGTACTTCTACTCCTCTACAGTTCAGAGGTACATGGTGTACTTCTACTCCACTACAGTTCAGAGGTACATGGTGTACTTCTACTCCTCTACAGTTCAGAGGTACATGGTGTACTTCTACTCCACTACAGTTCAGAGGTACATGGTGTACTTCTACTCCACTACAGTTTCAGAGGTACATGGAGTACTTCTACTTTACTCAAGTACAAGATCTGAGTACTTCTACTTTTACTCAAGTACAAGACCTGAGTACTTCTACTTTTACTCAAGTACAAAAAAGTATAAAAAAAATTAAACCTAAATGGCTCGTGAATTATACTTAAATTATAAGTTACATTTCAATGACTTTTCCAAAACTTTGGGAAACATATTGTTTTCCATAACTTTTCCAGGGCCTGGAATTTGCATTTTGAATTTCCATGACTTTTCCAGGTTTTTCATGACCGTACGAACCCTGGTGCCTGCTGTGATTGGCTGAAAGAGTGCCTGCTGTGGTCTGATTGGCTGAAAGAGTGCCTGCTGTGCTCTGATTGGCTGAATGAGTGCCTGCTGTGATTGGCTGAAAGAGTGCCTGCTGTGGTCTGATTGGCTGAAAGAGTGCCTGCTGTGCTCTGATTGGCTGAAAGAGTGCCTGCTGTGCTCTGATTGGCTGTCTCACCAGCTGTTTCTCCAGGTAGATGGACCAGATGACGGCGTAATGTCCCACGGTGAGGATGAGGAAGAGGAGGAAGCCCAGCTCAGCGTTGCTCATCTTCCTCACGCGGGCGGTAATAAAAGACCGGCTGGCGCCAGTCAGGGAGGCCGTTCAGCAGGATGTCGTCATAGCTGGTTATTAGACACGAACATCAGACAAACTAATATCATACCATACAATATGTTCAGCAGGATGTCGTCATAGCTGGTTATTAGACACGAACATCAGACAAACTAATACCATACAATATGTTCAGCAGGATGTCGTCATAGCTGGTTATTAGACACGAACATCAGACAAACTAATACCATACAATATGTTCAGCAGGATGTCGTCATAGCTGGTTATTAGACACGAACATCAGACAAACTAATATCATACCATACAATATGTTCAGCAGGATGTCGTCATAGCTGGTTATTAGACACGAACATCAGACAAACTAATACCATACAATATGTTCAGCAGGATGTCGTCATAGCTGGTTATTAGACACGAACATCATACAAACTAATATCATACCATATACTAGGGCTGGGCCATTATGGCAAAAATCATAATCACGATTATTTTGGTCAATAATTGATATCACGATTATGAAATACGATTATTCATTGACTTTGAAAACGTCCATTTATTGAACTTTAAAACAAATTAAAATAATAATTTGAACAGTATCTGTTTAACTGTTGATTACCCTGAATGTATAATTCAACTGAAAAACCAATAAATAAAATAAATTATACATTTACATAAATAATATCAAAATAATAAATACCAATAAAAAAGATCAACAAATATTTTGGAGCGCACTTCAACAAGCTACTGAACATATATAAATATGATAACTAAATTAGACTATAAAATAAATTAGATCAAATATGTTGCACAGTCACAACCTAGCAAAGCTAAATAATCGTTTTTTTCGATTATGTGGTTTTTGTAATTGTGGCAGGCCAAAATCGTAATTGCGATTAAAAAACGATTAATTGCACAGCCCTACAATATACCATAATATTAAACCATGTTATATAGCATAATTTAATATGATATTATATAGACAGGTATATCTGAGGTATCATAAGGTGACTCACCTGCGCCTCCTCTCCTCGTCCTTCAGGACTTCATAAATGGCCACCAGCTGAAACAAAGTGTATTGTGGGTATTATGTGCTGTCTCACCCATAGATATATATGAACACTAGATGGCTCAAGGGGGAGTCGCCATGGTGACTCTCTGTACCTGCAGGGGGGGACAGGTGGGTTAGAGCATAGATATATGAACACTAGATGGCTCAAGGGGGAGTCGTCATGGTGACTCTCTGTACCTGCAGGGGGGGACAGGTGGGTTAGAGCATAGATATATGAACACTAGATGGCTCAAGGGGGAGTCGCAAGCGTAGCTCACCGGCGGCCATCTTGCCACAGTCAACAACTACTGCTCCAGCTGCTGTAAGGCGAGTGATCTACACAGAGGTGATCTGCACAGAAGTGATCTGAACAGAAGTGATCTGAACAGAAGTGATCTGAACAGAAGTGATCTGAACAGAAGTGATCTGTACAGAAGTGATCTGTACAGAAGTGATCTGAACAGAAGTGATCTGTACAGAAGTGATCTGAACAGAAGTGATCTGTACAGAAGTGATCTGAACAGAAGTGATCTGTACAGAAGTGATCTGAACAGAAGTGATCTGAACAGAAGTGATCTGTACAGAAGTGATCTACACAGAAGTGATCTGTACAGAAGTGATCTACACAGAAGTGATCTGTACAGAAGTGATCTACACAGAAGTGATCTGTACAGAAAGTGATTCTGAACAGAAAGTGATCTGAACAGTAATGTGATCTTGTACCGAAGTGATCTGGAACAGAAAGTGGATCTGTACAGAAGGGGATTCTGAACAGAAGTGATCTGTACAGAAGTGATCTGACAGAAGTGATCTGCTGAAACAGAAGTGATCTAACAGAAGTGATCTGTACAGAAGTGATCTGTACGAAGTAGTGATCTGAACAGAAGTGATCGGGTACAGAAGTGATCTGTACAGAATTGATCTGAACAGAAGTGATCTGTACAGAAGTGATCTGAACAGAAGTGATCTGTACAGAAGTGATCTGAACAGAAGTGATCTGAACAGAAGTGATCTGTACAGAAGTGATCTACACAGAAGTGATCTGTACAGAAGTGATCTACACAGAAGTGATCTGTACAGAAGTGATCTACACAGAAGTGATCTGTACAGAAGTGATCTGAACAGAAGTGATCTGAACAGAAGTGATCTGTACAGAAGTGATCTGAACAGAAGTGATCTGTACAGAAGTGATCTGAACAGAAGTGATCTGTACAGAAGTGATCTGAACAGAAGTGATCTGAACAGAAGTGATCTGACAGAAGTGATCTACACCGAAGTGATCTGTACAGAAGTGATCCACACAGAAGTGATCTGTACAGAAGTGATCTACACAGAAAGTGATCTGTACAGAAGTGGATCTACACAGAAGTGATCTGTACAGAAGTGATCTGAACAGAAGTGATCTGTACAGAAGTGATCTGAACAGAAGTGATCTGAACAGAAGTGATCTGTACAGAAGTGATCTGTACAGAAGTGATCTGTACAGAAGTGATCTGAACAGAAGTGATCTGAACAGAAGTGATCTGTACAGAAGTGATCTACACAGAAGTGATCTGTACAGAAGTGATCTGTACAGAAGTGATCTGCACAGAAGTGATCTGAACAGAAGTGATCTGAACAGAAGTGATCTGAACAGAAGTGATCTGAACAGAAGTGATCTGTACAGAAGTGATCTGAACAGAAGTGATCTGAACAGAAGTGATCTGAACAGAAGTGATCTGTACAGAAGTGATCTGTACAGAAGTGATCTACACAGAAGTGATCTGTACAGAAGTGATCTGAACAGAAGTGATCTGCACAGAAGTGATCTGAACAGAAGTGATCTGTACAGAAGTGATCTGCACAGAAGTGATCTGTACAGAAGTGATCTACACAGAAGTGATCTGAACAGAAGTGATCTGAACAGAAGTGATCTGTACAGAAGTGATCTACACAGAAGTGATTGTACAGTAAGTTGATCTACACAGAAGTGATCTGCTACAGAAGTGATCTGCACAGAAAGTGATCTGAACAGAAGTGACTCTGAACAGAAGTGATCTGCACAGAAGTGATCTGAACAGAAGTGATCTACACAGAAGTGATCTACACAGAAGTGATCTGAACAGAAGTGATCTGTACAGAAGTGATCTGAACAGAAGTGATCTGAACAGAAGTGATCTGAACAGAAGTGATCTGAACAGACGTGATCTGAAACAGAAGTGATCTGACAAGAAGTGATCTACACAGAATGTGATCTGAACAGAAGTGATCTTACACAGACGTGATCTGTACAGAAGTGATCTACCAGAAGTGATATGTACAGCAAGTGATCTGTACAGAAGTGATCTACACAGAAGTGATCTGCACCAGAAGTGATTCTGACAGAAGTGATCTGTACAGAAGTGATCTACACAGAAGTGATCTGTACAGAAGTGATCTGTACAGAAGTGATCTGTACAGAAGTGATCTGTACAGAAGTGATCTACACAGAAGTGATCTGCACAGAAGTGATCTACACAGAAGTGATCTGAACAGAAGTGATCTGAACAGAAGTGATCTGAACAGAAGTGATCTGAACAGAAGTGATCTGCACAGAAGTGATCTGCACAGAAGTGATCTGAACTCGCTGAAATCTTGACTGATTTACAAACGGTTTGGTTTATTATAAACGTTATTAGCATGGCTATGATACAGGAGACAACAATACATGTTGAAAAAAACATATAATTATAAGTATGCAGTATCATAACTACATCTTTGATGTTTAAAAAAAACCAAACCGTTTGAAACTTGAGCAATCTACGGTTATTTCAATAGTGCACCATAGACATAATGTTATTTCAATAGTGCACCATAGACATAATGTTATTTCAATAGTGCACCATAGACATAATGTTATTTCAATAGTGCACCAAAGACATAATGTTATTTCAATAGTGCACCAAAGACATAATGTTATTTCAATAGTGCACCATAGACATGTTATTTCAATAGTGCACCATAGACATAATGTTATTTCAATAGTGCACCATAGACATGTTATTTCAATAGTGCACCATAGACATAATGTTATTTCAATAGTGCACCAAAGACATAATGTTATTTCAATAGTGCACCATAGACATAATGTTATTTCAATAGTGCACCATAGACATAATGTTATTTCAATAGTGCACCAAAGACATGTTATTTCAATAGTGCACCAAAGACATAATGTTATTTCAATAGTGCACCATAGACATGTTATTTCAATAGGGGTGCACTATTGACATAATGTTATTTCAATAGTGCACCATAGACATAATGTTATTTCAATAGTGCACCATAGACATAATGTTTATTTCAATAGTGCACCATAGACATAATGTTTTTCAATAGTGCACCATAGACATGTTATTTCAAATAGTGCACCAAAGACATAATGTTATTTCAATAGTGCACCATAGACATAATGTTATTTCAATAGTGCACCATAGACATGTTATTTCAATAGTGCACCATAGACATAATGTTATTTCAATAGTGCACCTAGCATAATGTTTTCAATAGACCATATATGTTATTTCAATAGTGCACCATAGACATAATGTTATTTCAATAGTGCACCATAGACATAATGTTATTTCAATAGTGCACCATAGACATAATGTTATTTCAATAGTGCACCATAGACATAATGTTATTTCAATAGTGCACCATAGACATAATGTTATTTCAATAGTGCACCAAAGACATAATGTTATTTCAATAGTGCACCAAAGACATAATGTTATTTCAATAGTGCACCATAGACATAATGTTATTTCAATAGTGCACCATAGACATAATGTTATTTCAATAGTGCACCATAGACATAATGTTATTTCAATAGTGCACCATAGACATGTTATGAATGAGCTGCCTGTGGCAAGATGGCCGCCATGTGGCATCGTCGGTCTCCATTGGCCAGCAGCGCGGGTCAGTCATCTAGTGTTTATATAGAGAGGCGAAGTCCCTCCCCTTCCGGGGGAGCTCAATGGGACCTTATTTCGGAAAAGTTATGTATTGAAGTCAATGGAGAGAGAAAGATTATCTTTGGATCCCGTTTGAATTGAGTCATGAATTACACATCTGATGTTTGTCAATTTAAAAGATCATTTTACAAGTAAAAAAAAAAAAAAATGTGTCGTAAAACTGTGAAGTAACACATTGTTTTGTGTGAAACCGCTCAATGAACTACATCTCCCGTCTCGCACCACACACCAAGACGGCCGTCACGTTGGAACATCTCACTTCTTTCTTTCAGAATGAGGTGGAAAGTATTAAAAGAGGTGAAAATCACTCCAAGTCTGGGCATGTTGAGAGCTGTACATACACACAAGAGGAGTTAGTCTGTTCCTAATGAGAGCTGTGCATACACACAAGAGGAGTTAGTCTGTTCCTAATGAGAGCTGTGCATACACACAAGAGGAGTTAGTCTGTTCCTAATGTATGAGCTGTGCATACACAACAAGAGGAGTTAGTCTGTTCCTAATGTTGAGAGCTGTACATACACACAAGAGGAGTTAGTCTGTTCCTAATGAGAGCTGTGCATACACACAAGAGGAGTTAGTCTGTTCCTAATGTTGAGAGCTGTACATACACACAAGAGGAGTTAGTCTGTTCCTAATGAGAGCTGTGCATACACACAAGAGGAGTTAGTCTGTTCCTAATGTTGAGAGCTGTGCATACACACAAGAGGAGTTAGTCTGTTCCTAATGTTGAGAGCTGTACATACACACAAGAGGAGTTAGTCTGTTCTCCTAATGAGAGCTGTACATACACACAAGAGGAGTTAGTCTGTTCCTAATGTTGAGAGCTGTGCATACACACAAGAGGGTTAGTCTGTTCCTAATGTTGAGAGCTGTACATACACACAAGAGGAGTTAGTCTGTTCCTAATGAGAGCTGTACATACACACAAGAGGAGTTAGTCTGTTCCTAATGTTGAGAGCTGTACATACACACAAGAGGAGTTAGTCTGTTCCTAATGAGAGCCTGTACATACACACAAGAGGAGTTAGTCTGTTCCTAATGTTGAGAGCTGTACATACACACAAGAGGAGTTAGTCTGTTCCTAATGAGAGCTGTACATACACACAAGAGGAGTTAGTCTGTTCCTAATGTTGAGAGCTGTGCATACACACAAGAGGAGTTAGTCTGTTCCTAATGTTGAGAGCTGTACATACACACAAGAGGACTTAGTCTGTTCCTAATGAGAGCTGTACATACACACAAGAGGAGTTAGTCTGTTCCTAATGAGAGCTGTACATACACACAAGAGGAGTTAGTCTGTTCCATAATGAGAGCTGTACATACACACAAGAGGAGTTAGTCTGTTCCTAATGAGAGCTGTGCATACACACAAGAGGAGTTAGTCTGTTCCTAATGAGAGCTGTGCATACACACAAGAGGAGTTAGTCTGTTCCTAATGTTGAGAGCTGTGCATACACACAAGAGGACTTAGTCTGTTCCTAATGAGAGCTGTACATACACACAAGAGGAGTTAGTCTGTTCCTAATGTTGAGAGCTGTGCATACACACAAGAGGAGTTAGTCTGTTCCTAATGAGAGCTGTACATACACACAAGAGGAGTTAGTCTGTTCCTAATGTTGAGAGCTGTACATACACACAAGAGGAGTTAGTCTGTTCCTAATGAGAGCTGTACATACACACAAGAGGAGGTTAGTCTGTTCCTAATGAGAGCTGTACATACACACAAGAGGAGTTAGTCTGTTCCTAATGAGAGCTGTACATACACACAAGAGGAGTTAGTCTGTTCCTAATGTTGAGAGCTGTACATACACACAAGAGGAGTTAGTCTGTTCCTAATGAGAGCTGTACATACACACAAGAGGAGTTAGTCTGTTCCTAATGAGAGCTGTACATACACACAAGAGGAGTTAGTCTGTTCCCTAATGTTGAGAGCTGTACATACACACAAGAGGAGTTAGTCTGTTCCTAATGAGAGCTGTACATACACACAAGAGGAGTTAGTCTGTTCCTAATGAGAGCTGTACATACACACAAGAGGAGTTAGTCTGTTTCCTAATGAGAGCTGTACATACACACAAGAGGAGTTAGTCTGTTCCTAATGAGAGCTGTACATACACACAAGAGGAGTTAGTCTGTTCCTAATGTTGAGAGCTGTACATACACACAAGGGGAGTTAGTCTGTTCCTAATGAGAGCTGTACATACACACAAGAGGAGTTAGTCTGTTCCTAATGAGAGCTGTGCATACACACAAGAGGAGTTAGTCTGTTCCTAATGAGAGCTGTGCATACACACAAGAGGAGTTAGTCTGTTCCTAATGAGAGCTGTACATACACACAAGAGGAGTTAGTCTGTTCCTAATGTTGAGAGCTGTACATACACACAAGGGGAGTTAGTCTGTTCCTAATGAGAGCTGTGCATACACACAAGAGGAGTTAGTCTGTTCCTAATGAGAGCTGTACATACACACAAGAGGAGTTAGTCTGTTCCTAATGAGAGCTGTGCATACACACAAGAGGAGTTAGTCTGTTCCTAATGAGAGCTGTACATACACACAAGAGGAGTTAGTCTGTTCCTAATGTTGAGAGCTGTACATACACACAAGAGGAGTTAGTCTGTTCCTAATGAGAGCTGTACATACACACAAGAGGAGTTAGTCTGTTCCTAATGTTGAGAGCTGTACATACACACAAGAGGAGTTAGTCTGTTCCTAATGAGAGCTGTACATACACACAAGAGGAGTTAGTCTGTTCCTAATGTTGAGAGCTGTGCATACACACAAGAGGAGTTAGTCTGTTCCTAATGTTGAGAGCTGTACATACACACAAGAGGAGTTAGTCTGTTCCTAATGAGAGCTGTACATACACACAAGGGGAGTTAGTCTGTTCCTAATGAGAGCTGTACATACACACAAGAGGAGTTAGTCTGTTCCTAATGAGAGCTGTACATACACACAAGAGGAGTTAGTCTGTTCCTAATGAGAGCTGTACATACACACAAGAGGAGTTAGTCTGTTCCTAATGAGAGCTGTACATACACACAAGAGGAGTTAGTCTGTTCCTAATGTTGAGAGCTGTACATACACACAAGAGGAGTTAGTCTGTTCCTAATGAGAGCTGTACATACACACAAGAGGAGTTAGTCTGTTCCTAATGTTGAGAGCTGTACATACACACAAGAGGAGTTAGTCTGTTCCTAATGAGAGCTGTACATACACACAAGAGGAGTTAGTCTGTTCCTAATGTTGAGAGCTGTGCATACACACAAGAGGAGTTAGTCTGTTCCTAATGTTGAGAGCTGTACATACACACAAGAGGACTTAGTCTGTTCCTAATGAGAGCTGTACATACACACAAGAGGAGTTAGTCTGTTCCTAATGAGAGCTGTACATACACACAAGAGGAGTTAGTCTGTTCCTAATGAGAGCTGTACATACACACAAGAGGAGTTAGTCTGTTCCTAATGAGAGCTGTGCATACACACAAGAGGAGTTAGTCTGTTCCTAATGAGAGCTGTGCATACACACAAGAGGAGTTAGTCTGTTCCTAATGTTGAGAGCTGTGCATACACACAAGAGGAGTTAGTCTGTTCCTAATGTTGAGAGCTGTGCATACACACAAGAGGAGTTAGTCTGTTCCTAATGTTGAGAGCTGTACATACACACAAGAGGAGTTAGTCTGTTCCTAATGAGAGCTGTACATACACACAAGAGGAGTTAGTCTGTTCCTAATGTTGAGAGCTGTACATACACACAAGAGGAGTTAGTCTGTTCCTAATGAGAGCTGTACATACACACAAGAGGAGTTAGTCTGTTCCTAATGTTGAGAGCTGTACATACACACAAGAGGAGTTAGTCTGTTCCTAATGAGAGCTGTACATACACACAAGAGGAGTTAGTCTGTTCCTAATGTTGAGAGCTGTACATACACACAAGAGGAGTTAGTCTGTTCCTAATGAGAGCTGTACATACACACAAGAGGAGTTAGTCTGTTCCTAATGTTGAGAGCTGTGCATACACACAAGAGGAGTTAGTCTGTTCCTAATGAGAGCTGTGCATACACACAAGAGGAGTTAGTCTGTTCCTAATGAGAGCTGTGCATACACACAAGAGGAGTTAGTCTGTTCCTAATGAGAGCTGTGCATACACACAAGAGGAGTTAGTCTGTTCCTAATGAGAGCTGTGCATACACACAAGAGGAGTTAGTCTGTTCCTAATGTTGAGAGCTGTACATACACACAAGAGGAGTTAGTCTGTTCCTAATGAGAGCTGTACATACACACAAGAGGAGTTAGTCTGTTCCTAATGTTGAGAGCTGTACATACACACAAGAGGAGTTAGTCTGTTCCTAATGAGAGCTGTACATACACACAAGAGGAGTTAGTCTGTTCCTAATGAGAGCTGTACATACACACAAGAGGAGTTAGTCTGTTCCTAATGAGAGCTGTACATACACACAAGAGGAGTTAGTCTGTTCCTAATGTTGAGAGCTGTACATACACACAAGAGGAGTTAGTCTGTTCCTAATGAGAGCTGTGCATACACACAAGAGGAGTTAGTCTGTTCCTAATGTTGAGAGCTGTACATACACACAAGAGGAGTTAGTCTGTTCCTAATGAGAGCTGTACATACACACAAGAGGAGTTAGTCTGTTCCTAATGAGAGCTGTGCATACACACAAGAGGAGTTAGTCTGTTCCTAATGAGAGCTGTACATACACACAAGAGGAGTTAGTCTGTTCCTAATGAGAGCTGTACATACACACAAGAGGAGTTAGTCTGTTCCTAATGAGAGCTGTGCATACACACAAGAGGAGTTAGTCTGTTCCTAATGTTGAGAGCTGTACATACACACAAGAGGAGTTAGTCTGTTCCTAATGTTGAGAGCTGTACATACACACAAGAGGAGTTAGTCTGTTCCTAATGAGAGCTGTACATACACACAAGAGGAGTTAGTCTGTTCCTAATGAGAGCTGTGCATACACACAAGGGGAGTTAGTCTGTTCCTAATGAGAGCTGTACATACACACAAGAGGAGTTAGTCTGTTCCTAATGTTGAGAGCTGTGCATACACACAAGAGGAGTTAGTCTGTTCCTAATGAGAGCTGTGCATACACACAAGAGGAGTTAGTCTGTTCCTAATGTTGAGAGCTGTGCATACACACAAGAGGAGTTAGTCTGTTCCTAATGAGAGCTGCACATACACACAAGAGGAGTTAGTCTGTTCCTAATGAGAGCTGTACATACACACAAGAGGAGTTAGTCTGTTCCTAATGTTGAGAGCTGTGCATACACACAAGAGGAGTTAGTCTGTTCCTAATGAGAGCTGTACATACACACAAGAGGAGTTAGTCTGTTCCTAATGTTGAGAGCTGTACATACACACAAGAGGAGTTAGTCTGTTCCTAATGAGAGCTGCACATACACACAAGAGGAGTTAGTCTGTTCCTAATGAGAGCTGTACATACACACAAGAGGAGTTAGTCTGTTCCTAATGTTGAGAGCTGTGCATACACACAAGAGGAGTTAGTCTGTTCCTAATGAGAGCTGTGCATACACACAAGAGGACTTAGTCTGTTCCTAATGAGAGCTGTACATACACACAAGAGGAGTTAGTCTGTTCCTAATGTTGAGAGCTGTGCATACACACAAGAGGAGTTAGTCTGTTCCTAATGAGAGCTGTGCATACACACAAGAGGAGTTAGTCTGTTCCTAATGAGAGCTGTACATACACACAAGAGGAGTTAGTCTGTTCCTAATGAGAGCTGTACATACACACAAGAGGAGTTAGTCTGTTCCTAATGAGAGCTGTACATACACACAAGAGGAGTTAGTCTGTTCCTAATGAGAGCTGTACATACACACAAGAGGAGTTAGTCTGTTCCTAATGAGAGCTGTGCATACACACAAGAGGACTTAGTCTGTTCCTAATGAGAGCTGTACATACACACAAGAGGAGTTAGTCTGTTCCTAATGAGAGCTGTACATACACACAAGAGGAGTTAGTCTGTTCCTAATGAGAGCTGTGCATACACACAAGGGGAGTTAGTCTGTTCCTAATGTTGAGAGCTGTACATACACACAAGAGGAGTTAGTCTGTTCCTAATGAGAGCTGTGCATACACACAAGAGGAGTTAGTCTGTTCCTAATGTTGAGAGCTGTGCATACACACAAGAGGAGTTAGTCTGTTCCTAATGAGAGCTGTACATACACACAAGAGGAGTTAGTCTGTTCCTAATGTTGAGAGCTGTACATACACACAAGAGGAGTTAGTCTGTTCCTAATGTTGAGAGCTGTACATACACACAAGAGGAGTTAGTCTGTTCCTAAGAGCCAGCATGCGGGACCGGGACTCTGGGATTTGTAGTCTTTCTAGTTGCGTATTTTTCATAGTCTTATATTTCAACAGTTTTACGACAAACTGACTTTTTTGACATGGAAATTATTTGTTAAGATTGACAAACATCATATGTGTAATTCGTGGCACAATTCAAACGGGATCTTAAGATAATCTTTCTCTCCCCATTGACTTCAATACAAACTTTTTCCGAAATAAGGTCCCATGAGTCCCACCGGAAGGGAGACTTCGCCTCTCTATATATCTATGGTCTCAGCTGTCTCAACCAAGCCCCCAGGAAGTGCGCCGGACTCTGAGGAAAATATTCGTTGTGGCCAAACGGCAGTACTACACTTCCGTTACGTTGCTGTGCCCGGAAACACTTTTTCCCATTGACTTACATTGGGAAAGAGTGGTCTGTAAATCGTTGGATATTTTTTTTTAAACTAAATAAACTACCCAGCAGTGGCGAGCCGTCAGGGCCCTCTAGGCCCTCTGTGAGGGCCTAAGATATTCTAAAAAATAATATTTAAAAACATTTAAAAAATATATATTTTTTAAATATATATTTTTCTTATATTTTTCATTAGTTTTACCGAAAAAAAACTTGATTTAATTGTATTTAAAATAACATTTCCAAAGAAATAAATCCTTCGAATCTGCCTGTTCAGTCTCTGTTTGAATGTGAAGGGTTACATGAAAGAAGCTCGTCTGGCCCTCTCTGCGATTCACAGAGGGTTGCTATAGTAACTGAACGAGAGAGTAATGTCAAATGACAGTACAATTGACCAATCATATCTTCCCTCTAAATGGGTGGGTTTTATTATCGCGGACTTTATGACAAGTTCCACCCGCTGTGAAACTTTTCTTGTTTCCATAGCAACAACAACTTCCTGTCAACAGCGTGAACTCGCCTTCAAAATAAAAGCATGCCAAATTACACTTAAGACATACAACTGCAACGAAAGTAACAAACACAATGCAATATCATTTTCAATGTCAAAGAACACAAATTGGGTTCCCAGGTGTTGTTTTGTGTGGTAGAGGGTCGCTGTCATTGATGCGTTTTGCACCCTGGGCCGGTTTTGATATTCCGCTGAAGTATACGCTGTGACGTAATAACTCTTTTTTTTTCTTTTTTTCGAGGGAAGGGGTGGGGGTCAGAGGGCCTAGGTATAAAGCTCACGGCTCGCCACTGCTACCCAGTATGAACGTTTGTATAGCCCTTATTAAAAACATTCAGTCCTCAAGTTGTAAAATGTGCTAATAACGTTGTTCTGTGAGTTATTTCCCTCTGCATTATGAACGCGCATCCAACCCACGGGACCGCGCCGCCCGGCACGTTCATGTTACGTGTTCAGCACTACATGCGTTTATCTTTACCCATGGATGCACAATAAGAACGGACCCGCCTTACTGCCAGCCCACGGAGCTGTAATAATGGATATATTGCACATGTTTGCTGTAATTCATCATTTGTAAAATATTATACTACATGGGCTGTATGATTAAATCTTGTATTAAATAAAGTTAAAGGGCCCATGTCATGCTTTTCCGGTTATTACCCATCCCGGTGTGCAGAGTCAAAACCCTCAGAGTACACCCTGTAGCGAGTAAAACTCTAACACAGAAAATACCTCCCCAAAACGCCTCGTTGGAGATACGTCACTGCCCATTTGAGTCTTCCATTTAGTTCCGGGTACGGCATGATGTCATGCCGTACCCGGAACGAAATGGACCAATCCCGAAGAGCTATGGCCACACCCAGCGGCGCTGGCCGCACCCTCTGCCAGCCTAACATTTACTGTTGGAAGCTCTGGTTCAGTTCACAATCGATCCAGTCATGCCACTGCCAAGGACCTGTTTCCTGAAATGTGAGGAGAAATCTGAGCTGTTTGTCCTACCGACGGAAGAACCACGACGAAGTCAGTGGTTGACATTTATTTTTAACACTGTTCCTTCAGAGGTTCGAAGAACGTTACTGTGTGCGCGGCATTTCACAGACGAAAGCTTCCAAAACATTGCCCAGTTTGAGGCCGGATATGCACAGCATTTGAAACTGAAGGACGATGCTATTCCTAGTTTGATTGGACCGTTTGGAGCAGGGGAAGATTCGGGTACACAACCTGTAAGTTTGCATTGTTATTTGTGTATTTATCAAACAAGGTATCTACCACGACTGTTTAAATGTGTAAATGTGTGTCGGACTGCTAGCGTTTCCATATATCAACTCTAATATCAGCAGATGGCCTTACATGTATCTCATAGCAGGAGAATGTCTGCATTCACACACAAAATACTCAGACAGTATACTCCGGGTGATTTGCCGTACGGTCAGTACATTACAGTTGGCTTTCCTCCGAGCTACGCTGATAGCATGTATAGCTAACGAGGCTAGCGGAAAACATTGTATTCATGCCAGTTACAATGAATGACCGAACGTAGCAGACTACCCGTATAAGATTGCAATTATAAACACGTTATTGCTAGCCTAATATGAACCACTAGCTTTTGTTCATAGTAGTTTTATTACACTACATTATAGTTGCCGTTCCTCCGAGCTAACGTTCATATCGTGTTAGCTACCAAGGTAAACAACAAAGCTAGGTTAGCATATTAGCTGGCAAGCTTACTGTGTTGATTAGATAGATGGATTAGATAGATCCACACTCCTACCACAACTACTACTAACGAATCTAAAACAACTAAGTTTCTCTAATATTTTGTGATTTGCATTTGATTTCGTCCAGCCAGATCCTGGCGGACAATACATGACGGGACTACCACACTGATGCCTCGTCCTAAAAAGCCCCGGCTGCGATAGGCAAGATGCCGACAACGGGGAGTAATGGATGATATACCATGTATATATTTATGTTCATTTTGTACATTTCTAAAAATAAAGTTTGATGGAAATACTTAGTAGGCCTATCCTTTCTTCCCTGAATGATTTGCTCCTATAACATATCATTCATATATAGCAAACCATGATTTGATTTCTCATCAAACAGTAGTAGTTTATTACAGGTAACAATAACTTACTCTTCTATAACAACAGTTGTAGGTACAGTTCGGTTAGTTAGCGTATAAAATATACGGCTGTACCGTAAGCACTGTTAGACATGGGCGGAGCGTCTCTGGTGGTTGACTAATCAGAACAGAGTGGCCAAGCTGACCAATCGGAGCACACTAGGCTCACAGGGAGGGGGGGGCAAGAGCTCCAACGAGTCGTTTAGTGGAGAGAGTGAATACTGCTGAATACACATGCTTGACAGAGATGCTGTATGAGAAACCAATGTGAGTTTGGAAAATGAAATGATCAAATAAAGTCAACATAGTCTTTACTGAGCTGTGTGGGGTTTGTTCAACTTTTAAAAGATGTTTGAATGGTGATATACACAGTGATAGATGTTAAGGACTAACGTTTATAATAAATACATTTGTATTGATTTGAAGATCTTTTCATACAATCATACGTATTGGGATCATTTGTATTAATGTGGACCGGAGGGAGAGGGTGATGAGCATAAGTTTCACTTTCCTTTTTTATTTCAATTCCAACTTTGGTCATGAAGAATATGTTTCTCTGTTGTCCCCGTTCATAAAGCATAACAGCATCAGAGCACGGTGCAGAGTCTCTAGATGAGTTTACAGTAGTCCCTCGTTCTTATTAAACATCCATGTTGTAGTCCGCTGTATAGAAAACTGTAGTTTCCATAGTTTCCCCACAGCAGCAGGCGCACATTCATGACGTCCGCTGGCGCATCATAAACACGTCGGATAGTGGAAGTGCAGTCGATTCTCTAAAGTACCGCAGTCTCTTCTCCTAAGTCCTTTTGAATTCTCCTATCCACTATCCCTTAACCCCGTGACCTTTCACTCAGAGGTCAAGGGATGGACGATAGGGATAGAACTTAGGAGCTGATTTTTGGACTATTCGACCGCAACCATGGTCTCAACATGGTGAAGTGTATTGTGGGTATTTTGTGCTCACCTGTCTGAACTGAGTCTCAGCGTTCTCATCTTTGTTCTTGTCAGGGTGCAGAATCAGAGACAGCCGGCGGTATGCCTTCTTTATCTCCACTGGAGACGCATCCTGAGAGACAGGTGAGACACACAGGTAGAGACAGGTGAGACACACAGGTAGAGACAGGTGAGACACACAGGTAGAGACAGGTGAGACACACAGGTAGAGACAGGTGAGACACACAGGTAGAGACAGGTGAGACACACAGGTGTGACACACAGGTAGAGACAGGTGAGACACACAGGTAGAGACAGGTAGACACACAGATAGAGACACACAGGTAGAGACACACAGGTGAGACACACAGGTAGAGACACACAGGTGAGACACACAGGTGAGACACACAGTTAGAGACAGGTGAGACACACAGGTAGAGACAGGTGAGACACACAGGTGAGACACACAGGTAGAGACACACAGGTGAGACACACAGGTAGAGACACACAGGTGAGACACACAGTTGAGACACACAGTTGAGACACACAGTTAGAGACAGGTGAGACACACAGGTAGAGACAGGTGAGACACACAGTTAGAGACACACAGGTAGAGACACACAGGTGAGACACACAGTTAGAGACAGGTGAGACACACAGGTGAGACACACAGGTAGAGACACACAGGTGAGACACACAGGTAGAGACACACAGGTGAGACACACAGGTGAGACACACAGTTAGAGACAGGTGAGACACACAGGTAGAGACAGGTGAGACACACAGTTAGAGACACACAGGTAGAGACACACAGGTGAGACACACAGTTAGAGACAGGTGAGACACACAGGTAGAGACAGCTGAGACAGCTGAGACACACAGTTGGAGACGGGTAGAGACAGGTGAGACACACAGGTAGAGACAGGTGAGACACACAGTTGGAGACAGGTGAGACACACAGGTAGAGACAGGTGAGACACACAGGTAGAGACAGGTGAGACACACAGTTAGAGACAGGTGAGACACACAGGTAGAGACAGGTGAGACACACAGTTGGAGACGGGTAGAGACAGGTGAGACACACAGTTGGAGACAGGTGAGACACACAGTTGGAGACAGGTGAGACACACAGGTAGAGACAGGTGAGACACACAGGTAGAGACAGGTGAGACACACAGGTAGAGACAGGTGAGACACACAGTTAGAGACAGGTGAGACACACAGGTAGAGACAGACAGGTGAGATAATATATAACATAGTAATAAGAGTTAGCTGTTAGTTTAGATAAAATGATAATAAAGAGTTAGCTGTATGTAAGAGTAACCCTGCTTCGGTTAGCTGCTAACTAGCTTAGCCCCTGTATGTGTGCGTGGCACTCAGCTGTTAGCACTAGCTGCTAGCTGCGGTCACCATGGATACAGTTAGCATTAGCATTAGCTCAGACCTGCTCCACGGACAGGAAAGTGTAGAAGTTGATCTGGATCTCCTCCACCAGGTCCAGCAGCTCCAGGTCCGGGTCCCAGGCGGACAGAGGGGGGGCCGAGGAGAGGAGCAGGAGGACCAGGAGCAGGGGGACCGTCATCTCTACCGACACATCACCGACACACACTGCCGTAACACGGGGAAGACATCCGGGGCACGGACACACATCATCGACACACACTGCCGTAACATCCGGGGCACGGACACACACTGCCGTAACACGAAGAGCACATCCGGGGCACGGAGCTTTCACAATAAGAGCTTTCAGACAGAAATGAAGAGATGAAGAAAGAACTACAGACGCAATATAATCATCGCTGCTGCCCCCACCCCAAAACACTGACCAAAGCCCCCCCCCACCCCAAAACACTGACCAGAGCCCCTCCCCCACCCCAAAACACTGACCAAAGCCCCCCCCCACCCCAAAACACTGACCAAAGCCCCCCCCCCCACCCCAAAACACTGACCAGAGCCCCTCCCCCACCCCAAAACACTGACCAAAGCCCCCCCCACCCCAAAACACTGACCAAAGCCCCCCCCACCCCAAAACACTGACCAAAGCCCCCCCCCACCCCAAAACACTGACCAAAACTCAGACTGGCTTTTAATGTGTGAATAATGTTGTTGTTTTGTTTTAATATTTTAATCCAACTTGTTACATGTTACTGATGTCCTCTCCATGTGGCACACAAAGCACGTCCCCACTTGTTACTGATGTCCTCTCCATGTGGCACACAAAGCACGTCCCCACTTGTTACTGATGTCCTCTCCATGTGGCACACAAAGCACGTCCCAACTTGTTACTGATGTCCTCTCCATGTGGCACACAAAGCACGTCCCCACTTGTTACATGTTATTGACGTCCTCTTGAATACCACTGCAGTGTGTCTTTGAGCTCCTGAATTATGACATCTCCTGTTAATATGATTGTGAATCTTCTTTGAATCATGCGAGGCCTTTCAGGATATTAACCACTAAAGGAAACGTGGTGCAAACTTTATTGACAGTTTTTAATCTACATCATGAAAATAACATCTTTCATACATAAAATCACAGTCCTCTGATAACCAACAAACAATAACACTGATGACATCACACTGATGACATCATAACACTGATGATGTCATCACACTGATGATGTCATCACACTGACGACATCATTAAACCCTGATGACACTGTTAGAGGGGATTCACAGCAGGGGTTAAAGTGTGAGCGTTGCTATGGAAACACGTCATCAAACATCACCAGCTGACCAGCGCTTCCTGTTTCTTTCAAAATAAAACCCCAGATATCGCTGTTTAAAAACTTTAAGGAAACAGTGGTTGTCTGTTGTTGTTTATGTTGTTGCTGTCAGTTGTTGTTTGTCTGTAGTTTCCTGTCTGTGAGCAGAGTGGCCCAGGGGTCCTGCAGCATGGAGGGGCTGAAGTACCTCTCCACTGAGTCTCCCTGAAAACACACACAACAGCAGGAGTTATTAGGAGGACACACACACACACACACACACACACACACCACACACACACACACACACACACACACACACACACACACACACACACACACACACACACACACACACACACACACACACACACACACACACACACACACACACACACACACACACACACACACACACACACACACACACACACTTACACACACACACACACACACACACACACACACACACACACACACACACACACACACACACACCTACCTGGTGGTTTTGAGCGGGACTGAAGCCCTGAGGCCGCCGGAACCCGCCTCCTCTGCTCCGGGACCCGAACCCCCGGTAAGACCCCGGAGAGTCTCTGTTTCCCCGGTAAGACCCCGGAGAGTCTCTGTTTCCCCGGTAAGACCCCGGAGAGTCTCTGTTTCCCCGGTAAGACCCCGGAGAGTCTCTGTTTCCCCGGTAAGACCCCGGAGAGTCAGTGTATCCCGGAGAAAAGGGGGAGTATTGCGGGCGGGGAGGTGCTCCGTACGGGGCTCCGCTCCAGCTGGAGGCCGGGGAGGGGAAGCATGCAGCCGGCCGCGGGGCTCCGGGGCTCGGCGGAGGTCTGTCCGGTGCTCGGTTCATGACAACAGACGGTGAGGCTCGGAAGGATCACCACACACTGTGAGGAACCGGAAAACACGGGGTTGTTTCCGGTAATGCAGCCTGCAGCGCCGCCAAACGACCAGGAGCTTAAAAACCTGAGAGCGGAACACACCGTGAGAGGATAGGGAACCAGATAAACCACCAGATAAACAACCAGATAAACAGATAAACAACCAGATAAACACATGACGTGATGGAGCAGTGTGTGTGTGTGTGCCGGTGTGTCGGTGTGAGTGATGTGATGGAGCAGTGTGTGTGTGCGTGATGTGATTGAGAAGTGTGTGTGTGTTTGTGCGTGATGTGATTGAGAAGTGTGTGTGTGTGTGTGTGTGTGTGTGTGTGTGTGTGCGTGATGTGATTGAGAAGTGTGTGTGTGTGTGTGTTTGTGCGTGATGTGATTGAGAAGTGTGTGTGTGTGTGTGTGTGTGTGTGTGTTTCCGCTGCCTCGGGTGAATGACCTTTGTGTGTGTTCCCTCTGGTTATCAGTGGCGCTGATGTGTGTGTGTGACCTGCAGTAAACTCTCTGTCAGGTGAACACTGACACTTTGCAGAGGACTACGTCACATGATCATTATACATGATGTATGAAGTATAATGTATAATAATAATAATAATAATGGGTTTCATTTATAACACACTTCATATCTGAGTTCAGATCCCGAAGTGCTGCAAGCAGTGAGGAACAATATAAAACAGTACAACCCGGTAGAATGAATAAAAAGCAGTAAAAACAAACAATACAAAATAAATAAAAGGGTAGTAATAAATAAAATAAAAGGTCTAGGAAAAGGCTCTATTGAACAAATGGGTACGCTTCCACGGTCTGTGGTGCTCTCATGTGGTCGGGGAGAGCCTTCCAGGTCTGTGGTGCTCTCATATGGTCGGACAGAGCCTTCCAGGTCTGTAGTGCTCTCATGTGGTCGGGGAGAGCCTTCCACGGTCTGTGGTGCTCTCATGTGGTCGGGGAGAGCCTTCCAGGTCTGTGGTGCTCTCATGTGGTCGGGGAGAGCCTTCCACGGTCTGTGGTGCTCTCATGTGCTCGGGGAGAGCCTTCCAGGTCTGTGGTGCTCTCATGTGGTCGGGGAGAGCCTTCCACGGTCTGTGGTGCTCTCATGTGGTCGGGGAGAGCCTTCCAGGTCTGTGGTGCTCTCATGTGGTCGGGGAGAGCCTTCCACGGTCTGTGGTGCTCTCATGTGATCGGGGAGAGCCTTCCAGGTCTGTGGTGCTCTCATGTGGTCGGGGAGAGCCTTCCAGGTCTGTGGTGCTCTCATGTGGTCGGGGAGAGCCTTCCACGGTCTGTGGTGCTCTCATGTGGTCGGGGAGAGCCTTCCAGGTCTGTGGTGCTCTCATGTGGTCGGGGAGAGCCTTCCAGGTCTGTGGTGCTCTCATGTGGTCGGGGAGAGCCTTCCAGGTCTGTGGTGCTCTCATGTGGTCGGAGAGAGCCTTCCACGGTCTGTGGTGCTCTCATGTGGTTGGGGAGAGCCTTCCAGGTCTGTGGTGCTCTCATGTGGTCGGGGAGAGCCTTCCACGGTCTGTGGTGCTCTCATGTGGTCGGGGAGAGCCTTCCAGGTCTGTGGTGCTCTCATGTGGTCGGGGAGAGCCTTCCACGGTCTGTGGTGCTCTCATGTGGTCGGGGAGAGCCTTCCACGGTCTGTGGTGCTCTCATGTGGTCGGGGAGAGCCTTCCACGGTCTGTGGTGCTCTCATGTGGTCGGGGAGAGCCTTCCACGGTCTGTGGTGCTCTCATGTGGTCGGGGAGAGCCTTCCAGGTCTGTGGTGCTCTCATGTGGTCGGGGAGAGCCTTCCAGGTCTGTGGTGCTCTCATGTGGTCGGGGAGAGCCTTCCACGGTCTGTGGTGCTCTCATGTGGTCGGGGAGAGCCTTCCAGGTCTGTGGTGCTCTCATGTGGTCGGGGAGAGCCTTCCAGGTCTGTGGTGCTCTCATGTGGTCGGGGAGAGCCTTCCAGGTCTGTGGTGCTCTCATGTGGTCGGGGAGAGCCTTCCAGGTCTGTGGTGCTCTCATGTGGTCGGGGAGAGCCTTCCAGGTCTGTGGTGCTCTCATGTGGTCGGGGAGAGCCTTCCAGGTCTGTGGTGCTCTCATGTGGTCGGGGAGAGCCTTCCACTTGGAGCTGTTGAGTTTCAGGAAGTTTTGCTTCATCCACGCCTGATCTCCTCCAGGCAGGCAGTGAGTGTGGGTGAAGGCAGGGCTGCAGAGGAGGTGGAGGCAGGGCTGCAGAGGAGGTGGAGGCAGGGCTGCAGAGGAGGTGGAGGCAGGGCTGCAGAGGAGGTGAAGGCAGGGCTGCAGAGGAGGTGAAGGCAGGGCTGCAGAGGAGGTGAAGGCAGGGCTGCAGAGGAGGGTGGAGGCAGGGCTGCAGAGGAGGTGGAGGCAGGGCTGCAGAGGAGGTGGAGGCAGGGCTGCAGAGGAGGTGGAGGCAGGGCTGCAGAGGAGGTGGAGGCAGGGCTGCAGAGGAGGTGGAGGCAGGGCTGCAGAGGAGGTGGAGGCAGGGCTGCAGAGGAGGTGGAGGCAGGGCTGCAGAGGAGGTGAAGGCAGGGCTGCAGAGGAGGTGGAGGCAGGGCTGCAGAGGAGGTGGAGGCAGGGCTGCAGAGGAGGTGGGGTTGATCCTGAGGTACAGTTGGGTGTCATCAGCGTAACAGTGGAATGATACTCCATGTCGGCTGATGATAGAGCCAAGGGGGATGTAGAGTGTAAAGAGGGTGGGGCCGAGAACTGATCCTTGAGGGACACCACAGGTGACATCATGGGTACCCGACTCTGCCTCACCCAAGGAGACGTAATGATCATGTGATGTACAGAGGGCTACGTCACATGTCTTCAAAGCTCCCACTCTCAGCACTGAGGTGTGTTCAGGGACACAACGACATGCTGACTGCAGCGGGGATTGAACCGGGACTCCCCTGATCCGGAGCTCATCCCACTATTCCACTGAGCCACAGCAGACGCACATTAATGACATCATCAACACGTCCACTAGTCCTTAACCCCATGACGTTTCTCACAGCGGTCATGTCACACTCCCCCTCAGTCTGTAGTCACACTCCGTCTGTAGTAACACTCCCCCTCCGTCTGTAGTCACACTCCGTCTGTAGTCACACTCCCCCTCCGTCTGTAGTCACACTCCGTCTGTAGTCACACTCCCCCTCTGTCTGTAGTCACACTCCGTCAGTAGTCACACTCCCCTCCGTCTGTAGTCACACACAGTCTGTAGTCACACTCCCCCTCCGTCTGTAGTCACACTCCTGTAGTCACACTCCGTCTGTAGTCACACTCCGTCAGTAGTCACACTCCGTCTGTAGGTGCCATAATGCTACTTAGCCCAAGTTCATTATTAGTAATATTATTATTTGTTTATGTCACTTTTATTTATTTGTTGAGCACTTCCGGTAATTGTCACATGGGTGTTTTTGTTAGTCGGACGACGAAGCGTGCCCTGTCGCCCAAACTCAATTAGGTGTGTCCCGCACCGTCAGCCGTGACACGCCTTATTTGGCCTTGGCCTTTCAACATGTTGAATCGGCTGTGCGTCGGCCACAGACAGTCGGACAAAGAAATCACTCTGATTGGCTGTTCAGCTAGCGAATCAGTGCATGAGAAGCGAAACGGTTGCTTGAGAATAGAGTGGCGAAGTCACGCCCATCTACTTCCGCCCCATGGGACCTTATTTCGGAAAAATAATGTATTGAAGTCAATGGAGAGAGAAAACTTATCTTTCGATCCCGTTTGAATTGTGCCATGAATTACACATATGATGTTTGTCAATATTAAAAAATCATTTCCATGTCAAAAAAGTCACAGTTTGTCGTAAAACTGTTGAAATATAAGACTATGAAAAATACGCAACTAGAAAGACTACAAATCCCAGAGTCGCGTAAGTGATGTCACAATTGTTTTCCTCCACTAAAATAGAGATAGCTAAGATCAGCGCCATATAGATAGAATCTATCTATATGGCGCTGGCTAAGATAAGATAACTTTAACAAGATGCCTGTGTGCTTAGTACCAGGTTGTTATCATACCAGCAATGGGTCTTGCTCGTTCTTTCGCTTCCCGTCTGATGAAAGAGGAGTGTCTGGATCAAGCTAGCTAGTAGCTAGCACGTTAGTTAGCATTACAGCCTTGTCATTTGTATTAGCCTTAACATGAAGTAACATGAAGTAACCCAAAGTGTTAAACAGTAAGAGTAGTAGTCATATTTCGTGAACCCTTTGAAGAGTACTGTCACCGGTGTGATCATTCTATAATACACCATTTAAGCCCGGGGGAGAAATGCTAACGCTAACGCTAGCATCGACGATCTTCTCTACTTCATGCTATCTGCACAAATGGTTGACATTAAACATTAAAACGACCAGGCAGTTCAGAGAGAATCAAAGGAAGGCAGGCAGGCAGCTTTGCATGACATTCTTCAGGACGTGTTTCATTGTGCTGATAGTGAGGGTAGTCAATCGTTTTGTTGACAAGATAGTAGTGACGGCCATCTTGGTGGCGTGTGTTGTTGACCAGAGATGTAGTTCATTGAGCGTTTCACACAAACAAATGTGTTACTTCACAGTTTTACGACACATTTTAATTTTTTTGACTTGCAAAATTATCTTTTAAATTGACAAACATCATATGTGTAATTCGTGGCACAATTCAAACGGGATCGAAAGATAATCTTTCTCTCTCCATTCACTTCAATACATAATTTTTCCGAAATAAGGTCCCATGGAGGTCCACCGGAAGGGGAGGGACTTCGCCACTCTATGTCTTCCACAAGCAACACTCCAATGGCTGATAGCTCCAGTACCGCACGAAACATGTTTTCGATGGACGAGAGTGAAAATGGAATGCACACGCTATTTGTTGTTTGTTTAGATCACGCAGTCTGTTCTTCTTCTCTGTCCTCCGGTTGTTGCCTCTTTTGAATGACGAATACACACTACCGCCGCCTGCTGGTAAGGAGAGTTATTGCCACTCATGCATGCGCAGTTCGTACGTGCTCGGCTGAAGTCTTTGCGGTGTGTTCCAGTGCGACACATGGCCAAGACGCAGGAGAACACGGCGACGCAACATGTTACATATGGTGTTGTGATTTTAATGTTGTGCGCTATATAGCGATGAACTCTTTTTATTTGCATGCTCGTTTAACCTCCTTTTTATTTGCATGCTCGTTTAACCTCCTTTTTATTTGCATGCTCGTTTAACCTCCTCAACAGACACACCGGCGCCCAGTGAAAATCAGCGATCTCATTCGCCAGTTGCCAAATCCACTCCCCCATAAATACGCCGACTACCTGCTAGACGAGAGCTATTCTTCTCTTGACAGTTGCTGCCTCACCTCGCCGCAGATCGGACCGGACCTGATCCCTCCTGCTCCTCCTCACCTCGCCGCAGATCGGACCGGACCTGATCCCTCCTGCTCCTCCTCACCTCGCCGCAGATCGGACCGGACCTGATCCCTCCTGCTCCTCCTCACCTCGCCGCAGATCGGACCGGATCGGATCCCTCCTGCTCCTCCTCACCTCGCCGCAGATCGGACCGGAACCTGATCCCTCCTGCTCCTCCTCACCTCGCCGCAGATCGGACCGGACCTGATCCCTCCTGCTCCTCCTCACCTCGCCGCAGATCGGACGGACCTGATCCCTCCTGCTCCTCCTCACCTCGCCGCAGATCGGACCGGATCGGATCCCTCCTGCTCCTCCTCACCTCGCCGCAGATCAGACCGGATCGGATCCCTCCTGCTCCTCCTCACCTCGCCGCAGATCGGACCGGACCTGATCCCTCCTGCTCCTCCTCACCTCGCCGCAGATCGGACCGGATCGGATCCCTCCTGCTCCTCCTCACCTCGCCGCAGATCGGACCGGACCTGATCCCTCCTGCTCCTCCTCACCTCGCCGCAGATCGGACCGGATCGGATCCCTCCTGCTCCTCCTCACCTCGCCGCAGATCGGACCGGATCGGATCCCTCCTGCTCCTCCTCACCTCGCCGCAGATCGGACCGGATCGGATCCCTCCTGCTCCTCCTCACCTCGCCGCAGATCGGACCGGACCTGATCCCTCCTGCTCCTCCTCACCTCGCCGCAGATCGGACCGGATCGGATCCTTTCTGGTCCTCGCCAAGGACGGACCCCTGCAGTTCCTCTGTCTTCCTGGCTGGGCGTGGCTGACCTACTTCTGGATTCCCGCCAACTCACCTCCTCAGCTGCTGCTCGTCACCCTGATTACTACTACTCACCTACACCTGCATATATACCCGGTTCCCTCATCCAGTATTCACCAGTTCGTCGTCTCACCACAGTGGTAATACGTCTTGGTCTCTTAGCTTTGCTAAACCTTTATCTCTGTCCATCTACCTGCTCCTCTGCCTGCCGCGTCCAGCCACCTTCCCTCCAGCTGCCTGCCGCGTCCAGCCACCTTCCCTCCAGCTGCCTGCCGCGTCCAGCCACCTTCCCTCCAGCTGCCTGCCGCGTCCAGCCACCTTCCCTCCAGCTGCCTGCCGCGTCCAGCCACCTTCCCTCCAGCTGCCTGCCGCGCTAGTGTTTAAGTGTCCTAGTGTTTAAAGTGTCCTAGTGTTAAAGTGTCCTAGTGTTAAAGTGTCCTAGTGTTAAAGTGTCCTAGTGTTAGAGTGTCCTAGTGTCCTAGTGTTTAAGTGTTAGAGTGTCCTAGTGTTAGAGTGTCCTAGTGTTAGAGTGTCCTAGTGTTAAAGTGTGTTAGTGTTAAAGTGTGTTAGTGTTAGAGTGTCTGAGTGTTTAAGTGTCCTAGTGTTAGTGTCCTAGTGTTTAAGTGTCCTAGTGTTAGTGTCCTAGTGTTTAAGTGTCCTAGTGTTAGTGTCCTAGTGTTAGAGTGTCCTAGTGTTTAAGTGTCCTAGTGTTAGTGTCCTAGTGTTAGTGTCCTAGTGTTAAAGTGTTTAAGTGTCCTAGTGTTAAGTGTCTGAGTGTTTAAATGTCCTAGTGTTTTAGTGTCCTAGTGTTAAAGTGTCTGAGTGTTAAGTGTCCTAGTGTCCTAGTGTTAAAGTGTCTGAGTGTTTAAGTGTCCTAGTGTTAAAGTGTCTGAGTGTTTAAGTGTCCTAGTGTTAAAGTGTCTGAGTGTTTTAGTGTCCTAGTGTTAAAGTGTCTGAGTGTTTAAGTGTCCTAGTGTTTAAAGTGTCTGAGTGTTTAAGCTGTCCTAGTGTTAAAGTGTCTGAGTGTTTATAGTGTCCTAGTGTTTTACAGTGTCTGAAGTGGTTTAGTGTCCTAGTGTTTAAAAGTGTCTGGAAGTGTTTTAGTGTCCTAGTGTTAAAGTGTCTGAGTGTTTTAGTGTTCCTAGTGTTAAAGTGTCTGAGTGTTTAAGGTTTTTCCTAGTGTTGAAAGTGTCTGAGTGTTTAAGCTGTCCTACGTGTTAAAGTGTCTGAAGTGTTTTAGTGCCTAGTGTTTAAAGTGTCTGAGTGTTTAAGTGTCTAGGTGTTAAAGTGTCTGAGTTGTTGTAAGTGCCTAGTGTTAAAGTGTCACTGAGTGTTTGTACGTGCCTACTGTTTAAAGTGTCTGAGTGTTTATTGTAGAGTGTCCATAGTGTTTAAAGTGGTCTGAGGTGTTTTAAGTGTTTAAGTGTCCTAGTGTTAAAGTGTCTGAGTGTTTAAGTGTCCTAGTGTTAAAAGTGTCTGAGTGTTTAAGTGTCCTAGTGTTAAAGTGTCTGAGTGTTTAAGTGTCCTAGTGTTAAGTGTCTGAGTGTTTTAGTGTCCTAGTGTTTAAGTGTCCTAGTGTTAAAGTGTCTGAGTGTTTAAGTGTCCTAGTGTTAAAGTGTCTGAGTGTTTAAATGTCCTAGTGTTTTAGTGTCCTAGTGTTAAAGTGTCTGAGTGTTTAAGTGTCCTAGTGTTAAAGTGTCTGAGTGTTTAAGTGTCCTAGTGTTAAAGTGTCTGAGTGTTTACGTGTCCTAGTGTTAAAGTGTCCTGAGTGTTTAGTGTCCTAGTGTTAAAGTGTCTGAGTGTTTTAGTGTCCTAGTGTTAAAGTGTTTAAATGTCCTAGTGTTAAAGTGTCTGAGTGTTTTTAGTGTCCTAGTGTTAAAGTGTCTGAGTGTTTAAATGTCCCTAGTGTTTTAGTGTCTAGTGTTAAAGTGTCTGAGTGTTTAAATGTCCTAGTGTTAAAGTGTTTAAGTGTCCTAGTGTTAAAGTGTCTGAGTGTTTAAATGTCCTAGTGTTTTAGTGTCCTAGTGTTAAAGTGTCTGAGTGTTTAAATGTCCTAGTGTTAAAGTGTCTGAGTGTTTAAATGTCCTAGTGTTTAAGTGTCCTAGTGTTTAAATGTCCTAGTGTTAAAGTGTTTTAGTGTCCTAGTGTTAAAGTGTCTGAGTGTTTAAATGTCCTAGTGTTTAAGTGTCTGAGTGTTTAAATGTCCTAGTGTTTTAGTGTCCTAGTGTTAAAGTGTCTGAGTGTTTAAATGTCCTAGTGTTTAAAGTGTTTTAGTGTCCTAGTGTTAAAGTGTCTGAGTGTTTAAATGTCCTAGTGTTTAAGTGTCCTAGTGTTTAAATGTCCTAGTGTTTAAATGTCCTAGTGTTTTAGTGTCCTAGTGTTAAAGTGTCTGAGTGTTTAAATGTCCTAGTGTTTAAGTGTCCTAGTGTTAAAGTGTCCTAGTGTTAAAGTGTCCTAGTGTTTAAATGTCCTAGTGTTAAAGTGTTTTAGTGTCCTAGTGTTAAAGTGTCCTAGTGTTTAAATGTCCTAGTGTTAAAGTGTTTTAGTGTCCTAGTGTTAAAGGCGAATCAATGTTTTTCTCTTAATTCCGTACGCCCAAGTTTCCGAGTTTCTTTGAGTGTCCTAGTGTTAAAGTGTCCTAGTGTTAAAGTGTCCTAGTGTTAGAGTGTCCTAGTGTCCTAGTGTTTAAGTGTTAGAGTGTCCTAGTGTTAGAGTGTCCTAGTGTTAGAGTGTCCTAGTGTTAAAGTGTGTTAGTGTTAAAGTGTGTTAGTGTTAGAGTGTCTGAGTGTTTAAGTGTCCTAGTGTTAGTGTCCTAGTGTTTAAGTGTCCTAGTGTTAGTGTCCTAGTGTTTAAGTGTCCTAGTGTTAGTGTCCTAGTGTTAGAGTGTCCTAGTGTTTAAGTGTCCTAGTGTTAGTGTCCTAGTGTTAGTGTCCTAGTGTTAAAGTGTTTAGTGTCCTAGTGTTAAAGTGTCTGAGTGTTTAAATGTCCTAGTGTTTTAGTGTCCTAGTGTTAAAGTGTCTGAGTGTTTAAGTGTCCTAGTGTCCTAGTGTTAAAGTGTCTGAGTGTTTAAGTGTCCTAGTGTTAAAGTGTCTGAGTGTTTAAGTGTCCTAGTGTTAAAGTGTCTGAGTGTTTAAGTGTCCTAGTGTTAAAGTGTCTGAGTGTTTAAGTGTCCTAGTGTTAAAGTGTCTGAGTGTTTAAGTGTCCTAGTGTTAAAGTGTCTGAGTGTTTTAGTGTCCTAGTGTTAAAGTGTCTGAGTGTTTAAGTGTCCTAGTGTTAAAGTGTCTGAGTGTTTTAGTGTCCTAGTGTTAAAGTGTCTGAGTGTTTTAGTGTCCTAGTGTTAAAGTGTCTGAGTGTTTAAGTGTCCTAGTGTTAAAGTGTCTGAGTGTTTAAGTGTCCTAGTGTTTAAGTGGTCTCGTGTTTTAGTAAGTGTCTGAGTGTTTAGTGTCCTAGTGTTAAAGTGTCTGAGTGTTTAAGTGTCCTAGTGTTAAAGTGTCTGAGTGTTTAAGTGTCCTAGTGTTAAAGTGTCTGAGTGTTTTAGTGTCTGAGTGTTTAAGTGTCCTAGTGTTAAAGTGTCTGAGTGTTTAAGTGTCCTAGTGTTAAAGTGTCTGAGTGTTTAAGTGTCCTAGTGTTAAAGTGTCTGAGTGTTTAAGTGTCCTAGTGTTAAAGTGTCTGAGTGTTTAAGTGTCCTAGTGTTAAAGTGTCTGAGTGTTTTAGTGTCCTAGTGTTTAAGTGTCCTAGTGTTAAAGTGTCTGAGTGTTTAAGTGTCCTAGTGTTAAAGTGTCTGAGTGTTTAAATGTCCTAGTGTTTTAGTGTCCTAGTGTTTAAAGTGTCTGAGTGTTTAAGTGTCCTAGTGTTAAAGTGTCTGAGTGTTTAAGTGTCCTAGTGTTAAAGTGTCTGAGTGTTTACGTGTCCTAGTGTTAAAGTGTCTGAGTGTTTAAGTGTCCTAGTGTTAAAGTGTCTGAGTGTTTTAGTGTCCTAGTGTTAAAGTGTTTAAATGTCCTAGTGTTAAAGTGTCTGAGTGTTTTAGTGTCCTAGTGTTAAAGTGTCTGAGTGTTTAAATGTCCTAGTGTTTTAGTGTCCTAGTGTTAAAGTGTCTGAGTGTTTAAATGTCCTAGTGTTTAAGTGTCCTAGTGTTAAAGTGTCTGAGTGTTTAAATGTCCTAGTGTTTTAGTGTCCTAGTGTTAAAGTGTCTGAGTGTTTAAATGTCCTAGTGTTAAAGTGTTTTAGTGTCCTAGTGTTAAAGTGTCTGAGTGTTTAAATGTCCTAGTGTTTAAGTGTCCTAGTGTTTAAATGTCCTAGTGTTAAAGTGTTTTAGTGTCCTAGTGTTAAAGTGTCTGAGTGTTTAAATGTCCTAGTGTTTAAGTGTCTGAGTGTTTAAATGTCCTAGTGTTTTAGTGTCCTAGTGTTAAAGTGTCCTGAGTGTTTAAATGTCCTAGTGTTAAAGTGTTTTAGTGTCCTAGTGTTAAAGTGTCTGAGTGTTTAAATGTCCTAGTGTTAAAGTGTCCTAGTGTTTAAATGTCCTAGTGTTAAAGTGTTTTAGTGTCCTAGTGTTAAAGTGTCCTAGTGTTTAAATGTCCTAGTGTTAAAGTGTTTTAGTGTCCTAGTGTTAAAGGCGAATCAATGTTTTTCTCTTAATTCCGTACGCCCAAGTTTCCGAGTTTCTTTGATTGTGTTTTAAAGTTTATTAATGAATAAACGATAATAAATATTACATGTTGATAAACCTTTTTTAATGAAGAAACCAATTAATTGTTAAAAGACAAAAAATATATATTTTCACAATAAAACACTGCAATGAACTGGAAATAAACAAATAAACAATGTTTGTATTTCACCACTTCAATAATCAACAGTAAAATATTAACAGCTCATTAACTCACACTTTGACGAGTGTCTTTGGCTTTCTCCTTTTCCAATCCTCTTCAATAATAATACAAATAATAATAACAATAACATTTCGCTTGAATCATTTCTTTCATATATGTCAACATCATCAGGGATTCTTGCACAGACTGAGCTATAACAATAGAAAGGTATGAACACACAGGTATGAACACACAGGTATGAACACACAGGTATGAACACACAGGTATGAACACACAGCTACAGGGGCGGCGCCAGGGGGTAGCTTGGAGTTGCTATAGCAACTCCAACAATTGGCCTAGCAACGGCTTAGCAACCCCATTGTTTTGTTATGAAAATGCATCTATATATATTTATACATATTCTCGCGAGATCTATCAGGGGTCGTTGTAAGTTAAAGCGCAAACTGTTACTTGGCTAATGTTGTTATAATTCTCAGTATGTGAACACAGATCGAAAATGGAAAGATTTCTCACAAGTCAGCGTAAACGACCGCGATCTCCAACGGAGCCGGTCCAGCCGGACAACCCTGTGTGTGTGTGTGTGTGTGTGTGTGTGTGTGTGTGTGTGTGTGTGTGTCTGTCTGTTTGCGGTGTGGTGATGAGGTTAAATGCCACAGCATGCCAGTTGAAACAGTGAACGATTGCTATTGTGTACTTGTACGCTTAGGGTGTAATGGTATTATACAAAAATATTGTAGGAGCACAGAAACAGTGTTCAAATTCTGCTTCAAGACTCCACGGTCTTAAAATCCCCACAAAGCTTTGCGCACGGACCAATTTCCCCAAATCTGTGGCGGAAGATGTAAGGAGGCGGGGCCTCTCATATGACGCACACTTGCTCGCCTGTTCCACTCTTCGTTTTCCGAATGCCAGGAAGTATTCTTGACTCGCTTCTGAAGCAAGTGACTCGGAAGACATGTGCTACCAAGCAAGCGTACTCGACATTGAGAAACACCCTCTGAGTCCCGCAGGAAGTCTCTGAGTCCTACAGGAAGTCTCTGAGTCCTACAGGAAGTCTCTGAGTCCTACAGGAAGTCTCTGAGTCCTCAGGAAGTCTCTGAGTCCTACAGGAAGTCTCTGAGTCCTACAGGAAGTCTCTGAGTCCTACAGGAAGTCTCTGAGTCCTCAGGAAGTCTCTGAGTCCTACAGGAAGTCTTTGAGTCCTACAGGAAGTCTCTGAGTCCTCAGGAAGTCTCTGAGTCCTACAGGAAGTCTCTGAGTCCTACAGGAAGTCTCTGAGTCCTACAGGAAGTCTCTGAGTCCTACAGGAAGTCTCTGAGTCCTCAGGAAGTCTCTGACTCCTCAGGAAGTCTATGAGTCCTGCAGGAAGTCTCTGGTTTAAGAGCAGCCGCACTCGTCCACGATCATGTTCTGGATGTCCTTCTTGATGATCTTCTGCTCCTCGTTGTAGTACAGCATGGACATGGCTCTGAGCCGGGTGGGGACGCAGCAGGACCGGATGTTCTGGAAGGGCCCGTGGCCGCGCATGCGGTAGTGGTTGATGACGGTGGAGTGGAAGGACAGCGCCGAGCCGCTGAAGCTCGACATGTGGTTTGGACATTCTCCCTCGCAGTAGTTGGCGTGGTAACCGGACGGTGCGATGATCCAGTCGTTCCAGCCAATGTCTTTGAAGTTTACGTAGAACTGACGTTTGCAGCAGACGCGGATCTTCCCGTCGCATTCCAGCCCGCGTCTGACCCGCCGCTGCGCCGCCTCCTCTACAGTTCGCAGCGCCACCATGAGGAAGGGTCGGTGGGACTGGTCCCGCCCTCCGGCCCGCTCGCTGGCCATCAGCACCGCTGTGGCTCCGGCCTCGCTGCAGAGCGGACAGACGACCCGCAGCCTCAGCGCTCCGCCGCCGCCCGACAGCAGAGTCTGGATGCTGTGAGACACGGCGAGCGTGTGCCAGCCGCTGCGACGGACGTCCACCATCTTATCCGAAACACACTCCTCTTCCTCACCCTCCTGATGAAGCTGCAGCGACACTTTGCCTTTCCATCGGGTTCCCTTCGAAATCTTCAGGAAGATCCAGATGTTGGCCTGTTCCACCACCGCTGAGCCGCCCTCTGCTGAAAGGTTGAAGGTCACGGAGTTCAGAGAGCCTCCTGCAGGGGGAGCACAACAACAGCTTCAGATTATTAACTCACAGCCACTGATGAACATGTTTCTACTTCCCCTCACTTCCCCTCTCTGAGTCAGAGTAAACCCTGAGCTGAGTCTTACAGGTGCAGCCTGCAGGTCTCTGTCTCTGCTCCTTTATAAACTCCTTTTGGCGGCAGTGGCTCAGTCTGTAGGGACTTGGTCTTGGAACCGAAGGGTCGCCGGTTCACGTCCCGACTGAACCAAAACAAATATAGTAAGCTGGCAGCTGGAGAGGTGCCAGTTCACCTCCTGGGCCACTGCCGAGGTGCCACTGATCAAGGCATCTAACCTTGAAACTGCTCCCTGGCGCCGGGTACCTGGCAGCCTCTCTGCTCTGCCACCTCTCCTATCTGCATGTGGTTGTGTTTGTGCATGTATACCCTCTGTGTGTAATGTGTAAACACAACAGAGTGGAGAAAGAAATGTCACACTCCATCTGTGAGGGATTCATAAAGTATGTCTTCTTCTTCTAAACTCAGACATCTCTGCAGAATTTATATACAAATCATAATATTATTAATAATTGATCATAGAGAAACTGACATCTTGATGATAATTAATGATGAAATAAAGAATTTGTGAACTTGTTGAATTTGTCTGGAGGAGGCGACCCCCCCCCCCCCCCTCTTTGTGTCTGAATGAATGGACAAAGACATGTCGTTAACAGAAACAGCATGAACAGAGCTGCCTCTAAATATACCCAATATGAGCAGAGACACTAAAAAAAGACCTGGTTTCAGGGAATGTTGTTAACAAGGACAGACACACACACACACACACTTTGTTTCCTGAATAATTACTGAGGCCCAGTTTGTTTGAATGGGGAGATTATTTACGGCCTGAGACCACTCGGTATGCCCCCCCCCCCCGTTACTGTCCCCTAATTTCGGCGAGCCTTTGAGAGAGGTTTTAATGAAATACTCTTCTCAGAGAGGAAACTATTTATAGCACAAACACATTCTGTACATTTATGTAAGCAAACAAGCCGGGGGCTATGTGATTGGTCAGTAAATGTTCATAAAAGCAGACCCTAACATCATCACGTTTATTAAAGAATTTTATTTTGAAAATCTCTTTCAGTGAGACCTGTTGTATGAACGAATGAAATCATGGAGGGTTGCAGATGAACTCAAAAGACTTTCTTCTGTCGGCCAATATTACTAAATCACCTCCACAGTCTGAGATGATGAACCCTAACACAGACTGTTAGAATAAACAGAACCAGACTGAGTGAGGAAATCTGTAAACAAACTCTGACCTCTTTTTGTGAATGAGCTGATAACAGAGCGCACAGATAAAGGTCTCTAAAGCAGCTGATGGTCAGAGTCTGAGTCAACGCAACCACTAAACTCTAGCTCTGCAACCACTGACTCTGCAACCACTAACTCTGCAACCACTGACTCTGCAACCACTGACTCTGCAACCGCTGACTCTGCAACCGCTAACTCTGCAACCACTAACTCTGCAATCACTGACTCTGCAACCACTAACTCTGCAACCACTGACTCTGCAACCACTAACTCTGCAACCACTAACTCTGCAACCACTGACTCTGAAACCGCTAACTCTGCAACCACTAACTCTGCAACCACTGACTCTGCAACCACTAACTCTGCAACCACTAACTCTGCAACCACTGACTCTGCAACCACTAACTCTGCAACCACTAACTCTGCAACCACTAACTCTGCAACCACTGACTCTGCAACCACTAACTCTGCAACCACTGACTCTGCAACCGCTAACTCTGCAACCACTGACTCTGCAACCGCTAACTCTGCAACCGCTAACTCTGCAACCGCTACCTCTGCAACCACTGACTCTGCAACCGCTGACTCTGCAACCGCTAACTCAGCAACCGCTAACTCTGCAACCACTGACTCTGCAACCGCTAACTCTGCAACCACTAACTCTGCAACCACTGACTCTGCAACCACTGACTCTGCAACCACTAACTCTGCAACCACTGACTCTGCAACCACTAACTCTGCAACCACTGACTCTGCAACCACTGACTCTGCAACCACTAACTCTGCAACCACTGACTCTGCAACCGCTAACTCTGCAACCACTGACTCTGCAACCACTGACTCTGCAACCACTAACTCTGCAACCACTGACTCTGCAACCACTAACTCTGAAACCACTGACTCTGAAACCACTGACTCTGCAACCGCTAACTCTGCAACCACTAACTCTGAAACCACTAACTCTGCAACCACTGACTCTGCAACCACTGACTCTGCAACCACTAACTCTGCAACCACTAACTCTGCAACCACTAAACTGTAGCTCTGCATCCCTTAACTCTGTACCCCTGTGTTGGCCTCACCTGGCTCTGCGAAGGCGATGATCTCAGAGGGGGATTCAGAAGGTATTTGGGCCCCGGGGCCGTCCTCCTGGATCTCCACGCTGCCGTCCTCAGCCACGTGGCCGACCTGTAGCTTCCTGATGGCGTTGAGCAAGGCAGCGCGAGGCACCGGCTGCGTGAGGTTGGGTCGAGTGCTCAGGTGCAGCATGTTGAGGATGTGAAGCTTCACTGCCTCCACCATCTCTTCCTGTCCGCCTGACGAAGACGAGTTCCTCTTCATCAGAGCGCAGGAAGGACAGACCGACGCCACGTCCACCTCCGGACCTGGAGACACCTCCGGACCTGGAGACACCGTCGGAGACGCGTCAGCGAGAAGCACGAAGGCCATGAAGAAGAAGAAGACAGAAAACTGAGACGCCATGACGGGCTGCAACCCCGACAGATATCTGCAGCAGAGGAGACGATATCTGAGGCGAAGATATCAGAGGAGACGATATCTGAGGCGACGATATCAGAGGAGACGATATCTCAGGAGACGATATCTGAGGAGACGATATCAGAGGAGACGCTATCTGAGGAGACGATATCTGAGGCGACGATATCTGAGGAGACGATATCTGAGGAGATGATACCAGAGGAGACGATATCAGAGGAGATGATATCTGAGGAGACGATATCTCAGGAGACGATATCTCAGGAGACGATACCAGAGGAGACGATACCAGAGGAGACGATATCAGAGGAGACGATACCAGAGGAGACGATACCAGAGGAGACGATATCAGAGGAGACGATACCAGAGGAGACGATATCAGAGGAGACGATACCAGAGGAGACGATACCAGAGGAGACGATATCAGAGGAGACGATATCTCAGGAGACGATACCAGAGGAGACGATACCAGAGGAGACGATACCAGAGGAGACGATATCAGAGGAGACGATATCTCAGGAGACGATACCAGAGGAGACGATACCAGAGGAGACGATATCAGAGGAGACGATACCAGAGAGACGTACAGAGGAGACGATACAACCAGAGGAGACGATATCCAGAGGAGACGATACCAGAGGAGACGATACCAGAGGAGACGATATCAGAGGAGACGATATCTCAGGAGACGATACCAGAGGAGACGATACCAGAGGAGACGATATCAGAGGAGACGATATCAGAGGAGACGATACCAGAGGAGACGATACCAGAGGAGACGATACCAGAGGAGACGATACCAGAGGAGACGATATCTGAGGAGACGATATCTGAGGAGACGATACCAGAGGAGACGATATCAGAGGAGACGATATCAGAGGAGACGATACCAGAGGAGACGATACCAGAGGAGACGATATCAGAGGAGACGATATCTGCAGTCAGAGGTGAATCTCTTATGGTAGCAGAAATACAGAATCAGAGTGAAATCAGAAATCCTCCCGGACTGTCAGCAAAGCTCAAAAGGGATTTGAATCTTGTCTGAGTTGCCCGGTCTTAATGTATCTGGTCCTGATGGTCCTGATGGTCCTGATGGTCCTGATGGTCCTGATGGTCCTGATGGTCTGTTGGCTTTGGTGGTTCTGGTGTTTTCTGATGGTTCTGTTGGCTATGGTGTTTGTTGATGGTTCTGATGGTTCTGATGGTTCTGATTGTTCTGGTGGTTCTGGTGGTTCTGGTGGTTCTGGTGGAGCTAAATGAACACCGAGTGCAGGGTCACTCTACTCTCCCTCTCGCTCTGTTTCTGTAATTATACCTCTCCGCTGATCCCTCCCTCCACACACAGAGGTATTCCCTGTGATTCACACACACACACACACACACACACACACACACACACACACACACACACACACACACACACACACACACACACACACACACACACAGGAACACACACTCTGTGAGTAAAGTCTCTCAGAATATCTCAGGACTGTTTGTGGTGTTTCCTCCTGAATGAACGTCACGACAAAAGAGGAGGAGGAAGGAGGGAAGAGGAGGACGAGAGAGTGTCCCTGATTCATTCATACCACACACACACACACACACACACACACACACACACACACACACACACACACACACACACACACACACACACACACACACACACACACACACACACACACACACCAGTGACTCAGCACAGCATCATGATCGCCTCACGTGGAGGAGAAACTCTGTCGGTGTGAAATGTATTTACCCAAGACTTTGTTGTTACGATCAGAATCCTGCACACAGCAGATGGAGCACACACACACACACACACACACACACACACACACACACACACACACACACACACACACACACACACACACACACACACACACACACACACACACACACACACACACACACACACACACACACACACACACACACACACTCTGTGACATCAGCACGCCCTCTGCTGGTGGGAGGCAGGTGTTACAGCTTCCTCTTCACCTGAGCCTGTGATGACTTTGATGATGACACTGCAGGAAGTGACACAGTAGAGAAACTGATAACAATGTAGAGTTATTTAATATTTATTAATGTAGAGTTATTTAATATTTATTAATGTAGAGTTATTTAGTATTTATTTATGTAAAGTTGATTAAGATGTATTCCTGGTTGTCGATGATCCAGATTTAATCTTCAAGTCGTTTTTGTTTTTATTATTTTTGCTGTTTGTTGTCGTTCAGCAAATTTTACATCACTGTTTACTGGAGGGGTTAATCCACACACACACACACACACACACACACACACACACACACACACACACACACACACACACACACACACACACACACTCTCTCTCTCACACCTCCCCCTCCCGTCTCTCTCGGTAATCCGGTCTCTCTGCAGTCATCATGGCGGAAATCAAGACGGGGATCTTCGCGAAGAACGTGCAGAAACGGCTGAACCGCGCGCAGGAGAAGGTGAGGGGGACCGGGAGAAAGGGGGGAGAAACGGGAGGACCGGGAGGAACGGGAGGACCGGGAGGAACCGGGGGGTTAGGGGGATGGAGAGACAGATGGATGCGCTGCGGGCCTCCTCTCTCTCTGCTCATATATGTTAGGGCTATATTATATATATTATACTATATTATATTATATATTTCATCGACATCTCTGCTGTTCATTAACATCGGATCCATACCGAGAGCCTGACGTCACGATACGTTCATTTCACCTCCGTAAAAACCGTTAAATCATCATAAACTGACGGAGCGTTGTGATTGGCTGAACAGACCGACCTCTTCAGTAACACCTCGTGATGACGTCATGCGGATGAATGATCAAATGTATATAAAGATATTCTGAGTTTATATTTAAATAAATGACGCGCTCCTGAGCCAAGGTGGGGGGGGGGGGCGTGATGACGTCAGACACCTGATAGCTGAGAGTATCAGTGTGTTGTCGTTATATACTATATTATTATTACATTACATTACATTATTACACATTATATGCTGCTGAGTCATGATCTAATATATTATATTATATATTATATTATTACATTATATTATAGATGATCTTATTACACAATTTATGATATACTGCTGAGTCATGATCTAATATATTATATTTAAGCAATGGCTCACGACAGGCCGTGGTATATGCTCATTATATCACAGCTAAGGGGCGTCGAAGTGAGGGCTATTGCTTTTATAAAACGGTTACCAAGTGTGGTAATATGAAAGAAAAATACACACTCTAATTTAAATAGTTTTTATTAGTAAATAATGATGTTCAAAATAAAATTGCCTTCTGCACGAAACATAGTGCGAGGTGGTTGCTATGCAACAACACTAACAGCTAGCGAACATATTAAACAGAGAGCGTTGATCCATTATTTGGCTATTTATTTACATTCATGTGTATGTTGTTGTTTATTGTGCAGCCTCTGAAAACCTGTCCAGCATCAGTAGCATGGCTTACGTGGTTACTTGTATAGGCTGAGGTTGTTCTAGGCTGTTCTTTGGCGTGGAGAGAATATTGCTCCACTTTCTCCGGTCCCAGAGATTCGGCTTCCAGTAGCTCTGGAGAGAGCTTTCTCACCTGAGGCCACTAACGGTCATCATTTCTCTGCTTTGTTTCAAGACCCGCATCAGAAAGCTTTTGAATGGTGGTACCTTTCCAGTTGGTCTACCTGCTCTTCACGTAGCTCTACATGTCGTCGTTTAGGTGCTTTCTGGAGATAGGCACTCCTCAATCCACTCCTCCATAGTGAGACCCCCCCCCCCTCAATCCACTCCTCCATAGTGAGACCCCCCCGGAGGTCCAAGTTAACCTTACATGTTTCCATCTTAAGCTTTGTTAGTTTGTTTCGTAACGGACGAAATGTAGATATATTTATAAAACGGACAAGTCAAATCAGGCAATTTGATTGGTCGATAGCGTTTTTGCGGACCTTTTTGATTACAGATTTGAAAACATTGTTGCTTGCTTTAAAAGTAGCACAATTCATGATGTCAAACATTGGGAAGTATCTAGATACCCCTGCCCTCATGCCAAAGGAACTGCACACTGAATATGTTTTGACGTTTGATGTCTATGTCTGGACCGTTGCGTAAAAAGGAGGGTTTCTGCCCCGTTACTTCTCCGCTGTTTTCTTGTCCCAGTTTCAAAAGCAAACTGCATGCAGTTTGGACAGGGAGAACACCATAGATATATATAAACACTAGATGACTCACCCGCGCTGCTGGCCAATGGAGACCGACGTTGCCACATGGGCGCCATCTTGCTACAGGCAGTGCTCTCATTCATAACATTATGGTTTACTATTTAAATAACCATAGCTTGCTCAATTTTCAACCAATTTTCAAACGGTTTGTTTTTTTATAAACATCAAAGATGTAGTTATGATACTGCATACTTATAATCATGGACTTTCATATGAAAATAACATTAAGCAGATAAAGCAATAGCTATACACACACACAAGGTATTTATATTAAATATTTGCCGGTGTATATATTTCCATTTATTTTATTATATTGTTAATATTTAAAATAAATTATAAAATTAAAATATATTTATATTTTATATATAAAAATCGGTGTCATGTTACCACTCTGTAAGCCAAGAGTTGTTAATTTAGCAATGCCTTAGCTTGAAGAACAGGGACACAACTAATGACAATAGCATATGGTGGTATATTATTTAGATATTCACACCTTTATCAGAAGAACCAAACCAACATAAAATGAGCTCACAGACAGGCCAGTTGTCTCATTTATCACAATTATTTTTGACATGAGATCTTCATATCGTCTTAGTTTTGTATTTAGTTTCTAGATTTGTAAACAAATCCAGAACCTTTGAAATACGTTACCACTTCACAGCACGGTGCGCTGAGTTCTTGTAGTCGAAAAAAGCCCAAGAATAATATAAACTGTACCCTGTGTCCTTTTGTGTCCTTCTGTAGTCCATTTACTGTTTGTCTTGTCTTACCCCGGCTGATATCTCACTAAATCCACTGTTTTAATTGTTCCCTATATTGCCCCTATGCCCTGTAAGGTGTCCTTGGGTGTTATGAAAGGCGGCCCCCCAAAATAAATGTATTATTATTAAGAAGAACAACTTGGTGTGGTGTGGAGGGGATGTACTGTAGGAAGCAGGGGCAGGTTGGGAGAGATGGGGCTTCAAGGTTCAAGGTTATTTTGTTTTAAATGTGTCTTGGAGATAAGGGCCAGCTGCACACAATAAAATACAGTATAACACAAAACCAATAAGACACACGGTGACACATGGCACACCAACAGTCAATCATCGTCCAGCCTCAGCTTTGGTATTCTTTCACAACCATTTTATGGGTTTATTAGACAGACTGAGCAAACATAAACATATGTGGGGAACATAGTGCTGCGTATCAGGGCTGTGAAGAAAGGAGGTAGAGAGATACAAAGTTTCATATGCTGAAGCAACAGGAAAGGTTCATTAAAGTAACATTAATGACATATGTTTAGCAGGCATGACCTTTGCTATGACAGAAATTATAATTAGGTCCTTCTTTGGGCGATTTTCCTAATGTGGTTAAAGTGCAAAACACAATAAATCATAGACGACAAGTGGGTGTAACAACTGACCAAAGTTTTTAACTACAGGCCTATTTGAAGCTGAGATGCTGCCAAGTCTTTCTTTGGCCGAGCGTGGTAGGCCCAACTGCTTAAGTTATAACACACTTATTTATTGGAGAAGGTTGTAATATATTTGGCTGAATGGCATGGTTTAAACGGGTTATATGAGACAACAACACCAAACGGACCCTAGAGATACCCGACATTTTAGTCTAAAAAGAAAGGGTCTGGTTTTAGGGTGAGAGACAGAGAGTGTAAGGACAATCGAGGAGCCAGTACCTGTGACTGAAGGTGGTGAGGCCCATCATGGAACATGAAGATTTAATAAATACATTATATACATACAATATATGATACAATACATATACATTATACGACGGCTCTGATGCTGCCCCCCCAGCAGACCGCAGCAAAGAAGAGTGCACTAGCCACAACAGACTGGTAGAAGATCTCCAGCATCTTACTGCATACGTGGAAGGATCTCAGCTTCCTCAGAAAATAGAGTCTGCTCATCCCCTTCTTGTGCACAGCGTCAGTGTTGATCCTCCAGTTCAGCCCATTGTCTAATGGCGCATTTCCACTACACGGTCGGCCTCGGCCCCGCTCGGTATGGCTAGGCCTCGTTAGGACTGGCTCACTTTATGGCGCATTTCCATTACAGTTTAGGAACTGGGGTAGTTACTATAGTAACGCAGTGTAGGCGGAGCCGTGACGTCATCTTCAATGAGAACCCCAGAAAAACAACACAGCCGTTAGCTGTTAGCACTCAGAGCTCACAGCTCCTCATATCTGTTCAGAAACTAGACAGAAGTTAAACAAGTACAAACCACAGACTGCCTGTGTCATGGAGAATACAGTCGCTGCTTTATTTATGTCTGTATAGGCCGTTGTTGTGAGTGTGGACGGTCGGAGCATATACTGCGTTAGCTTAGCCAATCTCTATTTAGAAAACACGCATTTTAAAAGGTGTTTCTCCTGCCGTCTGTCTGCAGACTTGACAAAGCATTAATTCATGGTTTTTACTAACCGGTATCAGTATGTTGTTACTTCATCATTTAGAAACGTGTATTACAATTAAATCACGGTCAAATATGTCCATCTTGTTGTAGTTGTAGCCCCCTTGCCAGCGCTCCTCTCTCTAGTTTAGCATACTCAGCCCGACTCAGCCCTGTTTGTTGGCCCCGATAGAACCACAATTTTGTCGGGCCAGAAAAGAGGTGAAAAAGTGGCCCCGGGCCGGGCCGTGACTAGGTCTAGTGGAAGCGCAACCAAAAACGGGCACGGCACGACACGGCACGCTTAAAGCGAGCTCCGCGCTGTAGTGGAAATGCGCCATAAGTGCACTCCCAGGTATTTGTAGTCCTCCACAACAGCCACATCCTCTCCCAGAATGCACAGGGGCAGAGGAGACGTCCTCACCCTCCTGAAATCAATGACCATCTCTCTGGTCTTGGCCACATTCAGAATACTCACAACATTAGGCTGAGGTTCATCTTCCGCTCTTCTAGAAGTGGTTGTGCTTCTTGTTGCTTCCGGCTAAAATAAACATAATTAAAGACATTTTGAGTGTTTAAAATGTGCTGTAATACACAACACATTATTTATTCCTAAACTTGCAGAAAGAAAAACTAAAGTGTGACATTTAATCACATATTTATATATCAATCTTATACACCTTGAATTCTTGTTGGCCAATGATACACATACCCTTTGAAGATGAGCTGGGAAGTTGAATACTGTTGGCACAACACCATCTTTAAGCCGGACAGTCTGCCCCGTCCTGTCAAAGTCCTCACAACTGAAGTGCTCACTGCAGAGCAGTGTCCTGCTAGAGGAAACAAAACCGTCCCTTCTTAGGGCGAGTTCCCACTGCCTCCTCCTCTCTCCGGTTTTGGGAAACCTTAAAAACATGAGAAAGGTAGCCAGATATATAAATTATTGTCAACATTTTCCTCCCTTCTTTCCTTTAACATTAAGGGTAAGGACAAAAATACACACCGAAATTATCATATTTTTGGGGTAATTGTATGTATGTATGTATGTATGTATGTATGTATGTATGTATGTATGTATGTATGTATGTATGTATGTATGTATGTATGTATGTATGTATGTATGTATGTAATGTATACTTTAAGAATAAGACACCCACACTAAGAGTTATAAAAAAGGTGTCCAAAAGAAACATTAAATAATTGTGTAAAGAAATGGTAGCAACATATTCTAGAGAGGCTGGGTCAACAACAATCTTGCAATACTATTATCTCACATAGCCCCACTGATCCTGTGTAGCAGGACTTGTAATGTACATACATCCACTAAGTAATTAACGATTATCCTAATTATAGTCATAATATTGTCATATCTTACACGTGAAAGGTGATTCCACGGGTTCTTGTTTCCAGACTGCGGCGATTAGAGCATCCGTAGGCTGCACAAAAGTCCGGCATAGTCAGGTACTTCTGTAAACACAAAGCCAGCAATTTCCTGTATCATAATGTATCTAAAATGTAAGATGTTTTTAACAAGCCAAACCACTTGGAAGAAATCATGTGTAACTTAAGTTATGTTGAAAAGAAAGAGCAGTTATGCCTCTCCCACTGGTGTAAAGTTGCTGGGTCAACTTTGTAATACTAGGTCTCACTCACAGCCTCTTGTTATTAGCCATCTTTTAACAAGCAGGTAGTCATATCATTAGCTAGAACCAGCTAGATCTGATCGATATGGACATAAACGCGAGTAAAGTCTAATCTGACGGGAGAGAGAGATCAGCTGCTGCTGACGAGTCGACACGCAGCTCTGCATGATCACCTGCAGCGGTGAGCAGAGCAACACACACTTCAGGTTAGAACATCACGTAGCTATTTTAATTACCTCTCAAACTACCTAAACTAGTTATAGATATGTTTAGTTTACTGTCGGGTCACTCATTACTGGATCCGCGAGCTGCATGATACTGACGGGCTGTCAGGAGAGAGAGAGAGCGCTCCGTTTATTATTCCCGTGTTATAAGTTACTGTACACTTTTGAATAATGTAGTTTATCTACTATAATTAGTTTGTTTAATATCGAATCATATCAATTTGTTTTAAAGCTCAATAAATAACAAAGAAGACCTTTGACCGGCACTTTTCTCATTTTGTCCGGAAGATTTCAACTTTAACGGACATGTTGACCAGCAAACAAATATTCTAACGGGAACTCTGCCACATACACAAATAAAAGCTGCAATTTCAACATGTCTAAGCATCCTGTATCATAGCCATGCTAATAATGTTTATAATAAACCAAACCGTTTGTAAATCAGTCAAGATTTCAGCGAGTTAAGAGTATTTTTGTGCAGATCACTCGCCTTACAACAGCTACCATAGCGCGTTCCAGAGTAGCTGTTGACTGTAGCAAGATGGCGGCCAGTGAGCTACGCTGGAAAATCTCCCATGAGCCATCTAGTGTTTATATATATCTATGGAGAACACTACCTGGTTCTGATTGGACAGGGAGAACATTACCTGGTTCTGACTGGACACGGAGAACATTACCTGGTTCTGACTGGACACGGAGAACACTACCTGGTTCTGATTGGACAGGGAGAACACTACCTGGTTCTGATTGGACACGTAGAACACTACCCGGTTCTGATTGGACACGGAGAACACTACCTGGTTCTGATTGGACAGGGAGAACACTACCTGGTTCTGATTGGACACGTAGAACACTACCCGGTTCTGATTGGACAGGGAGACCATTACCTGGTTCTGACTGGACAGGGAGAACATTACCTGGTTCTGACTGGACACGGAGAACACTACCCGGTTCTGATTGGACACGGAGAACACTACCTGGTTCTGACTGGACACGGAGAACACTACCTGGTTCTGATTGGACAGGGAGAACATTACCTGGTTCTGACTGGACACGTAGAACACTACCTGGTTCTGATTGGACACGGAGAACACTACCTGGTTCTGATTGGATAGGGAGAACATTACCTAGTTCTGATTGGACAGGGAGACCTGTCCGTTGATTGGTATGATATCCTTATATGGGCAGAAATCCTAAATTACTGGAACGTGTTGCTGGAACGTGTTGCTGGAACGTGTTGCTGGAACGTGTTGCTGTGTTGCTGGAACGTGTTGCTGTGTTGCTGGAACGTGTTGCTGGAACGTGTTGCTGGAACGTGTTGCTGGAACGTGTTGCTGGAAAGTGTTGCTGGAACGTGTTGCTGGAACGTGTTGCTGGAACGTGTTGCTGGAACGTGTTGCTGTGTTGCTGGAACGTGTTGCTGGAACGTGTTGCTGGAACGTGTTGCTGTGTTGCTGGAACGTGTTGCTGGAAAGTGTTGCTGGAACGTGTTGCTGTGTTGCTGGAACGTGTTGCTGTGTTGCTGGAACGTGTTGCTGGAAAGTGTTGCTGGAACGTGTTGCTGTGTTGCTGGAACGTGTTGCTGTGTTGCTGGAACGTGTTGCTGTGTTGCTGGAAAGTGTTGCTGGAACGTGTTGCTGTGTTGCTGGAACGTGTTGCTGTGTTGCTGGAAAGTGTTGCTGTGTTGCTGGAACGTGTTGCTGGAACGTGTTGCTGTGTTGCTGGAACGTGTTGCTGGAACGTGTTGCTGTGTTGCTGGAACGTGTTGCTGGAACGTGTTGCTGGAACGTGTTGCTGTGTTGCTGGAACGTGTTGCTGTGTTGCTGGAACGTGTTGCTGGAACGTGTTGCTGTGTTGCTGGAACGTGTTGCTGTGTTGCTGGAACGTGTTGCTGTGTTGCTGGAACGTGTTGCTGGAACGTGTTGCTGGAACGTGTTGCTGGAACGTATGCTCGACCTCTCTTCTGTCCAGAACCAGAACCTGACACCAGCGGGTGAAATTCTAAACGCCGTTAAATATTAAAGCTGGCTCATAGCTTTGTGTTTCAGAGATGTGTTTTCTGCTTCGCTCAAAGGATTTACTTTAATAAACCGAGGCCTGACACAGTGGTATCTTAGTGTCTGTTGACTTCCTGTCTGCACAGGAAGCTGCGGTTAGATTTATTGACAACATAGAAGTAATGGTTTCTAAGAAACCGGCCGGCCCGGACAACGTAGAACCTTTCTTTTTAAAGATAGCTGCAGATTTTATTGCTCCACCTCTCACTACTCTTTTTAACCTCTCCCTCAGCACAAACACAATTCCTAAAGTATGGAAGTCAGCGTATGTCCTGCCTTTACTGAAAGGTGGGGAGGCCACTTTATTAAATAATTATAGGCCCATCTCTAAATTATCAGTTCTGGCTAAGGTTCATGAACGCCTAGTGAGTGAACAGGTAAAGGTGTTTTTATGTACAAATGACATCCTGTCTAAACATCAGTCAGGCTTCAGAAAGCAACATAGCACCATCACTGCCACAATGAAAGTGGTGAATGACATTATAAGTATTTTAGATAATAAGCAGAGCTGTGCAGCTCTATTTATTGACCTTTCTAAAGCGTTTGATACCATCGATCATCACATCTTGAAGCAGAGGCTACTCAGTATTGGCTTATCCAGCCATGCAGTGGGTGGTTTGTGAACTACCTCTCTGAAAGGTCCCAATGTGTTCACTTTGATGGGCTGTCTTCTGAGTGGTTAAACATTGCTAATGGTGTTCCTCAAGGTTCTGTTTTAGGTCCACTTTTATTCTCCATCTACATCAATAGTTTAGGTGAAAATGTGGATGATGCTACTTTGCATTTTGATGTGGATGATACCGTGATGTACTGTGCAGGTCCCTCCATTAAGGAGGCTGTTGTTAAATTACAGGCTGTTTTTAACATTATTCAGACTCAGCTCTCTGAACTTAAGCTTCTTTTAAATGTTGATAAAACCAAAGTAATGCTCTTTTCAAAAGCTAAAAAGACACCAGAGCCTGTTTTAGATATTGTTACTATGCAAGGACAAGTACTCCAAGTGGTTAGCTGTTATAAATACCTTGGTATCTGGCTTGATGATTGTCTCACTTTTAAACTTCAGGTCATTAATCTGCTTAAAAGCTGAGGGTTAGACTAGGTTTCTTTTTCAGAAACAAGTCCTGTTTCTCACTTGAGGCCAGGAAAAGGCTCTGTGACCTTTTGACCTGTGCTGGACTATGGTGATCTGATCTATATGAATGCACCTGCCCATTGCCTGGTCAAGTTAGATGCTGCGTATCACAGTGCACTGAGATTTGTGACAAACTGTAAAGCATTAACCCATCACTGTACCCTGTATGCAAGGGCTGGTCTGCCTTCACTAACTGTACGGAGGCTCAGTCACTGGTACATTTTTATATATAAAGCCATGTTAGGGAAACTTCCATCCTACATCTGCTCCCTGATCTCACGGCGAATTGTAAGTGGCTACTGCCTGAGATCGCATGCTGTGGTTTTATTAAATGTGCCAACTGCTAGGACTGTCTTAGGGAAGATAGCATTTAGATGCGCAGCTCCACTGTCCTGGAATAGTCTGCAATTAAAATGGAAACTGAGCAATCTGGTGCCACTAAATGTTTTGAAAGCTCGGTTGGATGCTACTCAATCGGAAGCTGTTGGTACCTGTGCATGTGGATAGTATGTAAACTGTAATCCCTGTAATGATGCTGTATGATGTCCTTTTGTTGTTCTGTTTATGTTTATGTTTCATGTGGAACCTACTTGAGCAGAGGCCTGTACTACGAAGCTGGTTCAACCTAACCTGGATATGTCTGAGTTAGCCAGTTGGCCCAATCCAAAACATACGCGCTCTCGCTAAGCTGTACTACGACGCTGGTTATCAAGTGGATCGCTCAAGCCAGCCGTGTCCTATCTAGTTAGGTGTGCGTTCACATGAAAGGGGTGGTATCTGGAGCATTCAACCAATCACAAACATGGACAAGCGTACTGACAGCGCAGCGTCATACTTCCTGAATGAAAAGTGAACTATAATATTAGTCAAATATGAAGAAGTTAAACTTTAAACATCCATGACTTAAACACTTTATCCAGGATCAAAGCCACATAGCTGCACCTGCAAGGTGAATACAGCTGGTAACAGAGAAAGTGTTTGAATGCGTACATTAACAGGTTTATGATATCACTGCCCCGTCCAAGACACGATCTGACTTTAATTACATTTGACTCGAGTGTTTCATCAACTTAATGTGTTGCTTAAAATAATACTTCTGCATACAGTATGTGACACTGTGAGTGTTGCACGGCCAGATACGGCTCAGCTGACTCAGATAAGGAGATATATGATACATTATGATGTGATATGATATGAATGATAATGGGACACATCGACGTCTGCACTCACAGTGCCGCGGACTGTACTTAATGTTACTCTGATCCGGTTACTTATGTTGTGGCAGATATTTAAGTAAGCTTTCTTAACGCTAATGTTATAATAGTCAGATTGCTCTGAAGATGGGAGGGGATATTCTATTAATGTTCACGTTCACACAGTCAGTTGATTTTTGCCGGCCGTCTTTCCTGCAACGGCAGTTTTTCTGTATTTCCTCTATCCTGTAATATGACTTGATCGCTTTAAACTCTGCACACTGAGCTCTGATTGGTCAGCAGGCGGTGCTTTCACTGAGTTGATCTCTTAGCCTGCCACCTAACCTGCTCCGGAGCAGGTTTGCCGCTCAGCATAAGTTACCATGGAAATCTAGCCCGCTAAAAAGAGAACCAGCGTCGTAGGACCGGAAAGCCAGAGATTTCCCTGAAGTTAGCTAAGAGAACATCCGGCTTCGTAGTACAGGCCTCTGGTCTCCCTTGAAAAAGAGATCAATGATCTCAATGGGATACAACCTGGATAAATAAAGGCTTGAAATGAACGTCTTTAATCAGCAGTTATGGTTCTGTTTCCAGGTGCTGCAGAAACTGGGGAAGGCAGACGAGACCAAAGATGAGCAGTTTGAGCAGGTGGTCGTCAACTTCAGGAGGCAGGAGGTGAGACAAACAAACACAGGGTTATATAGATATGATATTATATATCGATTCATCATTATTATTATAGATGCACATGCAGCCACATGCATCGGCCCCTCCGCAGGGGGCCACACATGAATGCTGATGAAACAGTGACATGTGATTTCATGTTTTCTCTGTCTGTCAGTCTGAAGGCTCTCGGCTGCAGAGGGAGATGAAGGCCTACATGGCGGCCATTAAAGGTGAGGCTCCTTTTGTATCACACATCATAATGTGTTATAATAAACTAACACCCTGAGTGTGTCTGTCCCCTCATCATCATATGTATTCATGTGAATAACGATAATAATCATGTCCGGTGCCTTGCTCAAGGGCACCACGGCAGGGCCCAGGAGGTGAACTGGGACCTCTCCAAGTAGCAGTCCACACTCCATATTTAGTTCTGTTCGGGGACTTGAAGCGGCGACCCTACGGCTCCCAGTCCCTACTGACTGAGCCACTGCCGGACTGTCCCCTCATCATCATATGTATTAATGTTAATAACAATAATAAACTAACACCCTGAGTGTGTGTCAGGGATGCAGCAGGCCTCCATCAACCTGACGCAGTCTCTGCACGAAGTCTACGAGCCCGACTGGCACGGCAAAGATGACGTCATGGTCATCGGGAAGGTAAGAGTCCTGAGATCTCCTACTGACAACAGCTCGTCTTCAGAATGCACCAGGGCCCTTTCTCATTTCTCTACTTCCCCTCCTCGACTCCTATCCTCGTGTCTTAGTCCCGCCCACAGGAGATGCGAGCGGAGGAGTCGAACCGAGGAGAGAGGAGGGGAAGCAGCAGGCGGTTAGAGAAATGAGAAATCCTCTCCTCTGAGCAGTCATTTTAAAGAGACGTCCATTACATGACATTACATGTCACTTGTTAGACGCTTTTATCCAAAGCGACTTACATACTGTGGGCAATCCCCACAGGAGCAATTTGGGGTGAAGTGTCTCAGGGACACAACGACATGCTGACTGCAGTGGGGTTTGAACCTGTGCTCCCTCGATCCGAACACCAACGCTCTATCCACTGCGCCACACGTCTCCTAAATTAATGATGACAGGAGGCACAGCACTCTGTCTGATGGACAGAACTGTGTTCATGATGACTTACATATGACATATACACACACATATATTTATATAAATATATACAATTTCAGAATCAAACAAGTATGAGAGCACTCTCATAATAACGTAACACTATCAGAGATTGGATATATCCCCCCCCCCCCCCCTCTCCCCTCTCTGGTCGCTACAATGAGGGAAATAAATTACGGGGCCAAAAGTTTTATTTACAAGTATTACAAGTAAGCAGAGGACACCAAACCAACTGAGACCTGTCTGTCCGCTGCATCTACGCACACACTGCACCACACACACCTACACCACACACTGTACCACACACACCTACAGCATCTAAAGCAGGGGTAGCCAACACGGTGCCCGCGGGCACTTAGTCGCCCGCAGGGGCAACGTGAGTCGCCCGCGGGGCATGTTCTAAAAATAGCTCGCAAAGCAAATCCAAAATGTAAAAAATGCACAAAACAAAAAAGGAAATGTAATTAAAAGAATCTACCCTATGCATAAACGAAACCTCAATCATAGCTAACTCCAGGGGCGTCGCCTGGACCTGAAAACATTCGGGGCTTAGCCCACAGGGGCGTCGCCTGGACCTGAAACATTCGGGGCTTAGCCCACAGTGGCGGCGGCCGCGGCGCTACAGTGGAATGTTCTACTGCAACACTCCCCACACGCACACGCACAGTACACTGTTACAATGAAGGCTCGATAATCAGCTCACGGCATATAGGCAGGGGTAAAGTGCTATTTTTTATGAGTGGGGGGCGGACCTCACCTCCTCTAGGGGGGACAGAGAGAGAGAGATAGAGAGAGAGAGAGAGAGAGAGAGAGAGAGAGAGAGAGAGAGAGAGAGAGAGAGAGAGAGAGAGAGAGAGAGAGAGAGAGAGAGAGAGAGAGAGAAAAAAAAAAAAAACAGAGAAACATGTAAACTCCACTGTCCGACCAGAATAAAATGCAACATGTACTTGGAGAAAATAGTGCCAGCAGCAGGAGGGACTAAGAGCCTGCTGGACCAATGTGAACACGGCTTTGTAGATTGTACATTTGTATGTGTCGCTATGACAACAGATTTGTTGTGTTTCTGAAGGACTGCGATGCCATGTGGGAGGATTTCCATAACAAGCTGGTGGACTCAACGCTTTTGAACCTGGATGAGTATCTTGTGCAGTTCCCAGACCTCAGAGTAAGTCCTGAACCTAAACCTGAACTTCTCTTAACCTGACCCTCTCTAAACCTGAACCTCTCTAAACCTGACCCTCTGTAAACCTGAACCTCTCTAAAGCTGAACCTAAACCTGACCCTCTCTAAACCTGACCCTCTCTAAACCTGACCCTCTCTAAACCTGAACTTCTTTAAACCTGACCCTCTCTAAACCTGACCCTCTCTAAACCTGAACTTCTTTAAACCTGACCCTCTCTAAACCTGACCCTCTGTAAACCTGAACTTCTCTAAACCTGACCCTCTGTAAACCTGAACTTCTCTAAACCTGACCCTCTGTAAACCTGAACCTCTCTAAACCTGACCCTCTGTAAACCTGAACTTCTCTAACCTTGAACCTCTCTAAACCTGAACCTCTCTAAACCTGAACTTCTCTAACCTTGAACCTCTCTAAACCTGAACTTCTCTAAACCTGAACTTCTCTAAACCTGAACTTCTCTAAACCTGAACCTCTCTAAACCTGAACTCTTCTAACCCTGACCCTCTCTAAACCTGAACCTGTCTAAACCTGAACTTCTCTAAACCTGAACCCCGGGACCTTTCAGACTCGCGTGGCCAAGAGAAGCCGGAAACTGATCGACTATGACAGCGCCCGACACCATGTGGAGACCCTGGCGCTGTCCGGGATGAAGAGTGACCGGAAGATGATAAAGGTGAGATCAGGTGTGAGGAAGATGATGAAGGTGAGCTCAGGTGTGAGGAAGATGATGAAGGTGAGCTCAGGTGTGAGGAAGATGATGAAGGTTAGCTCAGGTGTGAGGGAGATGATGAAGGTGAGCTCAGGTGTGAGGAAGATGATGAAGGTTAGCTCAGGTGTGAGGGAGATGATGAAGGTGAGCTCAGGCTGAGGAAGATGATGAAGGTGTGCTCAGATGTGAGGAAGATGAAGATGATGAAGGTGTGAGGAAGATGATGGAGGTGTGAGATGTTCTTCTGTAACTCGTGTCTCTGTTTCAGGCGGACGACGAGCTGAAGAAGGCTCAGAAGGTGTTCGATGAGCTGGACGTTGGTCTGCAGGACGAGCTGCCCTCTCTGTGGGACAGGTGAGTCTCATGCACACCTAGTGAGTCTCAGGCACTCCTGGCTAGTCTCACGCAGACCTGGTGAGTCTCAGACACACCTGGTGAGAGTCTCATGCACACCTGGTGAGTCTCAGGCAAACCTGGTGAGTCTCAGGCACACCTGGTGAGTCTCAGGCACACCTGGTGAGTCTCATGCACACCTGGTGAGTCTCAGGCACACCTGGTGTGTCTCATGCACACCTGGTGAGTCTCAGGCACACCTGGTGTGTCTCATGCACACCTGGTGAGTCTCAGGCACACCTGGTGAGTCTCAGGCACACCTGGTGAGTCTCATGCACACCTGGTGAGTCTCAGGCACACCTGGTGTGTCTCATGCACACCTGGTGTGTCTCATGCACACCTGGTGAGTCTCAGGCACACCTGGTGTGTCTCATGCACACCTGGTGAGTCTCATGCACACCTGGTGAGTCTCAGGCACACCTGGTGTGTCTCATGCACACCTGGTGAGTCTCATGCACACCTGGTGAGTCTCAGGCACACCTGGTGTGTCTCATGCACACCTGGTGAGTCTCATGCACACCTGGTGAGTCTCAGGCACACCTGGTGAGTCTCATGCACACCTGGTGTGTCTCATGCACACCTGGTGAGTCTCAGGCACACCTGGTGAGTCTCAGGCACACCTGGTGAGTCTCAGGCACACCTGGTGTGTCTCATGCACACCTGGTGTGTCTCATGCACACTGTCCCACAACAGGTGATGCAATAACTGATAACCAGTGTTTCCTGTCACCCTGCAGCCGGGTGGGATTCTACATCAGCACCTTCAAGAGTGTCACTAACCTGGAAGCCAAGTTCCACCGCGAGATCTCTCTGGTGAGGGGGGGGGGGGGGGGTACCTGGTATCTGTGTTCCTCACCTGTATCTCTGTGTGACATCACATTACCTGCAGAGGACTCACCTGTATCTCTGTGACATCACATTACCTGCAGAGGACTCACCTGTATCTCTGTGACATCACATTACCTGCAGAGGACTCACCTGTATCTCTGTGACATCACGTTACCTGCGTAGAGGACTCACCTGTATCTCTGTGACATCACATTACCTGCAGAGGACTCACCTGTATCTCTGTGTGACATCACATTACCTGCAGAGGACTCACCTGTATCTCTGTGTGACATCACATTACCTGCAGAGGACTCACCTGTATCTCTGTGTGACATCACATTACCTGCAGAGGACTCACCTGTATCTCTGTGTGACATCACGTTACCTGCAGAGGACTCACCTGTATCTCTGTGTGACATCACGTTACCTGCAGAGGACTCACCTGTATCTCTGTGACATCACGTTACCTGCAGAGTGACTCACCTGTATCTCTGTGTGACATCACGTTACCTGCAGAGGACTCACCTGTATCTCTGTGACATCACGTTACCTGCAGAGTGACTCACCTGTATCTCTGTGTGACATCGCGTTACCTGCGTAGAGGACTCACCTGTATCTCTGTGTGACATCACGTTACCTGCGCAAAGGACTCACCTGTGTTTCTCTGCAGGTGTGCCGGCAGCTGTACGAGGTGATGACGCAGCTGGCCGAGCAGCACTCTGACAAGATGTTCACCATCCAAGGAGCCCCCAGGTCAGACCCCCTTCTTGTCTTTAGCAGTCTTTCAAAGTGTTGGACCTCATTATGATTGTATTTTATTCAAGAATGGGAGCTTGTTGATAATTGGTTTCATAGACTTCAGTCCCTCAGTGGAGTTCATTTTCCACATACGATACGATATACTTTATTGTCCCCGTAAGGAGATTTGTTCTGGACTCCGTCCTGCAGTTCCGCATACATTTACATATTCAAACATAATACACATTAAAAGACATACACATATCATCACTCATGCACCGTTTGAACAAACACAATACACAGACGCACATACTGACAATGGCGACCTATTGCATTGCACAACCCTCATGGCCAACACTTAAGAGTATATACTTAAGAAGCTCAATGGACATAGTGTAGGCAGGAATGAGTGCTTATAGCGGTTCAGCCTGCTCTTGGGAACCCTGAATCTTCTACCAGAAGAGGAGCTGGAGGTCTCGGTGGAGAATTTGGGGGTGGGATCAGACACCATTTTGTGTGCCTGTCTAATAATGGACTGCTCATACATGAAGACTAAAGTTCAGATTCACCTGACATGATTCTGTCTGGACCTGCAGCGACTCAGGACCGCTGAGACTCGCCAGAACCCCTTCACCTCCAGAGGACGAGAGCCCGCCGGAGAGCCCCGACGTCAGCTCCAACCACATGCTGCGCCCTGTTTCCCCTGGACCCCCACGGCCCAAATCCCCCATACAGGTAGACCTGATCCTGAATCACTGACACCACAGGTAGACCTGATCCTGAATCACTGACACCACAGGTAGAACTGTTGCTCTGGAATCATGGGATATGTAGTTTTAAGCTCATGAAGATGATGTGTGTGTGATAAAGATGATGTGTGTGTGATGAAGAGGATGTGTATGTGATGAAGATGATGTGTGTGCTATGAAGAGAATGTGTGTGTGATGAAGAGGATGTGTGTGTGATGAAGATGATGTGTGTGTGATGAAGATGATGTTTGTGTTTCTGTATTTCTGACTTCACAGTAACTCTCTGTTTTTCTTTGCCGCACACTTGTCTGTAATCTGGTGAGTGAACCTGCTGTCCCGTCTGTGAGAGGGTATATAACACCACAGAGGTTATATACTGTACTACACACAATATCCACATGATATATGTTATATACGTTATATATAATCATACATACATTAGGTACATGATATACGTTATTTATAAGTTGCAAACACATAGGAGTACAGTGTCCAGTAGTTACCTGTTGCCTTTACATGTTTGTCAGATGCATTTGGACAAATATGTGTGTGTGTGTATGTGACGTAGGTGTATACATGGGTGAGTACATATGTGACTATATATATATATATATATACGAGTGATGCCCTCCACATGAAGTGCATATGATGCTGCTCGGCCACAGTGAACTTTAGGGGTGTCATTATTTAGAGAAGTCATCAGGAGTAAATGAAGCTGCAGTCTGGGGATGGGGGGGTTACCTGGACAGGTAAGTGCGGGGCAGAAAACACTGCTGTCCCCCTGACTAGAATCAATACAACTTTAACAAACAACACCGGCACTCACAGTTAGCTGGTTAGCATTAGCAACGCATTGACCGCAGACACCAAAACACCAACGACACACAACAGAGTGAATGAGTGAATGAGTGAATGAGTGAATGAGTGAATGAGTGAATGATAATCCCAGACTCCCTGAAGATCTGTATCTCTTGGTCCGTGTCATCCCGTGTGTTTTCTTCGGTTCTCTTCCCTGCTGCTCCAGGCGATCAGCTGACGCCTTGTGTTGTGTTTCTGCAGCTGAGAAAGGGTCCGCCGGTGCCCCCACAACCGAAGGCCACACCGACCAAGGAAGTGGCAGAGGAGCAGATCATCGACCTGTTTGGAGGGGAGTTCTTACCGGCACCGACACCGTCGCAGGTCAGTCCTTCAGCAGAGCGGTCATACTAATGGCGCATTTCCACTACAGGGCCTCGCCCGGCCTCACTCGGTATGGCTAGGCCTCGTTAGGCCTCGTTAGGACTGGCTCACTTTATGCTGCGTTTCCATTACAGTTTAGTAGCTGGGGCAGTATCTATAGTAACGCAGTGTAGGCGGAGCCGTGACGTCATCTTCAATGAGAACCACAGAAACAACATTAGCCGTTAGCTGTTAGCACTCAGAGCTCACAGCTCCTCATATCTGTTCAGAAACTAGACAAAAGTTAAACAAGTACAAACCACAGACTGTCTGTGATCTCCATCTAGAAAACACGCATTTTAAAAGGTGTTTCTCCTGCCGTCTGTCTGCAGACTTGTCAAAGCATTAATTCATGGTTTTTACTAACCGGTATCAGTATGTTGTTACTTCGGCATCATTTTGAAACGTGTATTACAATTAAATCACGGTCAAATATGTCCATCTTGTTGTAGTTGTAGCCCCCTTGCCAGCGATGCTCTCTCTAGTTCAGCAAACTCAGCCCGACTCAGCCTGGTGGTTGGCCTGGAAAGAACCTCGATTTTATGGGGCCAGAAAAACTGTGAAATAGTACCCGCTAGCTGGTACTACGCTAAGTGGAAACGCAACCAAAAACGGGCCGGGCACGGCACGCTTAAAGCGAGCTCCGAGCTGTAGTGGAAATGCGCCATAAGTGTACTTAAACCCCCCCCCCCCCTGTTGACCTGCTGTTTGTGTTGTCCGCAGCCCAACGAACGACCAGGAGAATCTCTCCTCGACCTGGACTTTGATGCTTTTGAGCCAGATGAGAGTGTTTCTCCAATCCCACAGGTTCCCGCAGCACACACACACACACACACACACACACACACACACACACACACACACACACACACACACACACACACACACACACACACACACACACACACACACACACACACACACACACACACACACACACACACACACACACACACACACACGTTTCATCAGTCTTGAAACTACACATAATGACCTGAAACTAATGACCTGAAACTAATTACCTGAAACTACACATAATTACCTGAAACTACACATAATCAGTGGCGTTTTCTCCTGGAGGCCAAGGGAAGCCAGACTTCCCCTGTTTTTTCGGATTGTAGTTATAATCTTAATAAATAAATAAAAACACTTTGTTTAGTTTCGGTCATTCTTCTTTGCTGTGTGTTGCTGCCGGCCCATCTCTGCCCCATTCTCATTGAGTATTTTACAAAGAGTGAAACAGCGCCCCTCTAGATGTAATGGTAAAACAGTAGATTGCACTCACTGTTGCGAGAGGAGCCAGAGGCGGCTGGCTTCCCTTGCCTCACAATCCAATCAAATCGCATCAACTTAGTGGTGCAGTGACCCGTCCTAAAACTCGGGTTCCCTCCACAAAAAAGCAATGGGATTTCTCCATAGGATTTTGGAAAATAGCTGGAAATAAGGTCTGTGGAAAACGAACCTGTTAGATAAATGCACGTTTTGTTCAGCCGGATAATATCCACATGTCTACCCTACTTTTATAATTTTCTAATCATAAATCTAATCGATAGATAGATAGCGTCACTGCACCACTCTCACCGCCGTTAGAAAGTAGCAAGCAACTGAAGCAAGTGCAATTATGGAGGGTGGAGATTTGGAGTTTTTAATCAAAAATAATTGTACTAAACTTCCGCTACAGCAGCAACTAAAAATTAAATCTGATGAAAGGCCGATGCCCAAACGGGAGCTGTGTACAGCGAGAAAAAAAGGAGCGAATCGGACGTAAAACGTTAAAGCTCTCCTGATTTAGTTTGTGAATTAATGCTTATTAGGGTTTCGGCTGGAGAGTGCGTGCGGACCTGTCGGTTAGATAACAGGCGTGTGTAAGTCCTGCATCTGTTTGATACAAATGTGTGTAAAATGATACCGGGCGCTGTAATCACTCATCTGGTTACGTTATTACATTGACCACCACCCCCCCCCCCCCCGACCCCAAAAAAAGGACGTATTATTGGCTTCCCCTATTTTTTTCTCCACGCCACGCTACTGCACATAATGACCTGAAACTAATGACCTGAAACTACACATAGTGACCTGAAACTAATGACCTGAAACTAATGACCTGAAACTACACATAGTGACCTGAAACTAATGACCTGAAACTACACATAGTGACCTGAAACTAATGACCTGAAACTACACATAGTGACCTGAAACTAATGACCTGAAACTACACATAGTGACCTGAAACTACACATAGTGACCTGAAACTACACATAGTGACCTGAAACTACACATAGTGACCTGAAACTAATGACCTGAAACTACACATAGTGACCTGAAACTAATGACCTGAAACTACACATAGTGACCTGAAACTAATGACCTGAAACTACACATAGTGACCTGAAACTACACATAGTGACCTGAAACTACACATAGTGACCTGAAACTACACATAGTGACCTGAAACTAATGACCTGAAACTAATGACCTGAAACTACACATAGTGACCTGAAACTAATGACCTGAAACTACACATAATGACCTGAAACTAATGACCTGAAACTACACATAATGTCCAGAAACTAATGACCTGAAACTACACATAGTGACCTGAAACTAATGACCTGAAACTACACATAGTGACCTGAAACTAATGACCTGAAACTACACATAGTGACCTGAAACTAATGACCTGAAACTACACATAGTGACCTGAAACTAATGACCTGAAACTACACATAGTGACCTGAAACTAATGACCTGAAACTACACATAGTGACCTGAAACTAATGACCTGAAACTACACATAATGTCCAGAAACTAATGACCTGAAACTACACATAGTGACCTGAAACTAATGACCTGAAACTACACATAGTGACCTGAAACTAATGACCTGAAACTACACATAGTGACCTGAAACTAATGACCTGAAACTACACATAGTGACCTGAAACTAATGACCTGAAACTACACATAATGTCCAGAAACAACATCTACTGACTGGTGACCAAGAGTCTGAAGTACTTCACTAAAGAGCTGATTCACCTTCTTAGCATCACTCATTAACTGCAGGAGGCTGAGATCCAAACTGCATACTAAACTACTGCGTAATACATCAGTATGTACTTCCTACTGTATACTGTCTGCTACAAATGGTGTAGTAGAGAATCATATTTGCACTTCACACTCTGGGTATGTATTGTGTATGAATATATTTTCATGATGAGGTGATGACGTGTTTTCTGCCCTTTCAGACCGCAGTGCCCTGGGACATGTGGTCGGTGAGTTCTGTTTCCTGTCTCAGTTAAAGCTGTCTTGGGGAGTAAAAGTAATTTCAATTGTGTTTGTTTGTTCCATGGTTTGAATGTATGATCTGATTGTTGCTAAGAGGGTTAATAAAACAAATGTGTAATTGTTTTGCTATGTAAAGGTCACCTATTATGCAAAATGCCCTTTTTGATGTCTCTTATACATCACTATTTGTCCCCGGTGTGTCCCCGGTGTGTCCCCAGTGTGTCCCCGGTGTGTCCCCAGTGTGTTCCCGGTGTGTCCCCAGTGTGTTCCCGGTGTGTCAGGAGACTCACAAAGTGATGTCTCTTCTACATCACTATTTGTACCCGGTGTGTCCCTGGTGTGTCCCCGGTGTGTCCCCGGTGTGTCCCCGGTGTGTCCCCGGTGTGTCCCTGGTGTGTCCCCGGTGTGTCAGGAGACTCTCAAAGTGTCAGGAAACAAACCCCTCTCTCTTTTCCTCCGTACCCACATCTCTAAAAACGGGGGAACAACGGAGCTGATCCAGATTTGCTGCGTCATGACAACATTACTAAAATGTGGGCGGGCTTTACACCCACGGGCCAATCAGAAACGTTGCTGTCAGAAACAATGAGACGTGTTCTGGAAGTAATATGGTCTGTGTTTACATTAGCATGCTAACACTCAGAGCTAACCTGTACTGGAGAGAGTATGTGTGAAGAAGCAGGAAATGAAAAGGAACTCACCTTGTGGTAAACCTGAGAGAGAGAGAGAGTTTGAGCTCCATACTGTTTCAGAGAGAATCCTTCATGTGGTTTGGAACATGATATGGAGCATTTAGCTGACTTTCTGCTGGGAACAGCCTTCTCTTCACAGACGAGAGGTCATGCATGCCCCAAAGGGGCGTGGCCAGCAGCAGCTCCAAAGGGGCGTGGCCAGCGGCAGCTCGGGTTACATTTAAAGCTACGGACCCAGAATAATCTCTTTAGTAACAGCTGAAAGAGAGGGGGATGAGGCTACAATGATCTGTTTGGTATTTTGAGCAAAACACTTCATAGACATGTTTTTTATATATCTGAGACCTATAATATATGCCTAAAAAAAGTATAATAGGAGACCTTTAAATAAAAACATATAAATGTATAATTGTGGTACACAGATCAGTGTTTCTGCAGATATGAACCATCTTCTATTCCCTCTTACTTTTTATAGGGAGAAGCCCAAAAAGCTGAGTCTGTAAGTACAAACAATTCCACATCATTACACACAATTGATCAACGACACACACAACGACAAAATATCTTTCTTAACAATAAAGCTTGATAAATAAAGGTTAAGAGCGGGGGAGGGGGGTCAGCTTTAACCCTGAAATCCCTGCTTTCTCCATCAGGGGGCAGACACTGGCTTCGTCGCCGACTGGTCCGCTGACTTTGGTTCTGCAAATGGAGATGCTGCTCAAGGGCCCAAGGCGCCTGATGTAGGTCCGGAGGGGGGGCTAGACACAGCTACACCTCCTCAGGACGGGGGGGCAGCCACAGCTACACCTCCTCAGGACGGGGGGGCAGCCACAGCTGGAGATGAGGTTAGCAGCTGGAGCTTTCAATGTATCCCAGATCTTCCTTCCTCTGCAGTCAGAAGTGATGAAGAGGAGACAAGACAGGCAGTTTCAGAAGTAGATACAGCAGGGCAGGAAGACCGCAGGGAGTCCACCCCAGGACTGATATTCACCAATGAGTTCGGAGAGCAGATTGAGGACAGCACAGAGGAGGGAGGAGACAGGTGGTCAAGGTCTCCAGATGGGTCTGGGTCTGAATATGAGACAGCTGAGGAGTGGGGGGATGGAGGTGCAGACGATGATCTGTCCTCTGAAGACCATCTCCCAGAGGGGTGTGAGGATCGGTCTCAAACAGTAGAACAAGTTTCAGCAGGAGAAGAGCGGCCAGGAAAACCAACAGACCTCACATCGATCTACATACACCACTCTGAAGCACAGGGTGCGTTTGATTCAGTTACCTCAGCTGAATCACAGGGAGGGGGTGTGTTTGATTCAGATCCTTTTGCTGAAGCACAGGGAGGGGGTGCGTTTGATTCAGATCCTTTTGCTGAATCACAGGGAGGGGGTGCGTTTGATTCAGATCCTTTTGCTGAATCACAAGGAGGGGGTGCGTTTGATTCGGGTACCTCAGCTGAAACACAGGGAGTGAGTGTGTTTGATTCAGATCCTTTTTCTGAAACAAAGGGAGGGGGTGCGTTTGATTCACAAGCTTTTGCTGAAACACAAGGAAGGGGTGCGTTTGATTCAGTTAATGCAGCTGAAACACAGGGAGGGGGTGTGTTTGATTCAGATCCTTTTGCTGAAACACAGGGAGGGGGTGCGTTTGATTCAGTTAATGCAGCTGAAACACAGGGAGGGGGTGTGTTTGATTCAGATCCTTTTGCTGAATCACAGGGAGGGGGTGCGTTTGATTCGGGTACCTCAGCTCAAACACAGGCAATGGGTTTGTTTGATTCAGATCCCTTTGCTGAAACACAGGGAGGGGGTGCGTTTGATTCAGATCCCTTTGCTGAAACACAGGGAGGGGGTGCGTTTGATTCAGATCCTTTTTCTGTAACACAGGGAGGGGCTGCGTTTGATTCAGTTAATGCAGCTGAAACACAGGGAGGGGGTGCGTTTGATTCAGTTAATGCAGCTGAAACACAGGGAGGGGGTGCGTTTGATTCAGTTAATGCAGCTGAAACACAGGGAGGGGGTGCGTTTGATTCAGTTAATGCAGCTGAAACACAGGGAGGGGGTGCGTTTGATTCAGTTAATGCAGCTGAAACACAGGGAGTGGGTGCGTTTGATTCAGAACCCTTTTTTGAAACACAGTTTGGAGACAAGGGGGGTGGTTTTGAATTTGATCCGTTTGCTGCTGAGACCTCAGGTGGACTTGTGTCCACTGGGGATGGAGGAGGCGGTTGGGATACAGACCCTTTTGCCCAGAGTTTCCCAGCAGCCTCTACAGGGACTGAGGATCCGGCCGCCATCAATCCACATTCCTCTGTGGCTGTTTCTGGAACAGCAGGAGGGATACAAGACTTAAACGTCACCAGAATTGACAAACAACCAGAACATTCAGACATGTCCGAAGACGAGGCTGCGAACCGGAGAATTGGAAAGTTATACCAGGCGCTAGATACAGAAAAGGAAGAGGTATTTAACTTCCTCCTGACTTCAGTGTGGTAGATTAGCGTAGAATAGAATAGATGAAATGAGAACCCGCTCTGCCTCCTACCTTCCCACAGATTGAGAACAAAGTGAAAGTAATCCTGAACCCGGATCCCTATCTCCTCCCGCCTCTCCTGCTGCCTGCTTTCTCTGCTTGTTCACATTCATTTTCTCCCTCAAAGTCTCGACTCTCGGCATCCCGACTCTCTACGTCCTGACTCCCGATGCCCCGACTCTTCGTCTCCTGACTCTCAACGTCCGACTCTCAACGTCCGACTCTCTACGTCCGACTCTTGATGTCCTGACTCTCGACGTCCTGACTCTTGACGTCCTGACTCTCTACGTCCTGACTCTCTACGTCCTGACTCTCTACGTCCTGACTCTTGATGTCCTGACTCTCTACGTCCTGACTCTTGACGTCCTGACTCTCTACGTCCTGACTCTCTACGTCCTGACTCTCTACGTCCTGACTCTCTACGTCCTGACTCTCTACGTCTGACTCTCTACGTCTGACTCTCTACGTCCTGACTCTCTACGTCCTGACTCTCTACGTCCTGACTCTCTACGTCTTGACTCTCTACGTCCTGACTCTCTACGTCCTGACTCTCTACGTCCTGACTCTCTACGTCTTGACTCTCTACGTCCTGACTCTCTACGTCCTGACTCTCTACGTCTTGACTCTCTACGTCCTGACTCTCAACGTCCTGACTCTCTACGTCTTGACTCTCTATGTCCTGACTCTCTACGTCCTGACTCTTGATGTCCTGACTCTCTACGTCCTGACTCTCTACGTCCTGACTCTCTACGTCCTGACTCTCGACGTCCTGACTCTCGACGTCCTGACTCTCGACGTCCTGACTCTCGATGTCCTGACTCTCTACGTCCTGACTCTCTACGTCCTGACTCTCTATGTCCTGACTCTCTACGTCCTGACTCTCTACGTCCTGACTCTCTACGTCCTGACTCTCTACGTCCTGACTCTTGATGTCCTGACTCTCTACGTCCTGACTCTCTACGTCCTGACTCTCTACGTCCTGACTCTCTACGTCCTGACTCTCGACGTCCTGACTCTCTACGTCCTGACTCTCTACGTCCTGACTCTCTACGTCCTGACTCTCAACGTCCTGACTCTCAACGTCCTGACTCTCTACGTCCTGACTCTCTACGTCCTGACTCTCTACGTCCTGACTCTCTACGTCCTGACTCTCTACGTCCTGACTCTCTACGTCCTGACTCTCAACGTCCTGACTCTCAACGTCCTGACTCTCTACGTCCTGACTCTCTACGTCCTGACTCTCTACGTCCTGACTCTCTACGTCCTGACTCTCTACGTCCTGACTCTTGACGTCCTGACTCTTGACGTCCTGACTCTCTACGTCTGACTCTCTACGTCTGACTCTCTACGTCTGACTCTCTACGTCCTGACTCTCTACGTCTGACTCTCTACGTCCTGACTCTCTACGTCTGACTCTCTACGTCTGACTCTCAACGTCCTGACTCTCTACGTCTGACTCTCAACGTCCTGACACTCTACGTCTGACTCTCTACGTCCTGACTCTCTACGTCTGACTCTCTACGTCTGACTCTCTACGTCTGACTCTCTACGTCCTGACTCTCTACGTCTGACTCTCTACGTCCTGACTCTCTACGTCCTGACTCTCTACGTCTGACTCTCTACGTCCTGACTCTCAACGTCCTGACTCTCAACGTCCTGACTCTCTACGTCTGACTCTCTACGTCCTGACTCTCTACGTCCTGACTCTCTACGTCCTGACTCTCGACGTCCTGACTCTCTACGTCCGACTCTCGACGTCCTGACTCTTGACGTCCTGACTCTCTACGTCCGACTCTTGACGTCCTGACTCTTGACGTCCTGACTCTCTACATCCTGACTCTTGACGTCCTGACTCTTGACGTCCTGACTCTCAACGTCCTGACTCTCAACGTCCTGACTCTCTACGTCCTGACTCTCTACGTCTTGACTCTCAACGTCCTGACTCTCAACGTCCTGACTCTCTACGTCCTGACTCTCTACGTCCTGACTCTCTACGTCCTGACTCTCTACGTCCTGACTCTCTACGTCCTGACTCTCTACGTCCTGACTCTCTACGTCCTGACTCTCGACGTCCTGACTCTTGACGTCCTGACTCTCTACGTCCTGACTCTCTACGTCCTGACTCTCAACGTCCTGACTCTCAACGTCCTGACTCTCTACGTCCTGACTCTCTACGTCTGACTCTCTACGTCCTGACTCTCTACGTCTGACTCTCTACGTCCTGACTCTCTACGTCCTGACTCTCTACGTCTGACTCTCTACGTCCTGACTCTCTACGTCTGACTCTCTACGTCTGACTCTCAACGTCCTGACTCTCTACGTCTGACTCTCTACGTCCTGACTCTCTACGTCCTGACTCTCTACGTCCTGACTCTCTACGTCCTGACTCTCTACGTCTGACTCTCTACGTCCTGACTCTCTACGTCCTGACTCTCTACGTCCTGACTCTCTACGTCCTGACTCTCTACGTCCTGACTCTCTACATCCTGACTCTCAACGTCCTGACTCTCTACGTCCGACTCTTGACGTCCTGACTCTTGACGTCCTGACTCTCTACGTCCGACTCTCGACGTCCTGACTCTTGACGTCCTGACTCTCTACGTCCGACTCTCGACGTCCTGACTCTTGACGTCCTGACTCTCTACGTCCTGACTCTTGATGTCCTGACTCTCTACGTCCTGACTCTCTACGTCCTGACTCTCAACGTCCTGACTCTTCGTCTCCTGACTCTTTGTCTCCTGACTCTTCGTCTCCTGACTCTCTTCGTCTCCTGACTCTCGACGTCCTGACTCTTCGTCTCCTGACTCTCTACATCCTGACTCTCTACGTCCTGACTCTCTACGTCCTGACTCTCAACGTCCTGACTCTCAACGTCCTGACTCTCTACGTCTGACTCTCTACGTCCTGACTCTCTACGTCCTGACTCTCTACGTCCTGACTCTCAACGTCCTGACTCTCTACGTCCTGACTCTCTACGTCCTGACTCTTCGTCTCCTGACTCTCTACGTCCTGACTCTCTACGTCCTGACTCTCTACGTCCTGACTCTTCGTTTCCTGACTCTCTACGTCCTGACTCTCTACGTCCTGACTCTCTACGTCCTGACTCTCAACGTCCTGACTCTCAACGTCCTGACTCTCTACGTCTGACTCTCTACGTCCTGACTCTCTACGTCCTGACTCTCTACGTCCTGACTCTCTACGTCCTGACTCTCTACGTCCTGACTCTCTACGTCCTGACTCTTGACGTCCTGACTCTCTACGTCTGACTCTCTACGTCCTGACTCTCTACGTCCTGACTCTCTACGTCCTGACTCTCTACATCCTGACTCTCAACGTCCTGACTCTCAACGTCCTGACTCTCAACGTCTGACTCTCTACATCCTGACTCTCAACGTCCTGACTCTCTACGTCCGACTCTTGACGTCCTGACTCTCTACGTCCTGACTCTCAACGTCCTGACTCTCAACGTCTGACTCTCTACATCCTGACTCTCAACGTCCTGACTCTCTACGTCCGACTCTTGACGTCCTGACTCTTGACGTCCTGACTCTCTACGTCCGACTCTCGACGTCCTGACTCTTGACGTCCTGACTCTCTACGTCCGACTCTTGACGTCCTGACTCTTGACGTCCTGACTCTCTACATCCTGACTCTTGACGTCCTGACTCTTGACGTCCTGACTCTCTACGTCCGACTCTCTAAGTCCTGACTCTTGACATCCTGACTCTCAACGTCTTGACTCTTCGTCTCCTGACTCTCAAAGTCCGACTCTTGACGTCCTGACTCTTGACGTCCTGACTCTTGACGTCCTGACTCTCAAGCCCCGTTTCTCAGCGACCGACTCTCAATGTCCCAACTTTTAACTTCCCGATTCATTCGACCCTGTATCTTAGGGTCCCACTTCTTAACGTCCTTTACCCTAACATCCTGACTACTCTTAATGTCCAACTTCTTAATGTCCTTAATGTTAACACGTCTCTACTTCCTGTTCCTGAACAGTATGCTTACGTCCTGGCTGTAATTGACACTCAAAGTCCCAACTCTTATTTCCTGTCTGCATGTGCTTTAAGGATTTCCTCTCTTGTGTGAATGTTATATAATCATATATTGACAAGTCCTGATTGTTGACTCTTCTCTGTTTTTAATGTGTGCACTCTGAAGAATGCCACCGCCCCGTCATTCTTCGCTGAATTTGATAAGATGGTGAGTTTAAACATAAGTACATTGTGTTGAAAATGATTTTGAAGGCAGCTTCCGATATGTTCATGACTATTATCGGTGTATTCATTTATTTTATTTAATGTTCTGTTGAGCAGTTTCCTTACAGGTCACAAAGGACACACCACTAAAAAGCATCTCTAATGATATCAAACAGAAACAACTATATTAGGAGTTTTACATAAGATTAATATTTGTATTTATTTATACATTCGTAGCAACCAAACTCATTTCTTCTACTGTTTTTCTGACGTCCACAACTGGGTTGGAGCTGTTGGAATGATTGGCCCATTAAGACACATGTTATTCTAAACATCTGATTGAGTTTCATGCAAAATATCAGTAGCCACATTTGAACCGTTTGGGAGTGAATTACCATCTTTCCTTGCAAAAGAATGAAGTTACAGCAGAATCAGCTGAGGGTCCGGAAGCAACAGGGACAGAACCTGCTCAGGAACAAGACAAGTATCCAGCTCCACCTGCAACTGCAGCTCCCCCTGCTGGAGAGAAGGTGGAGGAACCTGCAGCTCCCCCTGCTGGAGAGAAGGTGGAGGAACCTGCAGCTCCCTCTGCTGGAGAGAAGGTGGAGGAACCTGCAGCTCCCCCTGCTGGAGAGAAGGTGGAGGAACCTGCAGCTCCCCCTGCTGGAGAGAAGGTGGAGGAACCTGCAGCTCCCCCTGCTGGAGAGAGGGTGGAGGAACCTGCAGCTCCCCCTGCTGGAAAGAAGGTGGAGGAACCTGCATCTCCCCCTGCTGGAGAGAAGGTGGAGGAACCTGCATCTCCCCCTGCTGGAGAGAAGGTGGAGGAACCTGCATCTCCCCCTGCTGGAGAGAAGGTGGAGGAACCTGCAGCTCCCCCTGCTGGAGAGAAGGTGGAGGAACCTGCAGCTCCCCCTGCTGGAGAGAGGGTGGAGGAACCTGCAGCTCCCTCTGCTGGAGAGAAAGTGGAGGAACCTGCATCTCCCCCTGCTGGAGAAGAGGTGGAGGAACCTGCAGCTCCCCCTGCTGATGGGGAGGATAAAGCTGATCGTTTTGGCAGCCCAAAGGAGGAGAAACCTGATGTGAGTGATTACACTGTTGCCATATCACCATCATCATGACCATCATCACCATCACCATCATCACCATCACCATCACCATCACCATCATCATCATCATCTTCATCATCATCATCATCAGAAAATGGACTTTGTGCGATCTTGGTACTGATAGACCTGAGCACTGCTTTCATTACGTTGGACCACAACATCTTACTGCAGAGATTAGAACGATCAATTGGCATAAAGAGAACTGCACTAAACTGGTTTAGGTAATATCTGTCAGAATGGCTTCAGTTTGTATCTCCACATGATTGTTCTATTTCGTCCCTACTGACCGCCAGAGGCGGTGCTTTAGCACTGGATATGTCCATCGCGCGCATGCGCAGCTCGAGTACCAATAACATCAAAGTCACCTGTGACCCACGTGACACCGGCTATATCAGCCGGTGTCATCAGAGGATCTGTTCCTTTTCATCTTCTCGCTGTGCGAGGGTACCGTGGCTACATTTTTATAGCCTACAGCGTTCGTTCGGTTGGAACATTTGTTCAAGGATTCTCTGCAAACAGCTGACTGCGTGCAGCTTCGCGACTCATCCAGTCGGAGCCGCGTCCTCCAGGAGCTGTGGCTGGCTGCGCAGAGACTTCGTTTGGACAGGTTGGTGTCAGCTTGGTTGGTGATGGCAGTGTTTCCGCTCCCTCTCCCAGCCAAGTTGTCCTGATTACAGTCTGTTTGCTTTTTGTTCTGACCGCGGCATTGAGCCAAGCTATTATTAGCATTTTGAGTTTCCAGCTTTGGCTGTGTTTCTTGTTTGGCTAGTTAGCAGTAGCGGCTGCAGCCACTCGGCTGACGCCGGGATAAGTACCGGAGTTTCCCGTGCTGTTTTTTCTTTAGAAGCCTGGTCTTAGCTTTGTGTTAAAGCTTCTTTATTTTACCCAGCTAGGTGAAGGCAGTGCTCTCGCTCCCGCTCCCCACTCCGGTAACGTGGGTGTAATTACATCCCTCTTTCTGTTCGGCGAGTAGCAGCACCGCTCTACTCTTTCCGTTAAGCAGGTAGCTGGTGAAGGCTGTGTTCCCGCTCCCGGCTACGCTGCATCTGGCTACCTACAGAATGGCTCATTCATGTAGCGCCTGTATGGCTTCTCTTGAGCCCGAGGACGGCCATGACCGCTGCACCTCTTGCCTCGGCCTCGAGCATCTAAGGGAGGCTCTCACGGTAAGCGCATGCATTAACTGTAGCTGCATGCCTCGGGCGCTCAGAGTGGCTAGAATCACTGAGGTGGAACGTCTGGCAGCAGCCAACGGACACCTCTCCTTGTCACGTCCTCCTCCAGATCAGTTCGGCCGTTCCCGGCGACTTGAGGGAGCGATGGCTATGGGTGCACCCCCCAATAGGAGGACTAGAAACAGGCGGTCCTCTAAAGTGGATCAGCTAGCTGCCGACATGGACATGATGAAGTCGCTCCTCTTGGCCCTTCAGCCAGGGCCCGGTATAGGGGCTGCTAGCGTGCCGCCTGCCCCTCCTTTGGTTGCCGCCCCTCCTTCGGTTGCCGCACCTCTGTATGAGGATGCCTTGTCGCTAGCGCCTTCGGCTAACCTCTTCAATGAAGAGACGGAGGACGAGGTCCCGCTCGAGGAGGCTTCCCTCTCCTCTGCTCAGGGTTCTCTGCAGGGCGTGGAGGACGACTTCATGGCGGCCATTATTCGTACGGCCCTGACGCACTTGCAGATTCCGGTTCCGCAGGCCGACTTGGCTCAGGCTAGCGCCTTATTCAGGCGTAGCCCTGTCCCTGTCCCCCTCACTGTCCCTCCTTCAGAGGAGTACCTGAGGGAGCTCCATGCATGCTGGAGGGACACCAGGGCCCTCTGCCACGCTGGCTCTGATGCCCGGGCCTTGGCTGCCATGCAGGATCCGGCGAGGGTGGGGCTGGGTGGCATGCCACCCATTGAGCCTGCCATCGCCTCCCTGATTCTGGCTCCTGACGAGGCTCTAAGGCCTGAGGTCAGGTGCCCTCGGCCTCAGTGCAGGGTCACAGACGGGCTGCTCTGTAGGGCCTACGACGCAGCGGCACGCATGGGTCGTATCGGGAACTCCCTCTCCCATCTAATGCTGGCTGTCTCCACCTCTCTGCAACAGGCTCCGGCCGAGCCTTCTTTGCTGGGCCTCAGTGATGCATCACTGCAGGCCTTTGCCCTAATGGCTAGGGAATTGGGACGAGTTATGTCCTTTCTGGTACAGACTCGTCGCCAGGTTTGGCTGGCCCAGTCACCACTAACGGAGACATGTAGGAGAATCCTCCGTAGCGTGCCAGTCGAGCCAGGGGAGCTGTTTGGGTCAGCAGCCCTGGAGGCACTGGAGCGTGCTGCCCAAGCTAGGCAGACCAGGCAGCAGCTCTCGGGTCCTCACAGACCTGTGCCCGCTCCCAGCAGGCCCAGGGGCCGCTCTAGCAGCCGCACTCAGCCACCGGCTTACAGGGGTGGTCTGCAGAGGTCCCAGCGGCCCACTCAACCGCCTCCCAATGACTTTCGTGCCCAAGGTCGCCTGCCTTCCAGGCAGCCTCGTGCCTCAGAGCCTTACCGGCGCCCCCCAAGGGGCTCCAGGGGCCGGGGGGCTAGGCCCTGAAGTCCCGGGGCCGGTCGTCGGCTGGTTTTCCCAGCAGCAGCTCAGCTACTGGGCTGCCTGTACTTCCGACCCTTGGGTGGTTTCCACCCTAACCCAGGGATACGAATTGCAGTTCCAACGCCGGCCCCTAGCCTTCGGCCCGGGTCAGAATGACAGTTGTCAGCGATCCGACGAAGGCCTTAGCTCTAGCCCAAGAGTTGTCCGTCCTCTTGGCCAAGGGCGCAATCGAGCCAGTGGACCCTCTGCTTCAGTCCGGGGGGTTCTACTTGGCGTACTTTCTTGTGAGCAAGAAAGTCGGCGGATTCCGTCCAGTTCTGGACCTCAGAGGAATCAACAGATTCCTGAAGGTACTGCCCTTCCATATGCTAACCACAGCAGACACCCTTCGTGTTGTTGCACAGGGGGAGTGGTTCGCAACCGTGGACTTGATGGACGCCTACTTCCACGTGCCAATTGCATCCCATCACCGGAAGTTCTTGAGGTTCGCCTTTCAGGGCCGACATTATCAGTTCCGGGTGCTTCCCTTTGGTCTCTCCCTTTCTCTAAGGGTGTTCACCAGGGTCGTTGCGGCAGTGCTCGCTCCCCTGCAGGCACAGGGCGTGAAGGTCCTGCCGTATCTAGACGACTGGCTGGTTTGCGCGCCGTCCCGGCCCCAAGTGGCCCAGGATACGGCGCGCCTCTTATCCCACGTAGCCCGGTTGGGCCTAACAGTAAACACCGGGAAGAGTTGCCTGGACCCTTCCCAACAGGTCACTTACCTGGGGATGGTCCTAGATTCGGTCGCCATGAGGGCCTACCTGACACCTCGTCGTGTGGACGACATTTCCCACCATCTTCCCATCTTCAGACTGGGCAAGAGGGTGCCTTACATCCAGTTCCTCCGGCTCTTAGGCAGACTGACGGCTGCCTCAGCCGTTGTGCACTTAGGCCTGCTGTCACTGCGCCCCATGCAGATGTGGCTGAACAGCCTTCACTTGGACGCCAAGTGGCACAGGCACAAGAGAGTCAGGGTGTCTCAGCGGTGCCTCCACTCTCTGTCCCGCTGGAGGGACAGGGCCTATCTTCTGATGGGTGTGCCCATGGACGCCATCCCATCCCGCCGGGAGACTGTCACCGTGGATGCGTGTCTCTCGGGGTGGGGTGCGGTGTGGCAGGGCAGGACTGTTCAGGGTCAGTGCCATATCAATGTGCTGGAGCTTTGGGCTGTGTTGCTCGCACTCATGCACTATTTACCCCAACTGGCGGGCAGGTATGTGCTCGTTCGTTCGGACAACATGTCCGCCGTTGCCCAAATCAACCACCAGGGGGGCACCAGGTCCTTGGGTGCTCCCCCGCCTCGCCAGTCTGCGGGCAGTCTTTCTGCCAGGAGACCTAAATCAGGTCGCAGATTTCCTCTCATGGCACAAGCCTCCACCGGGGGAGTGGAGGCTTCACCCAGAGGTGGTGGAGCCTTTCCGGCAGGGCCGAGGTGGACCTCTTTGCCTCGTCGAGGCACTGCCACCTCTGGTTCTCCTGGACAGAGCTGACCAGCCCGATGGGTCAGGACGCTCTGGCGCACGACTGGCCGAACATTCTCCTGTATGCCTTCCCGCCACTGCCTCTGATACTTCAGACACTTCAGAGGGTCCTTACTCAGGGGCACAGGCTCCTTCTGGTCTCCCCCCGCTGGCCGGGGAGAGTCTGGTTCCCACTGCTGCGCAGTCTCTGCTGCAGCCCACCATGGCGTCTCCCCGACAGGAAGGACCTTCTGTCACAGCTCAAGGGTCAGATTTGGCATCCCGACCCTCACCGCCTTCAGCTCTGGGCTTGGCCTCTGCGGGGCCCAACCCACTGTTGAGTGGTTTCACAGCATCTGTCAGGGAAACTATCCTGAATGCCAGAGCACCATCCACTCGAGCACAGTATGGGTGCAAATGGAAGCTCTTCTCCCACTGGTGTTTGAGTAAGGCTGAGAATCCGGGGCATTGCTCCGTGGCCACCATTTTAGAGTTCCTGCAGTCCCTTCTGGATAGTGGACGTTCTCACTCCACTTTGAAGGTGTATATGGCTGCTATCTCTGCCTGATATGTTGGAGTTGACGGCGCCACAGTGGGGCGCCACAGGTTGGTGTCCCTCTCTCTGAGAGGGGCTCTACGGCAGCGTCCCCCTAGCACCCCAAGGGCTCCGGCTAGTGCTGGATGCCCTATCATCTCCTCCCTTCAAGGCCCTGGCCCAGGTCTGGCTTAAGTAGCTGTCCCTGAAGGCAGCATTTCTGCTTGCCATAACCTCAGGGAAGCGAGTCGGAGAGCTTCATGCACTCTCCGTAAGCAATACATGTCTGTGGAACTCCGATGGCTCGGGTGTGGCCCTCTGGCCGAATGTGGCGTTCCTGCCCAAGGTGCTTCCACTAGCTCTCTCCAATCGGCCTATCCAGCTGGCACGCTTTAACATTCCACAGGAGAGCGGCACGGCTGAGTTGCCGTGCCCTGTGCATGCCCTAAGGGCATATATTGATGCTACGGCCTGTATACGGCAGTCAGAGTAGCTCTTCATTTGCCATGGCGGCACTAGGAAGGGTCATGCTCTCTCTAAGCAGCGGCTGTCCCACTGGGTGGTTGATACCATCACACATGCCTATGGGGCCAGTGGCCGCCCCCCGCCATCAGGGGTGAGATGCCACTCAAGAAGCATCTCAACATCGTGGGCTGCCCTAAGAGGGGTGCCCCTGGAGACTCTGCTCCGCGGCGTCGTGAGCGTCTTCTGGCACCACGTTCTACCGGGTCAATGTTGCCACTCCTCACCCTCTGGGTGTGGTCCTGTTGCCAAGCTCCGCTGCTTCCAGCTAGGTGAGTAAGTGCTTGGATTCTTCATGACATGGTTGGTATAAGTCATCCAGTGCTAAAGCACCACCTCTGGCGGTCAGTAGGGATGAAATAGAACGATAGTTACGGCTGTAACTACGGTTCTATGACCGCCAGAGTATCCTGCCGGATGACCGCCAGAGTATCCTGTCACTCAGAATTATTGTGTGCTCGCGAGAAGATTCTGGGAACAGATCCTCTGACGACACCGGCTGCTATAGCCGGTGTCACATGGGTCACAGGGGACTTTGTTGTTATTGGTACTCGAGCTGCGCATGCGCGCGATGGACATATCCAGTGCTAAAGCACTGCCTCTGTCGGTCATCCGGGACTCATAGAACCGTAGTTACAGCCGTAACTATCGATCCTCAATGAAAACCACACTCAATCATGGAGCGCTGACGATACACAGTTCTACCTATCTTTCAAGATCGATGAACAATATCAATTAACAAAATTACAAGAATGCCTGTCAGATATAAAAGTATGGATGACCTGCAACTACTTATTATTAAACACTGACAAAACCGAAGTGATCGTTCTAATCTCTGTAGTTTCGACGTATCGAAAGCAGCACTCAGGTCTAATGGGGCATTTCCACCATGGCGTTTAAGCGTGCCGTGTCGTGCCGGGCCCGTTTTTGGTTGCGTTTCCACTAGGCCTAGTGCCGGCCCGGGGCTACTTTTTCACAGTTTTTCTGGCCTCATAAAATCGTGGTTCTAGGGCCAGAGACAACGAGGCTGAGTGGGGCTGAGTATGCTAAACTAGAGAGAGAATCGCTGGCAAGGGGGCTACAACTACAACAAGATGGACATATTTGACCGTGATTTAATTGTAATACACGTTTCAAAATGATGCCGAAGTAACAACATACTGATACCGGTTAGTAAAAACCATGAATTAATGCTTTGACAAGTCTGCAGACAGACGGCAGGCGAAAAACCTTTTAAAATGCGTGTTTTCTAGATGGAGATCGGCTAAGCTAACGCAGTATATGCTCCGACCGTCCACACTCACAACAACGGCCTATACAGACATAAATAAACCAGCGACTGTATTCGCCATGACACAGACAGTCTGTGGTTTGTACTTGTTTAACTTTTGTCTAGTTTCTGAACATATATGAGGAGCTGTGAGCTTGAGTGCTAACAGCTAACGGCTGATGTTGTTTTTCTGGGGTTCTCATTGAAGATGACGTCACGGCTCCGCCTACACTGCGTTACTATAGTTACTACCCCAGTTCCTAAACTGTAATGGAAGCGCAGCATTAAAGTGAGCTGGGCCTAACAAGGCCTAACAAAACCGTACTAAGTCGAGTGAGGCCTGCGGTGGAAATGCGCCATAACTGTACCAAGATAGAAAGAAGTCGATTTTCAGATGCCATGAGAAGGTCATTTGTGACTTTCACTAGTGCTGTCTCTGAAATGTGATGAACTCTAAATCCTGATGACATTTCTCAAGTAATGGATTGTTATTGTATTCACACAGCTGCTGAGCGACTGTTTTCTCAAATGTTTCGGTGAGGAAGGGAAGGTTAGATATTGGTCTATAGTGGCCCATTACCTTAGGATCAAGGTTTGATTTCTTAAGGAGAGGTTTAATTACATCTTCCTTACATGACTGTGTTACATAGCGTGACAATAATGACATATTTATTACGAATGTGTTAATTAGGGGTAACATTTCTTCAAACAGCTTAGATGCAATAGGGTCTAAGGCGCCGTTTACACAAGGAGAAAACTGCTTGTATCTGCATAGTTTCGCGTGCGTATAGCCCTATTATTTACACGAGGCCGATAGAAACTGACCCCACAAACAATAACGGGTCCCAAGGTGGATAGATTTGCAAACGAAACGCTCTGGGGGGTCAACCGAGTCCGTGTAATCACCTCTATACGAATATTTCCTGAAAAAATTGCGATAGCCCCACCTCTCTGCTGTAGCAACTATCAAAAATAGCTGTGTTAATTAAACGCACAAGGGGTTCTTGAATGAAATAATATTATAAAAGGCAAACCAGAATTGTTAACGCCCAATATACTCCTTAAACAAAATAAACAGAGTCAGATTTCATGCATTGATCCATTATATTGACAAAGGTGCGATCTCACCCGGTGTTTGTAGAGAATATCTCTCTTTCTGAGCCGTCTTCTCCACAGAGACGTGCTTCTGGTCGATGCAATATCCACAGATTCGGTTTCTTTCAGTTTCAGTTTCAGTTTCGGGGCTTAAACAGAAGGGTAGCCATGGCAACATTGCAGGGGGCTGCTCAGGTTGCTCTTCTTCGCGGCTTTTGGTGTATTTTGGCGGAAGTTACAGCGCCACTTACAGTCCCAGCATATGTACTACAGCGTTTCCAGCGGCCTCGTTTGAACAGACACGTTAAATGAAACAAATGCATGTGAACGGAAGACTTTTTTGAATACGCATACTGTGCATAAACGCAAACGGTCCCGTGTGAGCGGGGCCTGAGATCCAGGTTGACAGTTTAGAAGAATACACAATTGAAGTTAGTTGGTTAAGGTCTATTGGAGAGAATCAGTCTAGGTATATGTCTGGTGTAACAGCCGGTATTAAGGTTCCAGTGGGTGGACATGACTGGCTTCATTTATGCTGACATATTCTTCCTGTATCAGCCAGGTTTCAGTGAGACAACATCAATCTGTTTTCTGTTATTAAATCACTGACTAGTGCAACCTTAGATGACAAAGGTCAAGGGTTATCTGGGTCCCATTGAAATGCACATTTAGCTAAATATCTCTATAGTTGTTGTTTTTTTTAAAATGTAATATTAATTAATTTAATTGATCATTTAAAGTCCACTGCCGGATCTCCAAGCTCTGAGAAGGCAGCCCTTGAAGAGGTAGGTACTGCTCTTCATTTGTTCATATTTTTTATTATTAGTAATTTATCAACACTTGACATGTTTAAATAACATTTCTGGTGGTTGATTTAAAAAATAGAAAAATGTAAATTCTGCTGATATTTAACCTTTGTGATGTATTCTGTTAGGATAAGAGCTTCAAGTCTTTTTCAGCCACAACAACTTCACACTATATAAATCTGGTTATTAAAAGGGTATCAATTATCATTGGATGGAATGGAGTAATTTTTTAACATGAAGTTAGGGGTAAACTCTTTATAAAGCATCAATATTTGTTTTTTAGATTCATGTCTTGTGTTTTTTCCTGAACAATATTCACAAAATGTTCCTTAAATACAGGCACACTGATGTTTCAAGTGTAAGATGTATGAATGTAATTTGCTTTAAACATGTGTACCAGGCTCGGTACACTCGGTGTGTGATCAGATGATTTGTCTCCACACAGATCGCTCCTGCTGAGGAAGTCAAAACCCCCACCTCGGTAACTCACACTTTACTTCCTTTGAGACATTGATCACACCGTAAACACTTCTTCAGTCTACAGTAAGACCGCGATCAAATCCTGCTCATTTTTAAAGAATCCTCCTCTGGATTCATCATTCAATCTGCTCTTTCTGTCAAAGGGCCTTTGGTGGTCCAGCCTTTAACCCGAAACACTAAACACAAATTGTCTTTTCACAATAAATGTAAACTAGAGGTTATAGTAGTCTTACTGCTCCATAGTTTCTCTTGGAATAAAACCACATTGTACATTTTACATTTATATAATCTGTTCAATATTTAATATTAATATTCCGTCTGTCATATATTTATGTATATATATATTTGTACATATAATACCTTGTTAAATTCAACATGTATATTTTCTACTTTCTTGTTTATTTCTAGTCTTTTAATCTTTATTGTATTTTTATGCTGCGTTAACACAAACATTTCCCAAATTGGGATCAATAAAGTACCATCTTATCCTATCTTATCGTTTTATTATTATAAATTAATTAAAGTCATGATGTTTGTGTTCTTCAGGAAAAAATGCCGATCCCCTCTGTGGTGATCGAGCCCGCCTCGAGTAACGAAGGGGATGATGACCGTGATGCAGACATAATTTCTCCCACCGCCATCGGGGACAGCGACATGACGGCAGAGACCCAGACCATTAAACACATGAGTCCGTCCGGCGGCGTGTCGGGGCTCCCGGATGACTTCCTCTATAAGGTGGGTCTTCCTCCAGATACTATCAGCTGACAACAGACGCTCATTCAAAAATCCACACCTGATGTACTGTGTGATTATTTAGCATAAGAGGTCTACAAACTCAGTCTGTAGTCCGCAAGAGGTGGTGACGGTGTTTTCTGCCTGCAGGTGGAGACCATGCACGACTTTGAAGCTGCAAATTCAGACGAGCTGGAGCTGAAGAGAGGTGATGTGGCGCTGGTGGTTCCCACCGCTTCAGTAGAGGATCAGGTGAGAAACTCTGCGAATAAGTGGTCACCAGCATCCGGACAGGGAGCATCCCAACAGTTATTCAGAGCGGTACTGATTTGGTAGTGATCCGGTACCGACTGTCCTTTTGTTGTTGTTACAGGATGCCGGCTGGCTCACTGGGATCAGAGAAAGTGACTGGTTAACACTTGGTGCCAGTGCTCACAAAGGACTTTTCCCAGAAAACTTTATTCAGCGCTTGGAGTAAGAAGTATTTCAGCCGGGTAAAATATGAGGTTTGAGACACCGGTGGCCAAGCCGTCCAGTCAGCATGTAGCCAACCCCGAAACCCCCGATAACCTGCTGCAGACGTCTGCTGGACCACACAAGGCTTTCTCTGGTTCATGAAGCTCTACTCAAACTTAAATCCTTGTTAATAAAAGTAGCATTATTCCCAGCAAAGTGAAATTAATAAGCATGATATCAGAGTATGATCAACCCTTCTCTGAGACTGAAATGATTTTTTTGTTGAATGAAATAAGTTGTTTTAATTTATTGGGAATGATGCAATTCGTAAATGTTCATGCCAACAGAAGGAAAGTAGTTTGAACTAAATACACTAACCTGCCCCTTCTTGACAACGAGTGTGTTGTACTGGTTCTGTTGCTGTGTACAGGGTTCTGTAGTGCTGTGTGATCTATTGAACTGTTCTGTAACATGAAACTCTTTAGCGTGTTGTTTCTCTTCAACACGTCATCACTGTTATCACTGTGTGTGTGTTTCTGTAAAACATGGCCAAGCTTTCATTTGGCATATGTTGTGATGAGTTTAGCCAGAGTGTTGTGTTTTGTCCAAAAGAGTGTGACATTTATTATCTGAGCATTGGCAAACAACCAGTGCAAATCCAGCATTAAAATCTAATATTTTATTACAGTTAGTATTGTAAGATAGAAATATTATAGAAAATAGAGAGACCATAGAATTGGAGAGTTCATGTAAATCCAAATGTAGAGCTATAAGTCATATGTATATCGAAAATTATAGAATAGTAAGAAAGAAATCCAACAGAAGCTTTTTATTGGTCTACGATCACAGGGAATCTATTAACAAATGTATTATGCAATCTATGTTGTTGGTATATTCCAACGGTTCTGTAGATCAACAAATATGATGTCACTTCCTTTTTAAACTTAAATGTCTACCATTTTGTGATGTACATACAGTAAATATTTATGTCAAGATCAATAAATAAAAGTTCATAAGGTCCACTTTGTGAAATTCGTTTTGGGGTTAGGGTTAGGTTAGGGAAAAGGGCAGTGGTCCGGAGGAGCGCTGCGTAGGGCACTGGCTCTCGGGGATAATATTGTGGTTAAAAGAACCCTTTCTAAAAACTCCAAGGGAAATACATACAATATTTCTAAAAGCCCTGTTAAAAATAATAAAAAATCAATTAAAAAAGCAAGAGGAGACCAGATCACAGAGGAGGCAGAGCAGCGGGACCTAGAGATGTCCTAACCTTCCGGGGACCCTTAAAGGATGTGACTGACGAGGACCCGTCCTAAGGGAATCCTTCAAAAGGCCTGGCAATGGTGCAAAAACATTCATGAGACAATATCTTGAAAAAGCATGCAGGTAAACAATACAATGAATAGAGCAGTGTTTAAGGTAAAAATGTGTTTTGTAAAGAATTCACGCAACAAAACAGATTAATGGGTTGGGTCTCGATGTAATATAGATGCATATAATCTAACCCTAACCCTAACCCAATGGGATAAGAATCCCGTATTTCTTTAGCTGTTAATAGATGTGGATAAGAATTCCATATTTACTTTCAATGAGGTTGATGCGTATAATCTAGGACCAAGGTCCAGGCACCAAAGCCAGAGCGGCAAGGCACAGGGCAATCCAATAAAGTTAGGTATCGATGCTATATAGATGCATATAATCTATGATTTAGGCCTAGGCACAAAAGTGGTTAGGTTTAGGGCAATCCAATAAGGTTGGGCTTTTACAGGGTTTTTATAGGGTCTTTGTAGGGCTATTTAGATTTTTATAGAGTTTTTAACGTTTTTTTAAACACCCCCAGTTACCGAGAGCCAGCGCACCACGCCTCCGGAGCCCTACGCTCTTCCCTAACCTAACCCAAGGGGATAAGAATCCCGTATTTCTTTAGCGTAGAGTTGTTTGTCGCAGAGCCCTGTGAAGCTACCAAGAGCATTAAAGTGGATGTTAACTCTACATCAATGATGATAAAGGGCTCTATGAAAGTCAGAAACATCTGAGGCATCCACCTCTCAACTTACCAGGGTCTCTGCGCCAGCACCTGGTTCCCCGGAGCTCAAACAACCACACAGACACCCCACGACTACCCAGGAAACTACAGGCATGGTCGTTGGTGTCACGGAAGAAGACCATCATCCTAGGTGACTCCAACCTCTCCGCACCCCCAGTTTCTCACACCCAAACCTGCAGATTGATAGTTTCCCCGGTGCAAAATTCCACCACATCACAGCCATTCTCAACAAACTCTCCCCCTGCCACAACACTACACAGGTCATCGTTTCAGGACTCAACAACGGACTTTCGGAGACTTCACTGACGACTTCCACCAAACAATTACAGGCAATGTGGAAGCAAACCACCACCACCTTCCCCAATGCCACCATCTACATCCCCATCATCAACTTTTCAGACCGACTTAACACTCAACAACAGACTCTACTGACAGCCATCAACAACACCATAGGAAGGAACAGTTAAACTTATAGATGGGGATAATTGCCAAATCACAACTCCCCACCTGTCAAACATAACCAATGTTTCTGCAATTTTCTCCCTCATGGCTGCCCAGTTGGAGGTGCTGGAAAAAGGACTCCCTTTCATCCCCACTCCCAAACCACCCACTCGGCCGGAGCTCAGGGCGGACCTCCATGCCTTCCACAGGCATATCAAGCTCAGGGACCACTTCCTGGGGAGCCAGGGGCGGGAGCCTGTCCCATTCACCGGACCACCCACGGGGAACCATACACTGACACAATAACACGTGAAATAAAAAAAACCTTGACACACTCAGACATTGGCGCCCCCTTCCACATAGTACACCCAACATTAGCGAGGAACATAGAAATATTATTAAAACATTAGGAAACAGCCAACACATAGTCATTAAACTAGCAGAAAAGGGGGCCCAAATAGTCATACAGGACAGGTACAATTACATATTTGAAGCACATAGACAATTAAATAACAACACATATCACAGACCACCGACACACTCAATACAATTAGAAACACAAACACTAGTAAGCACTGTCGGAAATATGCTATATCTCCGAGACACTTCAGTTGAGCGACTTAGACCCTTCAAAAGTACAGTCGGTAAGTGTATAGTGAAATGATGTAGTGTTTATCGTGAAATGATGCAGTGTTTATAGTGTAATGATGTAGTGTATAGTGAAATGATGTAGTGTGTAATGTAATGATGTAGTGTATAGTGTAATGATGTAGAGTATAGTGTAATGATGTAGAGCAGGCATCCTCAAAGTCCGGACTCCGGTCCGGATACGGACCGAACCACAACTGTCTCTGGACTCTGAGCAAATTATACTTTTCATATGTATTATCTGTATTATCTGTGTTATCTGCGAGACATCGCCACAACGCAACGAGTCAAAATTCTCCGCTATGTCCAATGCAAACAACGCTCTGCATGTCAGACTGTTCCACTGTCTGTGTGTGTCTGTCAACGCATTGGTCCAATCACATTCAGCATCCCGTCAGCGTTTTTTCCCCCCACCAATAGTCTGCGAATCAGAGGCACAGTAGGGCGGGTCTTCGCGGAATGCGGGTGGGAAAAATGCGTGTGTGTTTAAGGCGAGACACGGCAGGCAAAAACATCGTTTTTCCTGCACTGGTCAATTTTGAGATTTTGTGCTATTTTGATTCCATAACATGTTTTCTTTCAGGCTTTTGGAAGGAAAACGTTCAAAATACACATTTAAGTGTTTATTTTACTATAGTTTGTCTATTTGCGTCTGTAGATTTCTCCTAAATTCACCAAAAGTTAGCATTCTAACGTAACATAAAGTACCACGACCGCTGTTTGCACCATAGCCGCGTTCACACCGGAGTACTTTCACCGTACTTTTCGCGTTTTAGTTCCGTGAGTACCCCTTATGTCGCGTTCACACCAAAAATCGTACTTAATCTCGGGTACTTTTACCCCCATTTTTAGAGCCAGCTCAGAGAGCGTACTTTTCTGTGGGTGAAAAGTGCTCCAAAAGTGCCCCAGTGCTGATTGGCTGGGCGAATTGCAAACCACGCCCGTACAACTCTGAAAATGTTGTGTGGAGACGCCATTGTTTTTCCTCGCTACAAAAACGAGGTTTGTTTTTGAAAGCAGTTATGGCAAGCATCAAGAAATGATGAGGAGGTGTCGGCGCTTCTGGAGATCTACGCTGAGGACGCGACCCAGGGAATGCTACTGAAGCCAGTTCGGTAGCTTTCACTCGACCTGGGAATTGTGCACAGCCGGCTAAATATAAAGAAACTCAGGACTACAAACGGCGGATTCAGTGGCCAACGATGACTACCACGACGAAGGTAAAATCAACTACATGCACTGGGGTTTTAATCTGCACAATAATGGTCTCAGATGTACTTTTATTTGCTCAGTAGATCAAGCTAGCCATGCTAGCCATAATAGGCTAACACCGGCCCCGAGCTAGCTACATCTAGCTAGCTAGATATTCTCCGCCGCTATGAAAACGTTTTGACTTGTGAATAACTGTGCAGTGTTTCTGTAATTTGCTTCACTAACTCATGGCACTAATCGTCTGTTTCAGGCGAGGATGGACAACTCTCGGGATTGGAAACAAGCGAGCTTTGCATTCTAGATCACAGCGCTAGCTCGTCCTCCTTACCAGCAACCAAACGCAAAGGTACACACACTGTAACTTTGTCTTGAAAGAACGTTACGCATCGAACTGATGTTCACAATCATGTTTATTTCATAATATTCATCATATTTTATGTTTAACTTGCCTCAACAACATTAAACAAAGTTCAAGCATACATGAAGCACTCTTCAAAAAGGAACAAACATTAGTGCAATTCACCTATACTTAACCCCAAATAAAAGAACCCAATAAAAACAGTTGTTAAATAATAGTGAAGTCACGTTGTAATAATAACTCATCTCTCGGTTTGAGTGTTCTTTTTCTGCTTTGCCTAAAGCCACTGTGTCAAGTGTCTAGTGACTATTTCTCTTAGCGGATGCATGTCAATTTAAATCAATACATACAACTATTTTTTAAATCAATAAAAACATTTTCTAAATCCATAAAAGCATTTCAATTAAGATTGGGAGTCATGTCGTTACTTTGTTGAGAATGTGGCCATGTAATAAACGGGATAATTTGCAGCGACTTGGTCATTGTGGGGAAAAATAACACCCAGGGATCCTGATCGTTTTAATGAGGTTGAATACAGAATATTCATATTTGTCAGTGATTTCATGTCAATTCGGCGAACATAAACATAAATGATCGTGGTGAAGATGATGATTAAATTAGGATTAAAAATCGGGAGAGCCGGCTGCATTTCCTCTCGTTCGTTTTTTTCGACTAAACAACATTATTTTGTTAAATAACAACATGGTGATGTTTTGTAAATGATTACATGTCTTATTTAGCACAGACTATGATCCTATCCGTGACATATGGATCTTAACAAAGATCCGCTATACAGTAGTACCAGACATACTGTACATCCAGCTTACTGTATCGAAGTTGATTTCACATGAGCTCCAGTGTGGAACCCCACTGCACCCCCTGGTGGATCAATGATCCATTGCAGCTGGCTTCACAATAATTACATTTATTTATCACGGGGGCGGTATCAAGTCAGACTGGGGGCCGGCTCTTCATCACGAACCTTTCACGGGCCGATCACGGACCGTGCACGAGCCAACCACGACCCTCGCGTTTCAAACTGTCCTAAATAAGACTGTAACTCTAAAAATTGTGTTGAATTGACACTTATCATGGTAGTGTTTATAGTGTAATCCACATTTAAAAATTCCACATCATCAGTAGTCGACCAAGGTATCATTGATTGTTTCTGCTTATTACGACTATCCAATCTCAACCCGGGAGAAGCCCTGCTCGGGGGATCAGTTCCAGCAGTGTGTGTCTTCAAAATTCGCAGCTGTGCTAGTAGGCTTCAGCATGCGTTAGGACCAGTGAACAGAGTGAGCCTTAGAGATGGCTTCTCTCTTATATAGCGGAGTGGGCGGAGCCTCGTGAAGCAGCCGTATGTCCCCACCTCCGTGTGTCCCCGTGAGCAGGTAAGTATCTATGTATTTCTTAAGACCTTTATCTCCAATAAATATTTACTCCAAATTGTTGTTTGATGTTCTTTTTTGATTTGCAATTTACATGTTCCCGTGTGTGGGCTTAATTTATAGCTTTCAAACACAGAGGGGGCTAAGCACGTAGGCATCCATTTTAGGTTTAAGCCTGGAGAGAGGATGGTTATTTCAATCTTTTCTTTTCAATCTTTATTTCGAACAGATTAAAAAATAACAAATAAAAAATAACAAATGTGAAAAAACAGAATACCGTATTGTTAAAATACAGTTTTTATCCACATTCACGATAATATTTATATATTCAACAACAAAAAAATCTTCATATTAATAATAATAATAATAATAATTAAAAAAAAAAAAAAAATCATATGTGTCCGAAAGGGAGTAGGATGAAGCAAATGCTTATTCATTCCCACCCCTTACTTGATCAATGAGTGTCATTTAAGTCATTGTGCAAGTTATTCCTACTTACATTTACATTTATACATACATATACAATAATTTCTCATCTTCAATCACCTCTCTTCATTCTCATAGTTTTCCAAAAAAGTGTTTCTGTACATCCTTTTAAACTGAATTATGCTTTGTTTTAACTCCTGCTCCAAACCATTCCATAAAATCACCCCACAGATTGTTATCATACTTCTCAGAGTTGTTCTGACCTTGAGTTGTTTAAAATGTAGATTTCCTCTCAAATGATACCCACCCTCTCGGTCTATGAACAATGTTTTTAATTTCCTAGGAAGTAGATTATGTCTTGCTCTGTACATGATTTGTGCCGTTTTAAATTTAACCAGATCAGTGAACTTCAATATGTGTGACTTCAAAAATAATACATTAGTGTGTTCAAGATATCCAACATTATTGATAACTCTTATAGCCCTTTTTTGTAATGTGCATAACGGCTGTAGGTTGGTTTTGTACGTGTTTCCCCAAATCTCCACACAGTAAATCAGATATGGCAATATGAGTGTGTTATATAGAGTATACAATGAGTTGTAGTCCAGAATGTGTCTGGCTTTTCCCAATATTGCGATAGTCTTAGCCAGTTTTGCTTTGACATGAGTGATATGAGGTTTCCAGCTGATTTTGTGCTCTCAAACCAAGGAACTTCATTTCATATACTCTTTCTATGTTTATGTTGTCTAGTATTAATTGCACCTGTGGATTTGTTTTATGTTTTCCAAATAACATAATCTTTGTTTTGCTTATATTTAATGATAATTTGTTTGTGTCAAACCAATGTTTTACTTTAATCATTTCTGCTGTTATCACTTCCATTAGCTCTTTCAAATTGTCACCGGAACAAAAAATATTAGTGTCATCTGCAAATAAAATAAATTTCAATATATTTGACACTCTGCAAATGTCGTTGATGTATATTATGAACAGCTTTGGACCCTATGATTAGAATTAGACGGAGGGAGAGTGTGTAAATGGAGTAAAGGTATGTTGCCTCCTATGTACAAGGTTAACATTGAAAGTGACGATGATATGTCCCAATGCGTCTCAATGTACATGTTACTCCAGCTGCATATCAGTTTACTCCACTCAAATTGCACAAAACTCGCGTTCCATGGACAGACGTGTAATACACTCAAATTACAATAGATGGAGCTCTAGACTAATTTATAAAATTTGTAAAAAATGTTGTTAACACTCTGGGTGTGTGAGACGAGTGAACCAAAACGTAAAACCTCCGCAATTAAAACAGTTTAATCGAGTTTGAGCACGAATATACTCATGTTTTGAACACTTTAGCGGGGTAAACGTGTTATCTTTTCACCATGGTCCTGAAATAAAACAGTTCCCCCGACTTTAAACACTAATGTGCCCATGATTCAGACACTTATTCCTGGGTACATGTGGTATCTGTTCACCCTGGTCCTGAATTAAAACAGTTCCCCCGACTTTAAACACTAATGTGCCCATGATTCAGACACTTATTCCTGGCTAAATCTGTTATCTTTTCCCCCCTGGGTGTGTGTGAGACAAGTGAACTGAGTCAGCCTGCCAACAACCAGCATTCTGCTGTCATTTTAAACATGTTCCCCGACTTTTTAACACACTTTTACCCATGTTTTGAGCACTTATTCGTGGGTCAATGTGTCATCTCTTCACCCTGGTCCTGAATTAAAACAGTTTGACCTTATTTTAACGCTCATGTAGCCATGTTGGCAGCGCTGCTCACCGGGTAACACTTGAAATACACTGTCCTGTTGAATTAAAACATTTCCCCCGACTTTAAACACTAATGTGCCCATGTTTTGAGCACATATTCCTGGCTAAATGTGTTATCTTTTCACCCTGGGTGTGTGTATGTCTGCCTGGACGTGTGATATGCTGCTTAAAGCAGTGATTCTGCTGTTTTTAGTTTCTTGTACATTTAACAAATTAAATATGATTAATATGTACATTGTCCTGTCTATACTGACACGTTTATGTCCATAACTCCGTATGTTTATGTTGTCCAATGTACACTGTCTAAAAACGACAATAATGAGTTAATTAAAACATTTTGGCCGCTCATAGGCGGCCTGCCATGCGCACCTTGAGTCCCCGGGCCCCCTGACTTAAGCACACTGCCTTGGACAAAACCCCATGTGCATAACTGCCAGACAAGCGTGCCCCATGTAACCTAAAAATATGAAAAGTGTCTGAGTATCAGGAGTCCGCAGTTGGATGCTTAAGGGCGGACGGTAGACCACCACAAAATCCACCCCTTGTTAGTCTTACCAGGGGCACGAGGTTCTGGAGGGTGTGAATATCTGGGTTTAGTCCGTGGGGGAGTGCTTAACTGCGGGGGCCCGGGGACTCATGGTGTGCAAGCTTATGGAGGAGTGCCACTGTTAGGGACTCATGCTGGAGGTCTCTAGTCCGTCCTTTGGGGGTCTGTGAGCCGCCACATAGAGTCTGCATTTAAACAGATTCACCAGTTTATAACATTACTTTAGCCCTGATCAGAGTGCTGTTTTCTGGGTAAGACAGCGAGGTGCTGTACCCTGGGTCTCTGGGTCTATGGGTCTCTGAGACCCTGCTAAAAGCAGTGACTCTGCTGCCTGCATTTAAACAGATTCACCAGTTTATAACATTACTTTAGCCCTGATCAGAGCCCTGTTTTCTGGGTAAGACAGCGAGGTGCTGTACCCTGGGTCTCTGGGTCTATGGCTCTCTGAGACCCTGCTAAAAGCAGTGACTCTGCTGCCTGCATTTAAACAGATTCACCAGTTTATAACATTACTTTAGCCCTGATCAGAGCCCTGTTTTCTGGGTAAGACAGCGAGGTGCTGTACCCTGGGTCTCTGGGTCTATGGCTCTCTGAGACCCTGCTAAAAGCAGTGAGTCTGCTGCCTGAATTTAAACAGATTCACCAGTTTATAACATTACTTTAGCCCTGATCAGAGCCCTGTTTTCTGGGTAAGACAGCGAGGTGCTGTACCCTGGGTCTCTGGGTCTATGGGTCTCTGAGACCCTGCTAAAAGCAGTGACTCTGCTGCCTGCATTTAAACAGATTCACCAGTTTATAACATTACTTTAGCCCTGATCAGAGCCCTGTTTTTTGGGTAAGACAGCGAGGTGCTGTACCCTGGGTCTCTGGGTCTATGGGTCTCTGAGACCCTGCTAAAAGCAGTGACTCTGCTGCCTGAATTTAAACAGATTCACCAGTTTATAACATTACTTTAGCCCTGATCAGAGCCCTGTTTTCTGGATAAGACAGCGAGGTGCTGTACCCTGGGTCTCTGGGTCTATGGGTCTCTGAGACCCTGCTAACAGCAGTGATTCTGTTGTTTTTAGCTCATTGTACATTTAACTAATTAAATATGATTAATATGTACATTATCCCGTCTATACTGACACATTTATGTCCATAACTCTGTATGTTTATTGAGTCCAATGTACACCGTCTAAAAACGACAATTATGACTGAATTAAAACAGTTTGACAGCATTTTAACACTCATGTAGCCATGTTTGCAGCCCTGTTCCCTGGGTTACAATTGAATTACCCTCTCCTGTTGAATTAAAACATTTCCCACGGCTTTAACCTCTTAAGCCCTGAGCCTGTTTTTCAGGTCTCAGGCTCGAAAATGCCATTCCCAGAACAAATGACCATATCTTCCCTTCTACAAGGGTTAAATTAATCATCTTTTTTCTCAAAGTAATGATAAACCTGTGAGTTGGATTTAGAAAAGTCAGAATCAATATAGATGTTTTTTATTTTAAAGAAAATTCAGATTTTACATAGTAAAAAACTGTAAATTATAGTGTCCGTCCAAAAATTATTTTTTACTTATAGTGAAAACTACACTTGGATGATGGGTTAGTAGACTAAAAGTTTTAGGAATCCAAAGTACAACATATAATAAGTACCCTGTATCAAGATTGATGCAAAACAAGTGAAATTTGGCGGTCTGCTCGGCCTGCCCTTGGCTCTGGGGTCCTCCTTAAAAAAAGTCTCATACTTAATTCTAGACAGTAGCACATGGTATATATTGTACGACTTTGTCATTTTTTTAATGTTGATATGTATTCGCTCATAGCCTACTGTGCCTTTCACGCAGACAATACAAGTGAATTTTGAAATGACAAATAGGTTAATGTTTCAAGTTTATTTTCATTAAAAACGTGTTTTTAAACCCTTCTGTTGAAATTTGATATTTTGTTTCTTAAAAGATTAAATCTTTAAAAACATGCTGTTTGCCATTTTTAAAGTTTGATGGAAGAAATTAAAATATAGGTCACTGACGTGGAGCTTTAGGCCTGCAATGCTTTCAAAACATTTTTTGGTGTTGTTTCAGTTTTGAGTGAATATGGATGTTAAATTCACAAATGAGTATGAATAATCTTAGAACAGGATCTTGAGCCATGATGTTTTTAAAGTACAGAAACATTCAGAATGCATGAGGATTCCTTCAAAGGTTTTGTAATAGACCCCTAGTACTTTTAATTTATAAAGTAATAATAATACATGTGAATGATTGAGCCTGACTGGCCCTCCTAATTTGGTCCATGATGTGATTATGTATATCTTAAAACCTTTAACAACTATATTTAGATGTTCACAAATATCTACATTTATGTATAAATACATGTGTAGCAGTTAGACAAACATAATTAATAGATTATCTCATTAATACCTATTTTATATATTAAAAAAAGTGTACTAAACCACCGTTTGTTGACAAAATGATTTGGGTTGAATGTTATACTGTTGTGTCTCAAACGGATAGACTAGGTTATTAATTTATTTGCCTAATAGTTGCTTAAAATGCTACAATAACATTTTGCAATTCGTTTTTAATCTGCCATGTAAGGTAATGTCTCTCAGCCACCGTAGTGTCGTGTCAGGTGGGCGTGTCGTGTAGGGGGCGTGTCGTGTAGCGTCGTGTACTTGCCGCGGCCGCAGCTGGACCCTTCTCAAAACGTTAACAAATAAGGAGTGAGAGTGACGCGTTACCAAAACCGGAAGCTGCATACACTCTGGTGGCTACCATTAGCAGCTAACTTTTCCGCTCCGATTTTTACATAAAAAATGGAATTATGGATTATAAATAATTTCTTAACCTGTTCCACTCTGAGCCTGTTTTTCAGGTCTCAGGCTCGAAAATGACATTCCCAGAACAAATGACCATATCTTCCCTTCTAAAAGGGTTAAATTAATAATCTTTTTTCTCAAAGTAATGATAAACCTGTGAGTTGGATGTAGAAGTGTCAGAATCAATATAAATGTTTTTTATTTTAAAGAAAATTCAGATTTTACATAGTAAAAAACTGTAAATTATAGTGTCCGTCCAAAAATTATTTTTTACAGATAGTGAAAACTACCCTTGGATGATGGGTTAGTAGACTAAAAGCTTTAGGAATCCAAAGTACAACATATAATAAGTACCCTGTATCAAGATTGATGCAAAACAAGTGAAATTTGACCTTTTTAGAGAGATTTAGCCAAAAACTGGGCCATCTGGGGTCATTTGGGTGGATTTGACCTATCTCTGGCCCCCCTTGCTCGATCTGGTTGGTTGACATACCCTTGTGACCGTTAGAGCCAATAGAATCGAAGGAGGAGGCTCCCACCCAGACAGGTTGTAAAGAAAAAATGTGGCCGCTTCGCGTGTGGAAAGCGAAACTAAACTGGAGGAATGTCTCCTTCTGGAGTTTGGAAACTAAAACGCAGTTGTATTGCTTATGGATTATCAGAAATAATTTCAAAGAAGGCACAGACACATAGGATGAACCTATGGATTAACTGCAGCATCGTTTTTTTATCGTTTTAATGCCATTGAAGACCACTTTTGACCAAGGTAAGCCATATTTACATGTTTAGCTTCTTAGCTCCACATGTGATGATGTACGCTTTCGTTGATAGCGTCGCGAATGTTTATCACTGAGTGTTGAGGTGGGCACCGGTAGATTCAGTGTCTCCAGGACACCAAAAAAGAGTGTTTGGTTGTGCATCTAGGATAAGTAATAAGGGAGTTATGAGTGAGTTTAAGTGCCTTTGTCGGTCCCGTTTTTTCGATCGAGGCTAATTCAGAGGCTGAGTGCTAGCATTGTGGGTTTTTTTTTGAAAAAAAAAATTAAAAAGATCAGTTAGCTGAGTTTCTTCCCGTTACATGGATATAACACATTCATAGTTTTATTCAATATTAAGATTCCTTAGACGTTGTTTCCTGCAAATGACGCGTTTATCCGCCCGGTACCGGGGGGAAGGTGTGAAACAGGTTAAAAGGCACAGGTACATTATCAACCTATGGATCAACAGTTGTAGCATTTTTTTTCTTCGTTTTAATGCCATTGAACACGTCTTTTGACCTAATTGACAGCTACGGTGAGACGATCTGCCGTAAAAGCTCCGTAAAGGTACGTGTGGTGATGTCTGTGTTTGCTTCCCCTGTCGCAAGTTCGGATGGCTCAGTGATGATACTATACCTAAATAATCAGTGGAGTCTCAGCTTTAATCGGCTATATTGTATGTGCAGCTACGATAAGTAATAAGGGTATTTTTATCTTGAATTGTGTGCCGCAGTGCGTTAGAATCTTTTCGCTCAGGGGTCATTTAGACGCTTCTTATGAGACTTGTGTTTTTTTGTTTTGGTAAAAATGGTTCATATCTTCAGTTAGCTGAGATTCTTCCCGTTAATCTGGTGCTACACATTAATAGTTTCATAAATGTTAAGAAGCCCTGAGACATTATCTCGAAAACAAAACGGTGGGAGGGGTCGAATGGGGGGACCGCCGTGCTTAAGAGGTTAAACACTAATGTCCCCATGATTCAGACAATTATTCCTGGGTAAATGTGTTATCTTTTCACCCTGGTCCTGAATTAAAACAGTTCCCCCGACTTTAAACACTAATGTACCCATATTTTGCCCACTTATTCCTGGGTTAATATATCATCTTTTCCCCCTGGGTGTGTGTGGCACCATCTGGTGGAACATTTGTGAATTACACTAAAATCCAAAACTTTAATGTTTTTTATCTTAGCGAAATAATGGTTTAATGACCCCAATGTAATGATCATTTATGATTCTGCAGACGTTGTCTACACGTGTATCACAACGGCTTATTTTTAGAGTGATTTGGAAAACTCGGTTAGCAAGGTTTATTTTTGTTAATATGAGATGCACTGTTTTCATGTCCCATGTACATGTCTGTACCTTTATATATACAGTCTATGGTCTGTACATATGGCCTCACGCACTACTAACAGAGAGTAAGATAGAGAATTATATTTAGAGAAAAGAGAAAGAAGATAAAGGTCCCTACTGGGATCTTTGGTTGGAAATGGTGAGAGGTAAGGAGTAGGTCAGTGAATACGTTCCACACTCCCCCGCCGGGATAGGCTTTCTCTCTTAACCTGTTACCCTCTAAACGGGACCCCGAGAGGCCCGAGAGGGGAAAGGCTGGGAAAGCGATAGATTAAAGGGATGAGGAGTAGATAAAAAAAGGTCCCTGCTGGGATCTTAGTTGGAGTTGGTGAGAGGTATGGAGGTATGCTGTGTACACGGTGGATACCCTCCCTCTGGTAACCTATGCCCCATGTCAAGGATCCAGAGGGTCCGAGAGGGTAAAGGTTTAGAATAGAAAGGAAAGAGGTGAGATAGATGAAAGGACTGTTTTATATATTAGATTTCAACTATTTGATGTTAAACCTAATTATTAATACTGATTTGTGGGATATTTAATTGTTCCATGTTAGGAGGTTATTTATATTTATCTGTATACTTTGTTTAAAATCCCCCGGGGGTGTATATTGTCCCAAGTTCTTTTTTAGATTTAAGGTTTCTTTTAATGGTACACTCATAAATTAATTAAGATAGATTTTGTGGATTAAATATTATATTTATTTTGTTTTGTTCTGTCAGTAATTCCCAACCTGAGTTTCTTAGCCCAGTTATTGTTAGGTTACACACCAGCTCTGAATGAGAATGTTCAGTTTGTTAAGGAATTTTCTGGTGAGAACTTTATGTCAGCAGAGACGAACTCTTCGCGGCAGCCAAACTGACCACGGTCGGAGACTCACGAAGGACAGATTTAAGATTTTAATGGTAGACTAATTAATTAAGATTACATTTTAAGGATTAAATAGTAAAAAGTTTAGCATGTTAGCATAAAATTAGCATTTATTTTTAAAGGTTATTTGTGGAGATGTTTTTTATCGTACCAGACCTCCCAAAACGTCTGTACTTAAGGGGACGAAGGCGACCGGAGTCGCCTGCGACACCCCAATCTTTGGTTTTGTTCTAGAAGCAACAAAACCCCATCTGAAAATCTTGTGTCAGGTTACCCTTAGGTTACACACTGGCTGGTAATGAGAAATGTCAGTTGTTCAGAGAACTCCATGACAGCAGAGACGAACTCTTCGCGGCAGCTAAACTGACCACGGTCGGAGACTCACGGTGTTTGGGAGGAGTTTTGGATTTTAATTGCAGGTTAAGTGGTCTAATTGATCAGTGGTAGGAAAGAAAACGACGGCTCAGTCAATGATACCTCGGTTCGGTGCAAGTCCCCCATTTCTCGAGGCACTGGCTGGGTTAGGTTAGGTAAAAGCCACCAGATCTCCCCATGTCGCCCGACGACTTCATGGTTAGGGTTAGGGTTAGGGTTAGGTTTTTGTAAGGGCCACCAGATCTCCCCATGTCGCCCGACGACTTCATGGTTAGGGTTAGGGGTTAGGGTTTAGGGGTTAGGGGTTGGGGTTAGGGGTAGGGTTAGGGTTAGGGTTAGGGTTTAGGGTTAGGGTTAGGGTTAGGGTTAGGGTTAGGGTTAGGGGTTAGGGTTAGGGTTAGGGTTAGGGTTAGGTTTTTGTAAGGGCCACCAGATCTCCCCATGTCGCCCGACGACTTCATGGTTAGATAGAGATCCAAGGAGAGGCACGGGCCATTCGATAACGTGTCGGCGCCTACCCTAGCTTAGTACCATAGACTGAGTCATAAATATGTAAAGATTTGAAGTAGACAGGGTAATTTAAGCTTGAAGGACAGAGACAAGGAGGTTAGTGGTGGTTACCTACGAATACCTTCCCCTTGCCGCAATGGCCGTATCTGTTTATGGCCCGTTTCCTTACGTCATCCCCAGAAGGGCTCGCCCAGAAAGGGGTTGAAAAAAAGTTCAGAATGAAAAAGTGGGGAGAGGAAATGTGGTTTCATTAAGTTAGAGTTTTGAGATTTTAGATGAAAAATGTACCATTAGTTAATTTTAATGGTTTGAATTGAGAGTTAATTTTTAGGTAAGCAGTCAGAGTTTTAAGTTTAGGCAGCAAGGCTTGATTAGTTAGGTTTAGAATTGGATAAGGAGCCAGAGTTTAGGTTCAGGCAGTACAGTTCGGTTGGTTAGGTTTAGAATTGGGTAAGGGGCCAGAGTTTAAGTTTAGGCGGCAAGGTTCGATTGGTTAGGTTTAGGGTTAGGGTTAAGGTTAGGGTTAGGTTTAGAATTGGGTAAGGGGCCAGAGTTTAAGTTAGGGTTAGGGTTAGGGTTAGGGTTAGGGTTAGGGTTAGGGTTAGGGTTAGGGTTAGGGTTAGGGTTAGGGGTTAGGGTTAGGGTTAGGGTTAGGGTTAGGTTTTTGTAAGGGCCACCAGATCTCCCCATGTCGCCCGACGACTTCATGGTTAGATAGAGATCCAAGGAGAGGCACGGGCCATTCGATAACGTGTCGGCGCCTACCCTAGCTTAGTACCATAGACTGAGTCATAAATATGTAAAGATTTGAAGTAGACAGGGTAATTTAAGCTTGAAGGACAGAGACAAGGAGGTTAGTGGTGGTTACCTACGAATACCTTCCCCTTGCCGCAATGGCCGTATCTGTTTATGGCCCGTTTCCTTACGTCATCCCCAGAAGGGCTCGCCCAGAAAGGGGTTGAAAAAAAGTTCAGAATGAAAAAGTGGGGAGAGGAAATGTGGTTTCATTAAGTTAGAGTTTTGAGATTTTAGATGAAAAATGTACCATTAGTTAATTTTAATGGTTTGAATTGAGAGTTAATTTTTAGGTAAGCAGTCAGAGTTTTAAGTTTAGGCAGCAAGGCTTGATTAGTTAGGTTTAGAATTGGATAAGGAGCCAGAGTTTAGGTTCAGGCAGTACAGTTCGGTTGGTTAGGTTTAGAATTGGGTAAGGGGCCAGAGTTTAAGTTTAGGCGGCAAGGTTCGATTGGTTAGGTTTAGGGTTAGGGTTAAGGTTAGGGTTAGGTTTAGAATTGGGTAAGGGGCCAGAGTTTAAGTTAGGGTTAGGGTTAGGGTTAGGGTTAGGGTTAGGGTTAGGGTTAGGGTTAGGGTTAGGGTTAGGGTTAGGGTTAGGTTAGGTAAAGACCACCAGATCTCCCCATGTCGCCCGACGACTTCATGGTTATACAGAGATCCAAGGAGAGGCACGGGCCATTCGATAACGTGTCGGCGCCTACCCTAGCTTAGCATCATGACTGAATCATAAATATGAAAGTTGCAGTAGTAGACAGGGTAATTTAAGCTTGAAGGACAGAGACGAGGAGCTTAGCGGTGGTTACCGCGGATGTCTCCCCTTGCCGCTTTGGCCGTATCTGTTTTTAACCCGTTTCCTATCGTCACACACAAAGGAGTTCGTTCGGAAAGGGGTCAGAAAAAGAGTAGAATGAAAAAGTGGAGAGAGAAAATGTGGTTTCATTAATTTAGAGTTTTGAGATTTAGATGAAAAGTGTACCATTAGTTAATTTTAATGGTTTGAATTGAGAGTTAAATAGTAAAGCTATTTGTGGAGATGTATTTTAAGATTAGGTAAGGAGTCAGAGTTTAGGTTTTAGGTAGCAAAGCTTGATTAGTTAGGTTTAGAATTGGATGAGGAGCCAGAGTTTAGGTTCAGGCAGTAAAGTTCGGTTGGTTAGGTTTAGAATTGGGTAAGGGGCCAGAGTTTAAGTTTAGGCGGCAAGGTTCGATTGGTTAAGTTTAGGGTTAGGGTTAGGTTTAGAATTGGGTAAGGGGCCAGAATTTAAGTTTAGGCGGCAAGGTTCGATTGGTTAGGTTTAGGGTTAGGGTTAAGGTTAGGGTTAGATTTAGAATTGGGTAAGGGGCCAGAGTTTAAGTTTAGGCGGCAAGGTTCGATTGGTTAGGTTTAGGGTTGAGGTTAAGGTTAGGGTTAGGTTTAGAATTGGGTAAGGAGCCAGAGTTTAGGTTCAGGCAGCAAAGCCCGATTGGTTAGGGTTAGAATTAGGTAAGGGGCCAGAGTTTAAGTTTAGGCAGCAAAGCTCGATTGGTTAAGTTTAGTGATTAGATGAATGGTCAGGTACTAGACCTATTAATGAATAAGATGGAGAATCATATGACCCGTTCTCATAATAGTGAGAATTGGTAGTCTGTATAAAAACAAAAGTGGTACAATGTATAGAGCAAATGGTAAAATCCCAAAGTGAAGGGTAGTCAGTTGTTTTTTGAGCTCCAAAATAGAGGTATTTGGGGAACAAAATAGTCCTTTATGATTTTTGTTTGGAACACATCATCAGTAGTGGACCCAGAGATCATCGGGTGTTTCGGCCATTATCACCAGACACCCTCACCCCGGGGTGGCCCCGCCGAGGCTGATCAAATCCCCGGTCGTGTGTTATTGTTATTCAATTGGTCCCAACTAGGGGAGTAAAAGGACTGGTAGGTTGGTCAGGTCAGTGAACTTAAAGGTAGAGAAAGAATGGGTCAATAGACCAGAATTAAATGATTCTGATACAGGTGGATCCAGTGGAAGAAAAGGCTTGGTTGTTGTTCTGACTTTAAAAGTCTAGGAATGAACTACGAGAGAAAATAAAGAACGGTACCCTTAATCTAAAAGATATTGTTTTTATAAATACTATGAGTTGTCTCAATTGAGTTATTTAAGTTTAAAAATGTAATAAATTAATTTTAATTGTTAAAATTCTATTTTTAAGTTTTAAATATTTATAAATAGTTATATTATTAATGTTATATTAGTCAAATTAATTCAAATTCATTTATTAAATTATCAAGATAGATTTAACAGGAGAAAAGGGAGAGGTATAAGTCCCGTTGCATCCCACGGCAGGTCCCTAAATGGACCAGAGGACGTGTCATCAGAGGAATTAAATGTGCTAGGTCCCGGTGTATCCACGGCCAGTCCCTAAAATGGACTAGTGGACGATGTATCTGTATAAACTTGGGTCTAAAAAGGGAAATTTATTTTAGGGGAACGAAAGGATTGAAACTAAACGTATGTGGTGAAAGATGGGCTGTTGCAATGGTGGGTCTAAACCCATAGAAGACTTGGCGACGTTTAAGGTCCTGATTGCCTGGACTACCCACCCTGCGTGCTGTTCCAAATGGAACCCAGGGGGGCCGCATACTTACCATCCAACCCACTTAAAACCAATAGTTTGCACCATTTCTGGCTTCCCCAGTCTTAAGTCAATTGGATCTGAAGAAGGATGATCTCCAATCCAGGATGTACTGCACCCGTTTAGATAAGGTCTCACCAGGTCTGGGGGAACCGGGTCCGATCAATATCAGCTGTGATGGGGCACTGCCTAATTGAAACGAACCGCACCTCCCGTATCCGCCCTGGCAGACCGAGATCCGACTACGGGATGGACCAGGGATGTACCGCACCAGTATAGACAAGGTCTCCCCAAGCAGGGGGAAACCGGGTTCGATCAGCATCAGCTGTGATGGGGGCACTGCTCAACTGAAAAGAACCACACCTTCCCGTATCCGCTATGGTAGACCCCGGTCCAACTGAGGGTTTGATCGCACCAGAACAGGCAGGGTCCCAGCAGGCCTGGGGGAGCCGAGTTCCATCAATATTAGCTGTGATTAAACACCGCCTAATCGAAAAGAACCACACCTCCCCGTATCAGCCTGCCCGACCGAGGCCCGGCTGAGGAAACCTGGGTTTTTTTGTCGCATCAAAAGGGATCCATTCCTGAGCTTCATACACCGCTAGGCTTCAGGAAAGATCAGTACCGGCCTTGTCCACACCAACATTTATTTTGTGACCAGTGCAATCGAAAGAAAGAACTCTAACCCTAAGGTGAAGCTCAGTCAATCGGTGGTGAATAAAGGCTAGAAATGCCAGTCACCCCATGTAATTGGCAACCTCCCTGACTCATGGTGTCATATGAACATTTTATTTTATTTGAAAAAAGGCAATTTTATGATGGTATATTGTTCTTTGATATTAGTAATTACGTTTTCAAAGAAAAAAAGTTAATAAATAGTTGTTTATAAGGTATTAATTCATTAAATTTGTATCCAAGTGCTACCACTAGGTATTCTGGGTAAAACCAACTGAACCAGGAAGTATATTGGTTTCTGTAAAAGTCTGCCATTGTGGTCAAATGACGTTACTGCAATTGTTTTATTTAGAGTGCTGAGATAGGTCCTGTGGCCAAATGGTGGTACTACAACTTCCGTATAGGGTCATGACGTCACCCATTAGCATTAGCCTGTTAGCTTAGCATGTAGCATGAAATTAGCATTTCATTTTTTGAGTTATTTTGTTATTTTGAATATTGTTGTGTTCTTGTTTGTGCTTCTATGATTAGCATATAGCTTAGCATGTAGCTTAGTATGTAGCATAACATTAGCATTTTGTTTTTTGAGTTAATTTTGTTATTTTTGATATTGTTGTGTTCTTGTTTGTATTTCTAGCATTAGCATGTAGCTTAGCATGTAGCATAAAGTTAGCATTTCGTTTTTTTGAGTTATTTTTGTTATTTTTAATGTTGTTATGTTCTTGCTTGTGCTTCTAGCATTAGCATGTAGCTTAGCATGTAGCATAAAGTTAGTATTTCGTTATTTTGAGTTATTTTTGATATTGTTGTGTTCTTGTTTGTACTTCTAGCATTAGCATGTAGCATAAAGTTAGTATTTCGTTATTTTGAGTTATTTTTGTTATTTTTAATATTGTTGTGTTCTTGTTTGTACTTCTGGTATTAGCATATAGCTTAGTATGTAGCGTCAATCAAAAACTTATATTGGCAGGGTTTTTAGAGGAGAGGTGGAAAAGAGAAAAGGTCCCCCACGGAACCTTTAGGAGTGGTGAGAGGTAAAGAGTAGGTCAGTGACTACCTTCCATACTCCCCCGCCGGGATAGGCTTTCTCTCTTAACCTGTTACCCTCTAAACGGAGCCCCGGGAGGTCCGAGAGGGGAAAGGTTGGTAAAGCGATAGATTAAAGTGATGAGGAGTAGATAAAAAAGGTCCCTGCTGGGACTTTAGTTGGAGTTGGTGAGAGGTATGGAGGTATAATGCGTGTACGCTGGATACCCTCCCTCTGGTAACCTATACCCCATGTCCAGGATTAGAAGAGTCCGAGAGGGTAACGGTTTAGAATAGAAAGGAGAGAGGTGAGATAGATAAAATAACCATTTTAGATATTGGATTTCAAATATTTGATGTTGAACTATAATATTAATCCTGATTTTTGGGATATTTAACTGTTCGAAATAGTAAAGTTTCGCATGTTAGCATAAAAATAGCATTTCTTTTTAAAGGTTTTTTGTGAAGATGTTTTTTACTAGACTGTACCTCCCAAAACGTCTGTACTTAAGGGGACGAAGGCGGCCGAAGTCGCCTGCGACACCCCAATCTTTGGTTTTGTTCTAGAAGCAACAAAACCCCATCTGAAAATCTAGTGTCAGGTTACCCATAGGTTACCCACTGACTGATAAGTAGAAATTTCAGTTGTTCAGAGAACTCCATGACAACAGAGACTAACTCTTCGCGGCAGATTAAACTGACCACGGTCGGAGACTCATAGTGTTTGGGAGGAGTTTTTGATTTTAATTGCAGGTAAAGTGGTCTAATTGATCAGTGGTAGGAAAGAAAACGAGCGGCTCAGTCAATGATACCTCGGTTCGGTGCAGGTCCCCCCATTTGTCGAGGCACTGGCTGGGTTAGGTTAGGTAAAGACCACCAGATCTCCCCATGTCGCCCGACGACTTCATGGTTATACAGAGATCCAAGGAGAGGCACGGGCCATTCGATAACGTGTCGGCGCCTACCCTAGCTTAGCATCATGACTGAATCATAAATATGAAGTTGCAGTAGTAGACAGGGTAATTTAAGCTTGAAGGACAGAGACGAGGAGCTTAGCGGTGGTTACCGCGGATGTCTCCCCTTGCCGCTTTGGCCGTATCTGTTTTTAACCCGTTTCCTATCGTCACACACAAAGGAGTTCGTTCGGAAAGGGGTCAGAAAAAGAGTAGAATGAAAAAGTGGAGAGAGAAAATGTGGTTTCATTAATTTAGAGTTTTGAGATTTAGATGAAAAGTGTACCATTAGTTAATTTTAATGGTTTGAATTGAGAGTTAAATAGTAAAGCTATTTGTGGAGATGTATTTTAAGATTAGGTAAGGAGTCAGAGTTTAGGTTTTAGGTAGCAAAGCTTGATTAGTTAGGTTTAGAATTGGATGAGGAGCCAGAGTTTAGGTTCAGGCAGTAAAGTTCGGTTGGTTAGGTTTAGAATTGGGTAAGGGGCCAGAGTTTAAGTTTAGGCGGCAAGGTTCGATTGGTTAAGTTTAGGGTTAGGGTTGGGGTTAAGGTTAGGGTTAGGTTTAGAATTGGGTAAGGGGCCAGAATTTAAGTTTAGGCGGCAAGGTTCGATTGGTTAGGTTTAGGGTTAGGGTTAAGGTTAGGGTTAGATTTAGAATTGGGTAAGGGGCCAGAGTTTAAGTTTAGGCGGCAAGGTTCGATTGGTTAGGTTTAGGGTTGAGGTTAAGGTTAGGGTTAGGTTTAGAATTGGGTAAGGAGCCAGAGTTTAGGTTCAGGCAGCAAAGCCCGATTGGTTAGGGTTAGAATTAGGTAAGGGGCCAGAGTTTAAGTTTAGGCAGCAAAGCTCGATTGGTTAAGTTTAGTGATTAGATGAATGGTCAGGTACTAGACCTATTAATGAATAAGATGGAGAATCATATGACCCGTTCTCATAATAGTGAGAATTGGTAGTCTGTATAAAAACAAAAGTGGTACAATATATAGAGCAAATGGTAAAATCCCAAAGTGAAGGGTAGTCAGTTGTTTTTTGAGCTCCAAAATAGAGGTATTTGGGGAACAAAATAGTCCTTTATGATTTTTGTTTGGAACACATCATCAGTAGTGGACCCAGAGATCATCGGGTGTTTCGGCCATTATCACCAGACACCCTCACCCCGGGGTGGCCCCGCCGAGGCTGATCAAATCCCCGGTCGTGTGTTATTGTTATTCAATTGGTCCCAACTAGGGGAGTAAAAGGACTGGTAGGTTGGTCAGGTCAGTGAACTTAAAGGTAGAGAAAGAATGGGTCAATAGACCAGAATTAAATGATTCTGATACAGGTGGATCCAGTGGAAGAAAAGGCTTGGTTGTTGTTCTGACTTTAAAAGTCTAGGAATGAACTACGAGAGAAAATAAAGAACGGTACCCTTAATCTAAAAGATATTGTTTTTATAAATACTATGAGTTGTCTCAATTGAGTTATTAAAGTTTAAAAATGTAATAAATTAATTTTAATTGTTAAAATTCTATTTTTAAGTTTTAAATATTTATAAATAGTTATATTATTAATGTTATATTAGTCAAATTAATTCTAATTAATTTATTAAATTATCAAGATAGATTTAACAGGAGAAAAGGCAGAGGTATAAGTCCCGTTGCATCCCACGGCAGGTCCCTAAATGGACCAGAGGACGTGTCATCAGAGGAATTAAATGTGCTAGGTCCCGGTGTATCCACGGCCAGTCCCTAAAATGGACTAGTGGACGATGTATCTGTATAAACTTGGGTCTAAAAAGGGAAATTTATTTTAGGGGAACGAAAGGATTGAAACTAAACGTATGTGGTGAAAGATGGGCTGTTGCAATGGTGGGTCTAAACCCATAGAAGACTTGGCGACGTTTAAGGTCCTGATTGCCTGGACTACCCACCCTGCGTGCTGTTCCAAGTGGAACCCAGGGGGGCCGCATACTTACCATCCAACCCACTTAAAACCAATAGTTTGCACCATTTCTGGCTTCCCCAGTCTTAAGTCAATTGGATCTGAAGAAGGATGATCTCCAATCCAGGATGTACTGCACCCGTTTAGATAAGGTCTCACCAGGTCTGGGGGAACCGGGTCCGATCAATATCAGCTGTGATGGGGCACTGCCTAATTGAAACGAACCGCACCTCCCGTATCCGCCCTGGCAGACCGAGATCCGACTACGGGATGGACCAGGAATGTACCGCACCAGTATAGACAAGGTCTCCCCAAGCAGGGGGAAACCGGGTTCGATCAGCATCAGCTGTGATGGGGGCACTGCTCAACTGAAAAGAACCACACCTTCCCGTATCCGCTATGGTAGACCCCTGGTCCAACTGAGGGTTTGATCGCACCAGAACAGGCAGGGTCCCAGCAGGCCTGGGGGAGCCGAGTTCCATCAATATTAGCTGTGATTAAACACCGCCTAATCGAAAAGAACCACACCTCCCCGTATCAGCCTGCCCGACCGAGGCCCGGCTGAGGAAACCTGGGTTTTTTTGTCGCATCAAAAGGGATCCATTCCTGAGCTTCATACACCGCTAGGCTTCAGGAAAGATCAGTACCGGCCTTGTCCACACCAACATTTATTTTATGACCAGTGCAATCGAAAGAAAGAACTCTAACCCTAAGGTGAAGCTCAGTCAATCGGTGGTGAATAAAGGCTAGAAATGCCAGTCACCCCATGTAATTGGCAACCTCCCTGACTCATGGTGTCATATGAAAATTTTATTTTATTTGAAAAAAGGCAATTTTATGATGGTATATTGTTCTTTGATATTAGTAATTACGTTTTCAAAGAAAAAAAGTTAATAAATAGTTGTTTATAAGGTATTAATTCATTAAATTTGTATCCAAGTGCTACCACTAGGTATTCTGGGTAAAACCAACTGAACCAGGAAGTATATTGGTTTCTGTAAAAGTCTGCCATTGTGGTCAAATGACGTTACTGCAATTGTTTTATTTAGAGTGCTGAGATAGGTCCTGTGGCCAAATGGTGGTACTACAACTTCCGTATAGGGTCATGACGTCACCCATTAGCATTAGCCTGTTAGCTTAGCATGTAGCATGAAATTAGCATTTCATTTTTTGAGTTATTTTGTTATTTTGAATATTGTTGTGTTCTTGTTTGTGCTTCTATGATTAGCATATAGCTTAGCATGTAGCTTAGTATGTAGCATAACATTAGCATTTTGTTTTTTGAGTTAATTTTGTTATTTTTGATATTGTTGTGTTCTTGTTTGTATTTCTAGCATTAGCATGTAGCTTAGCATGTAGCATAAAGTTAGCATTTCGTTTTTTTGAGTTATTTTTGTTATTTTTAATGTTGTTATGTTCTTGCTTGTGCTTCTAGCATTAGCATGTAGCTTAGCATGTAGCATAAAGTTAGTATTTCGTTATTTTGAGTTATTTTTGATATTGTTGTGTTCTTGTTTGTACTTCTAGCATTAGCATGTAGCATAAAGTTAGTATTTCGTTATTTTGAGTTATTTTTGTTATTTTTAATATTGTTGTGTTCTTGTTTGTACTTCTGGTATTAGCATATAGCTTAGTATGTAGCGTCAATCAAAAACTTATATTGGCAGGGTTTTTATAGGAGAGGTGGAAAAGAGAAAAGGTCCCCCACGGAACCTTTAGGAGTGGTGAGAGGTAAAGAGTAGGTCAGTGACTACCTTCCATACTCCCCCGCCGGGATAGGCTTTCTCTCTTAACCTGTTACCCTCTAAACGGAGCCCCGGGAGGTCCGAGAGGGGAAAGGTTGGTAAAGCGATAGATTAAAGTGATGAGGAGTAGATAAAAAAGGTCCCTGCTGGGACTTTAGTTGGAGTTGGTGAGAGGTATGGAGGTATAATGCGTGTACGCTGGATACCCTCCCTCTGGTAACCTATACCCCATGTCCAGGATTAGAAGAGTCCGAGAGGGTAACGGTTTAGAATAGAAAGGAGAGAGGTGAGATAGATAAAATAACCATTTTAGATATTGGATTTCAAATATTTGATGTTGAACTATAATATTAATCCTGATTTTTGGGATATTTAACTGTTCGAAATAGTAAAGTTTCGCATGTTAGCATAAAAATAGCATTTCTTTTTAAAGGTTTTTTGTGAAGATGTTTTTTACTAGACTGTACCTCCCAAAACGTCTGTACTTAAGGGGACGAAGGCGGCCGAAGTCGCCTGCGACACCCCAATCTTTGGTTTTGTTCTAGAAGCAACAAAACCCCATCTGAAAATCTAGTGTCAGGTTACCCATAGGTTACCCACTGACTGATAAGTAGAAATTTCAGTTGTTCAGAGAACTCCATGACAACAGAGACTAACTCTTCGCGGCAGATTAAACTGACCACGGTCGGAGACTCATAGTGTTTGGGAGGAGTTTTTGATTTTAATTGCAGGTAAAGTGGTCTAATTGATCAGTGGTAGGAAAGAAAACGAGCGGCTCAGTCAATGATACCTCGGTTCGGTGCAGGTCCCCCATTTGTCGAGGCACTGGCTGGGTTAGGTTAGGTAAAGACCACCAGATCTCCCCATGTCGCCCGACGACTTCATGGTTATACAGAGATCCAAGGAGAGGCACGGGCCATTCGATAACGTGTCGGCGCCTACCCTAGCTTAGCATCATGACTGAATCATAAATATGAAAGTTGCAGTAGTAGACAGGGTAATTTAAGCTTGAAGGACAGAGACGAGGAGCTTAGCGGTGGTTACCGCGGATGTCTCCCCTTGCCGCTTTGGCCGTATCTGTTTTTAACCCGTTTCCTATCGTCACACACAAAGGAGTTCGTTCGGAAAGGGGTCAGAAAAAGAGTAGAATGAAAAAGTGGAGAGAGAAATGTGGTTTCATTAATTTAGAGTTTTGAGATTTAGATGAAAAGTGTACCATTAGTTAATTTTAATGGTTTGAATTGAGAGTTAAATAGTAAAGCTATTTGTGGAGATGTATTTTAAGATTAGGTAAGGAGTCAGAGTTTAGGTTTTAGGTAGCAAAGCTTGATTAGTTAGGTTTAGAATTGGATGAGGAGCCAGAGTTTAGGTTCAGGCAGTAAAGTTCGGTTGGTTAGGTTTAGAATTGGGTAAGGGGCCAGAGTTTAAGTTTAGGCGGCAAGGTTCGATTGGTTAAGTTTAGGGTTAGGGGTAGTAGGTAGGTTAGAATTGGGTAAGGGGCCAGAATTTAAGTTAGGCGGCAAGGTTCGATTGGTTAGGTTTAGGGTTAAGGTTAGGGTAGTTTAGAATTGGGTAAGGAGAAGGTTTAGGTCAGGCGCAAGCCGATGTTAGGGTTAGATGTAGATTATGTAAGGGGCCAGAGTTGAGTCAGACGGGCCGACGGTCGATTGGTTAGGGTTGAGGGTTCGGTTTAGAATTGGGGTAAGGAGCCAGAGTTTAGGTTCA
>NW_022987874.1:0-40000 GCF_902827165.1 Trematomus bernacchii
GAGCTGCAGCAGCAGTCTGTAGGAGAAGGAGCTGCCAGCAGTCTGTAGGAGAAGGAAGCTGCAGCAGTCTGTAGAGAAGGAGCTGCAGCAGTCTGTAGGAAGGAGCGAGGTCTGTAGGAGAAGGAGCTGCAGCCGTAGTCTGTAGGAGACAGGAGCTTGCAGGCAGTCTGTAGGAGAGAAGGAGGCTGCAGGCAGTCTGTAGGAGAAGGAGCTGACAGCAGTCTGTTGGAGAAGGAGCTGCAGTCTGTAGAGAAGGAGCTGCAGCCAGTCGTAGGAGAAGGAGCTTGACGCAGTCTGTAGGAGAAGGAGCTCTTTGCAGCAGTCTGTAGGAGAAGGAGCTGCTGCAGGTCTGTAGGAGAAGGAGCTGCAGTCTGTAGAGAGAAGGAGCTTGCCAGCAGTCTGTAGGAGAAGGAGCTTGTGCAGTTGTAGGAGAAGGAGCTGCAAGCCATGTCTGTAGGAGGCAGGAGCTGCAGCAGTCTGTAGGAGAAAGGCAGCTGCCCAGTCTGTAGGAGAGGAGCTGCAGCAGTCTGTAGGAGAAGGAAGCTTGCAGCAGTCTGTTGGAGAAGGAGCTGCAGCAGTCTGTAGGAGAAGGAGCTGCAGCAGTCTGTAGGAGAAGGAGCTGCAGCAGTCTGTTGGAGAAGGAGCTGCAGTCTGTTGGAGAAGGAGCTGCAGCAGTCTGTAGGAGAAGGAGCTGCAGTCTGTAGGAGAAGGAGCTGCAGTCTGTAGGAGAAGGAGCTGCAGCAGTCTGTAGGAGAAGGAGCTGCAGTCTGTTGGAGAAGGAGCTGCAGCAGTCTGTTGGAGAAGGAGCTGCAGCAGTCTGTAGGAGAAGGAGCTGCAGCAGTCTGTAGGAGAAGGAGCTGCAGCAGTCTGTTGGAGAAGGAGCTCCACTGACTGTCCAGCTGCAGGTGGAGAGGATGGGTGGGGTTATCCATGATGGACAACAGCCTGTTCAGTGTCCTCCTCTCCACCACAGCTTCAAAGGGTTCCAGCTTGATGCCGATGACTGACCCAGCTTTCCTGATCAGTTTATTGATCCTGCTGGTGTCACCGGCTCTGATGCTGCCCCCCCAGCAGACCGCAGCAAAGAAGAGTGCACTAGCCACAACAGACTGATAGAAGATCTCCAGCATCTTACTGCATACGTTGAAGGATCTCAGCTTCCTCAGAAAATAGAGTCTGCTCATCCCCTTCTTGTACACAGCGTCAGTGTTGATCCTCCAGTTCAGCCCATTGTCTAAGTGCACTCCCAGGTACTTGTAGACCTCCACAACTGCCACATCCTCTCCCAGAATGCACAGGGGCAGAGGAGGAGATGTCCTCTTCCTCCTGAAATCAATGACCATCTCTCTGGTCTTGGCCACATTCAAAAGCAGATGATTTCTTCCAGTCCACTCAACAAAATCACCCACCAGCGCTCTGTACTCCTCCTCCCGTCCATCCCTTATACACCCTACCACTGCAGAGTCATCCGAAAACTTCTGCAGGTGGCATGACTCTGAGTTGTATAGAAAGTCAGAGGTGTATAAGGTGAACAGGAAAGGAGACAGCACAGTCCCCTGTGGGGCTCCAATACTACCAACCACCACATCAGACAGCACACTGCCCAGCCGGACGTACTGTGGTCTGTCCGTGAGGTAGTTGGTAATCCAGGAGATGGTGGACGAGTTTACCCTCATAGCCTGCAGCTTGTCACTCAGTAGCCGAGGCTGGATCGTGTTGAATGCACTGGAGAAATCAAAAAAGGTGATTCTCACAGTGCAACCCGATCCATTCAGGTATGAGTGAGCACGCTGCAGCAGGTAAATAATGGCATCGTCCACCCCCAGGTGAGGCTGGTAGGCAAATTGCAGAGGGTCAAGGAATGATCTCACCTGCGGTCTGAGATGGGCCAAGACCAGTCTCAATAACAGGCCTACTCTCTTTGCTTTAGTTTAGTAGATATCTACAAACTAAGAGTCCAGATGTTTCTAAAAACATTTAGTGCTTCACAAAATAAAATACACAACGGCTGCAGCCTGATGATATGCTTTAGGAGCTGTAGGTGCGTGTGTGTGCTGTAGGTGTGTGTGGTACAGTGTGTAGGTGTGTGTGTGGTACATTGTGTAGGTGTGTGTGTAGTACATTGTGTAGGTGTGTGTGTGGTACATTGTGTAGGTGTGTGTGTGGTACATTGTGTAGGTGTGTGTGTGGTACAGTGTGTAGGTGTGTGTGTAGTACATTGTGTAGGTGTGTGTGTGGTACATTGTGTAGGTGTGTGTGTGGTACAGTGTGTAGGTGTGTGTGTAGTACATTGTGTAGGTGTGTGTGTAGTACATTGTGTAGGTGTGTGTGTGGTACATTGTGTAGGTGTGTGTGTAGTACATTGTGTAGGTGTGTGTGTAGTACATTGTGTAGGTGTGTGTGTGGTACATTGTGTAGGTGTGTGTGTAGTACATTGTGTAGGTGTGTGTGTAGTACATTGTGTAGGTGTGTGTGGTACATTGTGTAGGTGTGTGTGTGGTACAGTGTGTAGGTGTGTGTGTGTGGTACATTGTGTAGGTGTGTGTGTGGTACAGTGTGTAGGTGTGTGTGTGGTACATTGTGTAGGTGTGTGTGTGGTACATTGTGTAGGTGTGTGTGTGGTACAGTGTGTAGGTGTGTGTGTGTAGTACATTGTGTAGGTGTGTGTGTGGTACATTGTGTAGGGTGTGTGTGTGGTACAGTGTGTAGGTGTGTGTGTGGTACAGTGTGTAGGTGTGTGTGTAGTACATTGTGTAGGTGTGTGTGTGGTACATTGTGTAGGTGTGTGTGTGGTACAGTGTGTAGGTGTGTGTGTGGGTACAGTGTGTAGGTGTGTGTGTGGTACATTGTGTAGGTGTGTGTGTGGTACAGTGTGTAGGTGTGTGTGTGGTACAGTGTGTAGGTGTGTGTGTGGTACAGTGTGTAGGTGTGTGTGTGGTACATTGTGTAGGTGTGTGTGTGGTACAGTGTGTAGGTGTGTGTGTGGTACATTGTGTAGGTGTGTGTGTGGTACATTGTGTAGGTGTGTGTGTGGTACAGTGTGTAGGTGTGTGTGGTACAGTGTGTAGGTGTGTGTGGTACAGTGTGTCGGTGTGTGTGGTACATTGTGTAGGTGTGTGTGGTACATTGTGTAGGTGTGTGTGTGGTACAGTGTGTAGGTGTGTGTGTGGTACAGTGTGTAGGTGTGTGTGTGGTACATTGTGTAGGTGTGTGTGTGGTACAGTGTGTAGGTGTGTGTGTGGTACATTGTGTAGGTGTGTGTGTGTGGTACAGTGTGTAGGTGTGTGTGTGGTACAGTGTGTAGGTGTGTGTGTGGTACATTGTGTAGGTGTGTGTGTGGTACAGTGTGTAGGTGTGTGTGTGGTACATTGTGTAGGTGTGTGTGTGGTACATTGTGTAGGTGTGTGTGTGGTACATTGTGTAGGTGTGTGTGTGGTACAGTGTGTAGGTGTGTGTGGTACAGTGTGTAGGTGTGTGTGGTACAGTGTGTCGGTGTGTGTGGTACATTGTGTAGGTGTGTGTGTGGTACAGTGTGTAGGTGTGTGTGGTACAGTGTGTAGGTGTGTGTGGTACAGTGTGTAGGTGTGTGTGGTACAGTGTGTAGGTGTGTGTGGTACAGTGTGTCGGTGTGTGTGGTACAGTGTGTAGTGTTAGAAATTAAAATCAATGTTTAATAGCATAATTAGTCTAAAATATATCGCCAGTTTAAAAGCTGTTTTATTGTGAAAAAACCCGGAAGTTCTCATAAAATCTCAATGCCAAGCTTTTATTCTGAAAATCCTTCATATCCGGTCAGTATGTAGCATGTCGCTAACAATGTTTTAAACTAACTATTACAGCTGCTTATAAGGTATTAAATAGAAAGTCATGACAGATAAGGAGGAGAAAAGGTTTAAGGAAGTAGGCAGGGAATACAGAATGTTGAAGTCCTCTGTTTTACGCGATGTCGAACATCGAAGACCGAGGAGGACGTTCCCCCTATCTGCACAGCGGGAGGGAACGAGGAGAGGATAAAGGAGATCGGGGAGGGGAAGACTTCTTCTTCGCTGCAGCCTCACGAGAGACATCACCGGCTTTGTCTTTTCCCCTTACCCTCTGCTTGTTGTATCATCGTGCCATTTAATTAAACTCAACCAATTTGAACCTTTTCGGAGACTCCATTAGTCTCTTCATTCTAAGCTCCTCTCCTGGGCGCGAGAACATCGAATACTTCAATAGTAGGTGTGTGTGGTACAGTGTGTAAGTGTGTGTGGTACAGTGTGTGTGGTACAGTGTGTAGGTGTGTGTGGTACAGTGTGTGTGGTACAGTGTGTAGGTGTGTGTGGTACAGTGTGTGTGGTACAGTGTGTGCGTAGATGCAGCGGACAGACAGGTCTCAGTTGGTTTGGTGTCCTCTGCTTACTTTTAATACTTGTAAATAAAACTTTTGGCCCGTCATTTATTTTCCTCATTGTAGCGACCAGAGAGGGGGGGGGGGGATATATCCAGTCTCTGATAGGGTTACGTTATTATGAGAGTGCTGTTTGATTCTGAAATGGTATATATTTATATAAATGTGTGTGTGTGTGTGTGTGTGTGTGTGTGTGTGTGTGTGTGTGTGTGTGTGTGTGTGTGTGTGTGTGTGTGTGTGTGTGTGTGTGTGTGTGTGTCCGCATCTGTAGCCTGTTCTTGTCTCATTATACCGCACTGTGAATGAATGAAAGTAAATATAGAAGTGGTCATGAACACATCTGTCCATCAGACAGAGGGCTGCTGTGCCTCCTGTCATCATTAATGGACGTCTCTTTAAAATGACCGCTCAGAGGAGAGGAGTTCTCATTTCTCTAACCGCCTGCTGCTTCCCCTCCTCTCTCCTCGACTCCCCTCCTCTCTCCTCGGCTCCCCTCCTCTCTCCTCGGTTCCCCTCCTCTCTCCTCGACTCCCCTCCTCTCTCCTCGGTTCCCCTCCTCTCTCCTCGACTCCCCTCCTCTCTCCTCGGTTCCCCTCCTCGGCTCCTCGGTTCCCCTCCTCTCTCCTCGGCTCCCCTCCTCTCTCCTCGGTTCCCCTCCTCTCTCCTCGACTCCCCTCCTCTCTCCTCGGTTCCCCTCCTCGGCTCCTCGGTTCCCCTCCTCTCTCCTCGGCTCCCCTCCTCTCTCCTCGGTTCCCCTCCTCTCTCCTCGGTTCCCCTCCCTCTCTCCTCGGTTCCCCTCCTCTCTCCTCGACTCCCCTCCTCTCTCCTCGGTTCCCCTCCTCTCTCCTCGGCTCCCCTCCTCTCTCCTCGGCTCCCCTCCTCTCTCCTCGGTTCCCCTCCTCTCTCCTCGGCTCCCCTCCTCTCTCCTCGGCTCCCCTCCTCTCTCCTCGGTTCCCCTCCTCTCTCCTCGGTTCCCCTCCTCTCTCCCTCGGCTCCCTCCTCTCTCCTCGGCTCCCCTCCTCTCTCCTCGGTTCCCCTCCTCTCTCCTCGGTTCCCCTCCTCTCTCCTCGGCTCCCCTCCTTTCTCCTCGGTTCCCCTCCTTGAGTCCTCCGCTCGCATCTCCTGTGGGTGGGACTAAGTCTCGAGGATAGGAGTCGAGGAGGGGAGTCGAGGATAGGAGTCGAGGAGGGGAGTCGAGGAGGGGAGTCGAGGATAGGAGTCGAGGAGGGGAGTCGAGGAGGAACATTTGAAGACATGAGAACGGGCCCTGGACTCGGACTCGAGTCGGACTCGAGTGCCGATTTTCGGGACTCGTGACTCGACTCCGACTCGCGCACTGATTGACGCGACTCAGACTTGGACTCGGACTTGGACTCGTGAATTCTCGCTCACGATGACTTGGACTCGGACTCGGACTCGTGAATTCCCCCCCCCACGATGACTCGGACTCGACTTGTACATTGACGCTCTGACTTGGACTCGGACTCGAGCAAGTTTTCTCTGGAGTCTGATGTCCTCTATCCTGGCGTGTGCACCGGCTGCGAGGCGAGTTCACGTACTGGGCCCCGCTATTCCAGTCTAAAGATGTCTAGAGACACACCCCGCATCGTGCTGTATGCTTTCACACATTCTGCTTCCACATTGGAAAAGAGCAGCAAAATGCTCTATGTGGAAACAATATTGAAGAGAAGGCTCCGTAACACATTACTCTAAACATCGAGTTCAGACATATAGGCTGAACACTATCATCAGAGTAACGTCATCTAATCAATACATAAAGATTCAGCCGATAACACGAAAGCACATGGCTACTTAACATGCAGAATGACGTCATGTTGCATGCTAAGTGACAGGATGAAAGCAATGTAGAGGAGCAGCTACATTTCAACACATATATCCACGAAGATTAATACATGAAGACTTGGGACTCGGACGTGACTCGGACTCGGACTTGGACTCGGACTCGAACACAGGTAATGATGACTCGGACTCGACTCGGACACTCCTTGGGTGACTCGGACTTGGACTCGGACTTGGACTCGGACTCGACTACGATTTTAAAATCAAATATCCAGTCGTTTTTTGTTTTTGAATTTCCATTTGTGAAAAGAAAACCCAATGACCAAAACATACACTGACCAAAGACCAAGACTCATGTACAACAACTTCCTTACTTGCAATAAATCAGCTCTAATTAGAGGGTTATTGAGGAAAAACTCTCAACTAATGGCCTATTACTTGTAGAATATGGTCATGCAGAATAAGGCATTAATAAGTGTTTTATAAGGACTAATAAAGAGCCAATAAACTGCTAATATGCATGTTAATGAACAACTAGTTGATGGTTAATTTGTGTACCTTAATATAAAGTAATTTAATATAAATAATATAAAATGTGTATTTGTACACATCACATGAACCTTAGTATGTAATATGAAGTCATGATTCAGTCTGATGTCTCTCGCTGCTGTGGTGAAAGTACAGTGATAAACATCACATTTATACAAAGTGTAATTCATATATTGCACTGCTTTTGTGAACCTAAGACTTTGGTCACCAAATCTAAAACGCCCAAATTGGATGACATGAGTACATTTGTTTTTTCACAAGAGTTTTGAAGATTTCCAGAAATCGGATGTCAAATGTTCAGCTTCAGAGCTACTGATCTCATCACACACTGGTGAGTGACTTTATACCGAGAGCAGAGACTGTCCTGAACATTTTGATATGTGACACATGGGGGGCCATGTTATAACAAATACATTTAAAAGGTGATCTAAGTGGACATCCTAACACAGCAGAGTTCATCTGTTTGCATCTTGCTAATTATTTATCTATCATATTACATTTACTCGTCTTGCACTATTTCTATTTTATTTGTATTCTCTTGCACTATTTTATTTGTTTTATGTTTTATGTTTATGTCCTATATTCATGTTGCTCTGCTGGAGGAGGACTTCAGTTTGTCCTCATCTCCACTGCAGCTGCTACATGACGATGAAGCCAGTATGTTCTGTCCTGACTCACTCAGCTGTTAAACACCATCCCAGTTTTAGTCTGTAACTTTACTCCAAGAAGGCTTTAAGTTCCCTTTCAATCTTAAGTTACCCTTGATTGATTGATTGATTGATTGATTGATTGATTGATTGATTGAAAAGTTTATTAACAGCTTGTATATTGGGTACAGTACAGTACAGCTCAAAACATACAATTGTTAAGGGGATGCAGACCAGAGAAAGACTTTCGTCTTGTTTACATCAGGGTCCCCCATTTCCAATTCATCATATCATTTAAGACATATAAGACATATTTGACATACAGATGGCTTATTTACAATTTACATACAGGTGGTTTTTTACATACAGATGGCTTATTTACAATTTACATTTTAGATTTCGTTCTAATACATCCTAACCGGACATTTAAGACATACCAAGTCTACAGATATACAGTTAGTAACAGAGTCTAAAATGCGAGTATATACATAGATGGGGGGGGGAAGCTGTCCATTGTACGACAGGTTGAGATTTGTACCATTACCGGGGCCAGTTTTGCAATGCTTTCCCCCGAAGGTGCTCTTTAAGAGAGGTTTTGAAGGTAAGTATAGTTTTACTTTCCTTTACAGTTGTGGGAAGAGCGTTCCACCTTGATGTGGCATAATTGCGAAACGTGTATTCCCCCTTTTTTGTGCCAAATCTGGGTTTTACATGATTTGTGGAGCTCCCTCTGGTGTTATGATCATGGTATTCCTTGACCTTTGGGAAGAATGTTGACATGTACATGGGTACCATAGAGGTGTAGTGGATCTTGTAGACCAGGCCCATTGCAAGTAGCTGTACTCTGTCGTCTACTCTAAGCCATCCTAGGTTGTCAAAGTGGGCAGAGGTGAGGTGGGTTCTAGATGAAAGGTCAAGCAGTAGTCTGACCAGTTTATTTTGCGATGTTTGAAGTTTTGTTTTTAGCGCCTTGGAGGTGCTATGGTACCATGACGTGCAAGCATAGTCATAGTACCCTTGAATGAGTGCTCCTGCCAGAGTTTTCAGGGTGTTTTTGTTTACCAGAGAGGAGATCCGGTATAGGAATCTAGTTCTTTGATTGACTTTTTTTATTACATTGGATGCCATTTTGTCACAGGAGAGGTTTGCCTCAAGAATAGATCCTAGGTATGTAATTTCCTTCTTACTTGTGACAATACTGTCACCCACTGCAACTGAGAAGTCGTCGGATTTGCTGAGATTATGTTTCGAACCGAAGAGAATGGACTCTGTTTTACCCAGGTGTAATGATAATTTATTATCGGCGAGCCAGGTGCAGATTCTGCCGAGCTCGGAGCTGAGGGTTTTTTCAACCTGCAATCTGCTCCTGTCAGAGACCAGCAGGGCTGAGTCGTCCGCGAACAGGAACAAGTTGCAGTCACATGCTGATGACATGTCATTTGCATAAATTAGGAACAGTAACGGACCTAATATGCTTCCTTGTGGAACACCACAGCTCACTGGGAGGGGGGGGGACAGAGTACCGTTTACCTCCACCATCTGTTCTCTCCCCTCCAGGTAGGATTGCATCCAGCTCACCGATAGTTTATCAAAACCAATTGCTTTTAGCTTGTCAATCAGAATGGGGTGATTGACAGTGTCGAAAGCCTTTTGTAGGTCCAGCATCACCATGCCGCAGTATTTACCCTCGTCCACCTCTTGTTTGATGTGGTCGTTCAAATAAAGAAGGCATGTGTCAGTGGAGTGGGATGTTCTAAAGCCAGATTGAAATTCATAGATTAGTTTCTTTTCTGCGAGGTACTTTTCGACCTGTTCATACACTATTTTTTCCATGACTTTCGAGATGGAGGTAAGTATAGAAACAGGGCGGTAGTTGCCTGGGTCCAATTTGCTGCCCTTTTTGTGCAGGGGGGTTACTCTTGCAATTTTGAAGTCTTTGGGTACTTTTCCCTGTTTTATGGAGAGGTTAATTATGTGAGCTATGACTGGTGAGATGGCGGTTGCTGTGTCTCTGAGGAATTTGGAGGGGATATTGTCGTGGCCAGTGGCCTTGTTAGGTTTGAGGGCGCTCAGTTTAATGAGTACCTCTGCTGTTGTTACCCTTGCTAGACTGAAATCATCTTTGCGTACCCCTAGGTTTTTGTAGTAGGTCATGATGTGATCTACTCCAAAAAGCCCTGAGTGGGAGGGTAATTTATTTACAAGAGTTGTGGCTATGTTTGTGAAAAAAATGTTCAAGTACTTGGCCACATCCAGTTTGTCTGTGATGAGCCTGTTATCTGTCTTTATGTTTACGTTTGAAAATCTCGTTTTGAGTTTTTACTGCAGCCAAGCTGGTTATTGAGTAATTTCCAAAGTTCACGGGGTTTATTTTTGTTTTCCTCAGTTTTGTCATTGATGAAATTCTTTTTGGCAGTTTTGATCATGGAGCTTACGTCATTTCTTAGTCTGTTTCTTTCAATTTTTAGTTCAGTCACGTGGGCCTGGAGTTCACTGCTCGTGCTTTTGGAAAGCATTGACTGACTTTTATGAAACTCAGAGCATTTTTTGTCTCTGGTTTTCATGGCGGTCAGTATGCCGGAGTGCATCCACGGCTCAGCGCGATTTTTTACCCTGGTTGTTCTTAGGGGGGGCCAAATCATTGAGTATTGCAGAGAATTTGTTTTTGAAACCAAGCCATGTTTCTTCAACTTGTGTACCACTGAGCTCATCTGACCAGTCCAGGCTCTCCAGTTCTCGGTTAAAGGCCTCGCTAGAGTAGTTTTTGAGGTCTCTAGATATGACTGTTTTGTGACAGCCGGCCTTTTGTTTTAGCTTTTTGCGGGTACAGAATATCATATAATGATCACTTAAACCGCATGCTATAACCCCTTTACTGGAGATCCTGGACCTGTCAGAGGTCAGAATGAGATCAATGGTAGTTTGTGTTGTTTCACATACCCGGGTGGGTTGGGTGATTAGCTGGCTGAAGCCGTGCAGATCACAAATCCTACTGAAGGACTTGAAGACGGACGTGTCTTTACGTTGCATATCCGTGTTCCAGTCTCCAATAATAATTGTCTCTACATCCCCCACATCAGCCAAACACCCATCTAATGTATCATAAAAGTCACTCTGTTCCGGTGGTCTATAGATTGTCCCGACTATTACAGATTTAGCATTGTCAAAAAGAATTTCAACCCACACAGATTCAATATTTTCATGATGCAGGTCAGTACGGTTTTTGAAATTGGTGTCTTTATGTATGTACATGCAGACACCACCTCCATTCACGTTCCTGTCCCTTCTCACTACAAGATAATCTTCAATTTCAATCTCTGAATCTGTAATGGAATTGTCCAATTTGGTCTCAGAAAAGCATAATATGCTTGCCTTACCGTTCATGAACAGTTGCCTGAGTTCAGCCAGTTTGTGTCTCAGGCTGTTAGTGTTCAGATGAAAAATATGTAGTCCATTTTTGTTGTTTAAATGCATAATGTCGTCAGCTTGCAGATATTTGTCTTTGTCCGTTACAGCAAACGGCTTGCGGCCTGCCGTGGTGCTTGGAGCGGTGGGGTGGTGGGGGGAGGGAGGCTCCGTTGTAGCTTTAGCCGTCGATATGCTAGCAGGGTGGCTAACAACATGGTGGATATTTGTTCCCTCGGATCTCGGTTCTCTTCCTCTCGTCACTGCCTCATGCGTGTCTGTCTGCCGAGGCGTCCCCGGGGGAATGTCGAAGTCTCCGTTGATTCCTCGGTCTCCGCTGTCTCCATGGTCTCTGTTGTCGTCTCGTAGTTGTTGCTGTAGCGGAAGAGATGCTAGTTGTGATGCTAGTTGTGATGCTAGCTCCTCGAGCCTGCAGGAATGGCTTCTTGTCTGCACCGGGCCCGGATTCAGATGGATGTCTCCCGCTAACAATAAGACCAAGACGATCATACTTCTTCGGTCTAGTTTGCCTGACGGGGGTAAGTACTTTCGCGTCGGGTTTGCAGTTAATAATGCATGAATGCTTGCACTTCCAAAAGCGAGGTGTTTCCTTTCCCAGCCGTTGAGAAGGTAAAAGTCATTGTGGTTCATTTTATCCCTGCTTTCACTACTCTCCTTCTCTAAGTGATGTTGCCTCATTGATGAGTTGAGGTAGGAGTCCATAATCCATATTGTCAGGAGGATGAAATATGTGAAGAATCGTGAGGAATAACCTCCAATGCGGGAGCTCTCGGAAATGCGACCACTCATAGCGAAACCGGAAGCTTGAGATACTTACTAGTCCCCAGAACAGACAGGTCCTAGATCCCAACCCTTAACCCCAGCCCTTAGGCAGCCCTATGGGGCTAACAGAATCACACCTTTAGAACAATCAGATAGGGTTCATTCCTAGAACACATAGAGAGAGTATGTGAAGCCTGGGCTGAGAGCCAGCTGTTTAGCACTTATGGCGCATTTCCATTGCAGCGCGTAGCTCGCTTTAAGCGTGCCGTGTCGTGCCGTCCCCTTTTTTGGTTGTGCTTCCACTAGGCCTCGTTCCGGCGCGGCACGGCGCGGGGCCACTTTTTCCCCTCTTTTCTGGCCCTAGAAAATTGTGGTTCTATCGGGGCCAACAAACAGGGCTGAGTCGGGCTGAGTATGCTAAACTAGAGAGAGGAGCGCTGGCAAGAGGGCTAGAACTACAACAAGATGGACATATTGACCGTGATTTAATTGTAATACACGTTTCAAAATGATGCCGAAGTAACAACATACTGATACCGGTTAGTAAAAACCATGAATTAATGCTTTGTCAAGTCTGCAGACAGACGGCAGGCGAAACACCTTTTAAAATGCGTGTTTTTCTAGATGGAGATTGGCTAAGCTAACGCAGTATATGCCCCGACCGTCCACACTCACAACAACGGCCTATACAGACATAAATTAAGCAGCGACTGTATTCACCATGACACAGGCAGTCTGTGGTTTGTACTTGTTTAACTTTTGTCGAGTTTCTGAACATATATAAGGAGCTGTGAGCTCTGAGTGCTCACAGCTAACGGCTGTGTTGTGTTTCTGGATTTCTCATTGAAGATGACGTCACGGCTCCGCCTACACTGCGTTACTATAGTAACTACCCCAGTTCCTAAACTGTAATGGAAGCGCAGCATGAAGTGAGTCGGCCCTGTTAAGGCCCAACGCGGCCAAGCCGTACCGAGCCGTACCGAGTGTGGCCGAGGCCGACCGTGTAGTGGAAATGCGCCATTAGTGTGAGGGTCATAGATCCCCCACCTGGCCCAATCCCCTTACTCTACCTGTGTGTTAACCAATGAGGACACTGGAGGTGGTCTACATGTGAACATGATGATAAAGACACAACTAAGAGAAGCTCAATCTTTATTTAAAATAGGTTTCATCACAAGGTCATTCAGAGAGTTCAGGGAACATCAGGAAACAGTTTCAGACAGGTTTCATCACAAGGTCATTCAGAGAGTTCAGGGAACATCAGGAAACAGTTTCAGACAGGTTTCATTCGAGGTGTAAACAAAAGGATCACAGCATTATTATCAGAGCTAGAACCAGCAGAGCCTGTCTTCATCCTGCTGCCCTGCGTCAACATGCCTTCAGGCCCCACACATGGTCATCATTCAGACTGCAGCGTGTGCACTGAAGTCACTCTGAGCCCCATTTGAACATCAGGAGAAGGTAGAAAAGGGCTCTCTAAGGAATATAAGAAATGTAACTTCTGTTAGACATATCGTATCCTGTAGAAAACAAGAGACGAGTGATGAGAAGTATTTTTATTCCTATTGGTCAAAACTGATTACATTTACTTTAGAAAAAAACTTAAAATACAGAAGTGTGGTTATCAAAGTAAGGATTAAAGCCTCTGTGGGATCATGTGATCATGAGATCATGTGATCATGAGATCATGTGATCATGTGATCATGAGATCATGTGATCATGAGATCATGTGATCATGTGATCATGTGATGATGTGATCATGTGATGATGTGATGATGTGATCATGAGATCATGTGATCATGTGATCATGTGATCATGTGATCATGTGATCATGTGATGATGTGATGATGTGATGATGTGATGATGTGATGATGTGATGGTGTGATGATGTGATGATGTGATGATGTGATGATGTGATGATGTGATGATGTGATGATGTGATGATGTGATGATGTGATCATATGATCTCCTCAGGTACTCAGGCTGGAGGCTGAGGGTCTTTCACCCTGAACTCAGCTGCACTCGTTCCCTTTGATCAGGAAGAAGGTCCCAGCAGCCACTCCCAGGAGACCCACCGTCAGACCCAGAGCACAGAAGACTGCTGGTCCCACGCCGGGCTGAGACCCCTGCTCCTCTGGGGACAGAACAGAGACATCAGGTCAACATCTGGAGACACACAACATCAGGTCAACATCTGGAGACAGAACAGAGACATCAGGTCAACATCTGGAGACACACAATATCAGGTCAACATCTGGAGACACACAACATCAGGTCAACATCTGGAGACACACAACATCAGGTCAACATCTGGAGACACACAACATCAGGTCAACATCTGGAGACACACAACATCAGGTCAACATCTGGAGACACACAACATCAGGTCAACATCTGGAGACACACAACATCAGGTCAACATCTGGAGACAGACAACATCAGGTCAACATCTGGAGACAGACAACATCAGGTCAACATCTGGAGACAGACAACATCAGGTCATCATCTGGAGACACACAACATCAGGTCAACATCTGGAGACAGAACACAGAGACATCAGGTCAACATCTGGAGACAGACAACATCAGGTCATCATCTGGAGACACACAACATCAGGTCAACATCTGGAGACACACAACATCAGGTCAACATCTGGAGACAGACAACATCAGGTCAACATCTGGAGACAGACAACATCAGGTCATCATCTGGAGACACACAACATCAGGTCAACATCTGGAGACACACAACATCAGGTCAACATCTGGAGACAGACAACATCAGGTCAACATCTGGAGACAGACAACATCAGGTCAACATCTGGAGACAGACAACATCAGGTCAACATCTGGAGACAGACAACATCAGGTCAACATCTGGAGACAGACAACATCAGGTCAACATCTGGAGACAGACAACATCAGGTCAACATCTGGAGACACACAACATCAGGTCAACATCTGGAGACACACAATATCAGGTCAACATCTGGAGACAGACAACATCAGGTCAACATCTGGAGACACACAACATCAGGTCAACATCTGGAGACAGACAACATCAGGTCAACATCTGGAGACACACAACATCAGGTCAACATCTGGAGACAGACAACATCAGGTCAACATCTGGAGACAGATAACATCAGGTCAACATCTGGAGACAGAACAGAGACATCAGGTCAACATCTGGAGACACACAACATCAGGTCAACATCTGGAGACACACAACATCAGGTCAACATCTGGAGACAGACAACATCAGGTCAACATCTGGAGACAGACAACATCAGGTCAACATCTGGAGACACACAACATCAGGTCAACATCTGGAGACAGGAACACCTGGAGACAGGAACATCTGGAGACAGGAACACCTGGAGACAGGAACACCTGGAGATAGGAACATCTGGAGACAGGAACATCTGGAGACAGGAACATCTGGAGACAGGAACACCTGGAGACAGGAACATCTGGCCTCAGGTCAATTTGTATTTGGTGTGACTTCACATGAAGCTCTCACCCCAGAACGTGGTCAGCGGCTGGTCCAGAGCCAGATGTTGGACCCCACAGCTGTAGATGTCTCCCAGCTGGGGGGTGAACTCCAGTCGGGAGAACTGGCTGAAGGAACCCTCTTTGGAGAGGAAGGGAACGGGGAAGCTGGTTCCTTCAGTCACGTTCTCTCCGTTCTTTGTCCAGAAGAAGCTCACAGGAGCCGGATAGAAACCGGTCACATGACAGACGAGGACGTTCCCCTCTCCCATCTCCACTTCCTGTTTGGTGTAGAGCAGCGGGGTGGAAGGAGGATCTGTGCAGAGACACTTCCTGTTAGATGATCGTCTAAGATCACACACAACACACACACACACACACACACACACAACACACACACACACACACACACACACACACACACACACACACACACACACACACACACACACACACACACACACACACACACATACACACACACACACACATACACACACACACACACACACACAGAGCATGTAATTGATTCTCTAACACAGTATAACATGTAACACAGTTCTTCAGGTTTGATGCTAACTGCATTTGGTCGTCTCACTGCTGTGCGATGACAGTAAATATAAATAAAGTGGATTGATCTAAAGTCAGATGAGGGCTCATTGATTAAATGAATAAGTCTAAATTGTTTGGGAAGGTGAATACTTGTATATTAAATAGATTTAATAGGAATGCTGTTATAAACTTGGGTTGCATTGTGAGTGTATATTGATCACAAAGACACGTGCAGTTCAATGTGTTTAAATATCTGAAAGAGAACGAGACAGAAGACGTTTACCTTTCTCCAGGGAGACGTTCTTGAAGATGTTACGGTGTGTTCCCAGGTTGAATCTGCAGGTCTGTAGAGCACCCTGAGCGGCTTCATAAGGCCAATTAATATGATCTGTCACAAAGCTGGGCTGAGCGTCCACTGCTTTCCCTGCTTTGAAGTCAGCGTGCCACATCTCCTCTGCATCCAGAGCCATCATGTACTCCCCATCAGAGTCTGAACAGCCGGTGAACTGAAGGGCATCATGTGGAACTGAAGAGAAACACAACACTTAACTGTTGTTGGTAAACACTGACTGTTGGTAAACACTGACTGTTAGTAAACACTGACTGTTGGTAAACACTGACTGTTGGTAAACACTGACTGTTGGTAAACACTGACTGTTAGTAAACACTGACTGTTAGTAAACACTGACTGTTGGTAAACACTGACTGTTGGTAAACACTGACTGTTGGTAAATACTGACTGTTGGTAAACACTGACTGTTGGTAAACACTGACTGTTGGTAAACACTGACTGTTGGTAAACACTGACTGTTAGTAAACACTGACTGTTGGTAAACACTGACTGTTGGTAAACACTGACTGTTAGTAAACACTGACTGTTAGTAACACTGACTGTTGGTAAACACTGACTGTTGGTAACACTGACTGTTAGAAACACTGACTGTTAGTAAACACTGACTGTTGGTAAACACTGACTGTTAGTAAACACTGACTGTTGGTAAACACTGACTGTTGGTAAACACTGACTGTTAGTAAACACTGACTGTTAGTAAACACTGACTGTTGGTAAACACTGACTGTTAGTAAACACTGACTGTTGGTAAACACTGACTGTTGGTAAACACTGACTGTTGGTAAACACTGACTGTTAGTAAACACTGACTGTTGGTCAACACTGACTGTTGGTAAACACTGACTGTTGGTAAACACTGACTGTTGGTAAACACTGACTGTTAGTAAACACTGACTGTTGGTAAACACTGACTGTTGGTAAACACGGACTGTTAGTAAACACTGACTGTTAGTAAACACTGACTGTTGGTAAACACTGACTGTTGGTAAACACTGACTGTTAGTAAACACTGACTGTTGGTCAACACTGACTGTTAGTAAACACTGACTGTTGGTAAACACTGACTGTTAGTAAACACTGACTGTTGGTAAACACTGACTGTTAGTAAACACTGACTGTTGGTAAACACCGACTGTTGGTAAACACTGACTGTTGGTAAACACTGACTGTTAGTAAACACTGACTGTTGGTAAACACTGACTGTTGGTAAACACTGACTGTTAGTAAACACTGACTGTTAGTAAACAGATTGTTTATCAGTAAATAAACAGTTTGTTTTGATCAGGAGTTGAACAGACACTGACCGTCAGCTGAAACACAGAGGACCCCGCAGAGGAAGAGGAGCATAATCTTCATCATCATCATCTGTCTGTAGACCTGTCTGTCTCTCTGTCTCTCTGTCTCTCTGTAGCTGTCTGTCTCTCTGTAGCTGTCTGTCTGTCTGTCTGTCTCTCTGTCTGTCTCTCTGTCTGTCTCTCTGCAGCTGTCTGTCTGTAGCCGTCTCTCTGTCTGTCTCTCTGTCTGTCTCTCTGTAGCTGTCTGTCTGTAGCCGTCTCTCTGTCTGTCTCTCTGCAGCTGTCTGTCTCTCTGTAGCCGTCTCTCTGTCTGTCTCTCTCTCTGTAGCTGTCTCTCTCTAGCTGTCTGTCTCTCTGTAGCTGTCTGTCTCTCTGTAGCTGTCTCTCTCTAGCTGTCTGTCTCTCTGTAGCTGTCTCTCTGCAGCTGTCTGTCTGTCTGTAGCTGTCTGTCTCTCTGTAGCTGTCTCTCTGCAGCTGTCTGTCTCTCTGTAGCTGTCTGTCTCTCTCTAGCTGTCTGTCTCTCTGTAGCTGTCTGTCTCTCTGTAGCTGTCTGTCTCTCTCTCTGTAGCTGTCTGTCTCTCTGTAGCTGTCTGTCTCTCTGTAGCTGTCTGTCTCTCTCTAGCTGTCTCTCTCTCTGTAGCTGTCTGTCTCTCTCTAGCTCTCTGTCTCTCTCTAGCTGTCTGTCTGTCTCTCTGTAGCTGTCTGTCTGTCTCTCTGCTGTCTGTCTGTCTCTCTGCAGCTGTCTGTCTCTCTGTAGCTGTCTGTCTCTCAAGAGTTGTCTGAACCGACTGACAGAAAGTTAGCAGCAGCCGGCTCTTAGAGTGTCAGCAGCCAATCAGAGAGCAGAGATTAAATGATGGTCATCAGTATCCGGGTAGAGGCAGCTGCTCTGTTTGATTACAGAGAGGACTGTAGAGTCTCTACTTTAAAGAGTCCTCTCCTGATGATGTTCAGGTGTATATCAGTATGTAGTGTCTCTACTTTAAAGAGTCCTCTCCTGCTGATGTTCAGGTGTATATCAGTATGTAGTGTCTCTACTTTAAAGAGTCCTCTCCTGCTGATGTTCAGGTGTATATCAGTATGTAGTGTCTCTACTTTAAAGAGTCCTCTCCTGCTGATGTTCAGGTGTATATCAGTATGTAGTGTCTCTACTTTAAAGAGTCCTCTCCTGCTGATGTTCAGGTGTATATCAGTATGTAGTGTCTCTACTTTAAAGAGTCCTCTCCTGCTGATGTTCAGGTGTATATCAGTATGTAGTGTCTCTACTTTAAAGAGTCCTCTCCTGCTGATGTTCAGGTGTATATCAGTATGTAGTGTCTCTACTTTAAAGAGTCCTCTCCTGCTGATGTTCAGGAGAAAGGTCAAAGTGTGCATGTTATAATAAAGTAGTGTATATTTACAGACTGTTACTACTAACTAAACTAAGGAGCTCATGAACATCAGGTTTAACCCTAATAGTCATTCGGGACTATAGTGTTCACTTTGATAAAAACATTATATTAAAATGTGTTTTCACCTTTCTTTATACCAAATGTGTGTGTGTGTGTGTGTGTGTGTGTGTGTGTGTGTGTGTGTGTGTGTGTGTGTGTGTGGGTGTGTGTGTGTGTGTGTGTGTGTGTGTGTGTGTGTGTGTGTGTGTGCTCAGCGTCTCTGTTGTTGTGGTTCCTGTTTCTCTGATTTGTCACCTGACCCTGAACGCAGCGTCTCTGGAAAGTCCCGACGCTTTACTTTCACTTCCTGTTCAGCCAGCAGCCAATCAGAAAATGCGCTGCCGATGACTCATCAGTTACCAGGGGCAGCAGTTTGTGAGTGAACAGAGAGAGAGAGAGAGGCGGAGCTGCAGCGCCCCCTGCAGGTGCATCAGGGCATAACACCTGTGGACGAGTTAAACTCACTCAGAGTGAAGGGATGAGAGAGAGAGCTGCAGCGCCCCCTGCAGGTGCATCAGGGCATAACACCTGTGGACGAGTTAAACTCACTCAGAGTGAAGGGATGAGAGAGAGAGCTGCAGCGCCCCCTGCAGGTGCATCAGGGCATAACACCTGTGGACGAGTTAAACTCACTCAGAGTGAAGGGATGAGAGAGAGCTGCAGCGCCCCCTGCAGGTGCATCAGGGCATAACACCTGTGGACGAGTTAAACTCACTCAGAGTGAAGGGATGAGAGAGAGAGCTGCAGCGCCCCCTGCAGGTGCATCAGGGCATAACACCTGTGGACGAGTTCAACTCACTCAGAGTGAAGGGATGAGAGAGAGCTGCAGCGCCCCCTGCAGGTGCATCAGGGCATAAGTTAAAGTTAAAGCCTTTTATTGTCATTGTACACAGAGTATAACGAGATTCAGAGTGCAACTCTGTCCCGGTGTGCAAAAAATACAAACACATACAGAACACTAAAAAACACGGCAATAGGACAGACAACAGAGGGCAGAGGGCAGGGGGCAGAGAGCAGGGGGCAGGGGGCAGAGAGCAGGGGGCAGGGGGCAGAGAGCAGGGGGCAGGGGGCAGAGAGCAGGGGGCAGGGGGCAGGGGGCATTTCACTATATGTGTATTCATCTTCGCTTAGGGGGATTATACCATTCAAACAATGCAGAAACGACGTTTCTCCAGCTGCTAAATCACCCATGTTTGACCGTTTATGAAATCACCCCATCACAAGAAAATAGAAAGGAAATCAAAAATGTCTCACTGCTGGAGAAAACCACACCGCTATCAGACGCCTCCAGCTTATTCAGTTGGTGTAACCATAAAGTTGACGGTAGCAGCGCGGTGATCGTGAGGGAGATCTATACAGAAAAGAGACAGAGAGGTAAAAAAGAAAAGGGGGTAAGTATTTGAAACACTGAAATATTACATTTAACAACAATTCATTTAGCAATCATCTTATAAAAATAACCATAAAAGTAATTTACCGGTATGGCAACTCGTTTGGAGTGTGTCTGGGACGGGGTCAACCCAGAGCTGCTCTACGGCCGCACTGAGAAGCTCAAAAATATGCCTGGCTCTCAGACTGCAGCGGTGCTGGGGGTCGCCCCAGAACTGCTGAAGGGGGGCGTGACAGAGGGATGAGTCTGTTGGGGACGGGGGTCACCCCCGATTTCACACGGCAGAGATCTGTCGTCGTGATGGTTTACTGATGACTGGCTTATGCTGTAGATTTCATCACCTTGTAGCAAAAGAGCAGGTATATAAAACGTTACTATGGATACTTTATATACAACACCACACACACACACACACACACACACACACACACACACACACACACACACAGACACACACACACAGACACACACACACACACACACACACACACACACACACACACACACACACACACACACACACACACACACACACACACACACACACACACACACACACACACACACACACACACAACACACACACACACACACACACACACACACACACACACACACCACACACACACACACACACACCACACACACACACACACACACAATAAAATATAAAGTACTTACCAGAGTTTTTTCCAGATCAGATCCGAATCAGGTCTCATTCTCTCCAAAGATCACGTGGGTCTGTTCTAGTGAAAACTTAATCCCCTTAAATAGCTGTATAGCAAATAACCATGTCAATGGCCCCAAGAAGTGGGAATCAATCGGGATGGTCCTGCTAGTTTAACAGATTAGCATGTTTGTCTGTCAGAGATTTCTTAAAAACGTATTCTTATATATATATATATATATATATATATATATATATATATATATATGCAGATACACATTAGAAAACGTGTAGATACACATTACAAACATGTAGATATTAGATACACTCTGCAAAGACTGTAGAAACTCTAAACCTGTATTGGTCTTCAGGAGATGAGGCCTTTTTTAGACAATGAATAATTTCAGAAAAGAGAGCCCCTTGTAGTTAATAAAGTAATTAAACATTAGCCCACAAAGTCATACACCTTTGAGAGAACATCCTAGTTAGCACAAATCATATTTAAAAAACTGGCTGGGGAGGAGGGGGGTTTGACAGACAGACTGAGACTGGCTGGAGCCTATTTGGATCACCCCTTAACACGGCGCATAGGGAAGTGTTTTTTACATCCTGTCAGCCCTGATCAACCCTACGGAGCCATCCCAGAATGAATAGCAGAACCAGCAGCTCTTTTTTCCATACCTGCAGCTATTTCTAATATTACCCCCACCCAGCCTCATATAGCTTCATATGGGGATTCTTTAATAGTTGTGGGAAGTAATTAAACATTTAAAAAAAATACAATACCAGGGGATCATTAAGATCTTTAAATGATTACTACCCTCTTCAGAGAGACTTTGTTGTAGTTAATACTAGATTACCCCTCTTTTCAAAAAAGAGAGAGTCCCTTATAGTTAGTAGAGTAATTAAACATTAGGTCACAAGCCATACAACTTAAGCGAACATCCATAGTTAACACAGAACATATTTAATAACTGGCTGGGGGGGAAGGAGGGGGATATGGAGGGAGGGGGGGGCTGAGAGGGGTGGGGGCTGAGAGGGGTGGGGGCGCCTGTGGGCTGAGAGGGGGGAGGCGCCTGTGGGCTGAGAGGCGTGGGGGCTGAGAGAGGTGGGGGCGCCTGGGGGCTGAGAGGGGTGGGGGCACCTGGGGGCTGAGAGGGGTGGGGGCTGAGAGGGGTGGGGGCGCCTGGGGGCTGAGAGGGGTGGGGGCACCTGGGGGCTGAGAGGGGTGGGGGCACCTGGGGGCTGAGAGGGGTGACCTGTCCGTTTTTATGCATACTAATGAGATGAAAGCGGGATCATTACTACTACTGTTGTGGATGTAAACACACAGACCACCCCCTCGGCTCTTACCGGAAGCGCTGTTCCTGTCGTAGCGGTGGGTGGAGCGGCCTGGTAGCTGCACTGCTGTGTCTGGAATCCGCAAGTGTAGCCAGGATGCCGTGATGATCATCACACAGCAGTCGCGTACGTTCGTGTTAGCAGCTAGTAGTACCTGCAGTTCGTAGATTGTGTGGACGATGGACCTGGCAATTGCGAGGAAGAGGCTTGGTGGTCGGTGCGGCCGCTTCCTTAGCCTAGCAAGCAGGCCTGCACGGCTTCCTCTCTTCTGCTTCCTCTCTTCTGCTTCCTCTCTTCTGCTTCCTCTCTTCTGCTTCCTCTCTTCTGCTTCCTCTCTTCTGCTTCCTCTCTTCTGCTTCCTCTCCCTCCGGCGCCTGCGTTGCTTCACAGGCCTGAAAACAATCCAGGGAGACCCGAGCGGTCTCGCTATGTCCTCCGGGATGTTGTTAGTCCGGTGGAAATCGGCTGTGATGTCAGAGCGACAACTCATCCCGATGTCAAATAAGTCCATGCGATTGTATGTATTTCGCCTGTTAGGGTGTTCACGCACACAAACAAAAAACAAACAGTGCACAACCAAAACAGAGAGCCGTGAGCCGCAGCGTCTGAGCGCGCCGCCATCTTGGCACACCTGTGAACGAGTTTAAGGCCCAATCCCAAACCACTCCCTCGACCCTACCCCTCCGTGGCGGAGTGAACTCCGTCTGTAGCCTCACACTCAGCTCAGCGAGGCTCCTCCTGTCAGATGGAGGGAGTAAACACAGCGGCAAGCTTTGGGACAAACTCCCCTCTCTCCTCAGAAACAGGAAATGCCGTAACTGTAACAACGGTATCAAATCAGCATCTCTTTGACACAAAATGTAAATTAATAACTAAAATAAAACTACAAACATCTTTAATTGTTTTACTTTTTTGTAAAGCTCTTTTAGTTTCAAACCTGATGTTTATAAGCTTCTTAGTTTTTGCAACAGTCTGTAAATATACACAACTTTATAATAAAATGCACACATTTACCTTTTTCTAGACTAAACACAGGTATGATCCTAAGTTAAAAACATATGAGGTTATCATGAGGTTGTTAACATCGCAGTTTATCAGTGGATGTTTGGAACTGTTTGTAAACAGCGTGTTTCCTGACGGACACGCAGCGTGTTTCCTGACGGACACGCAGCGTGTTTCCTGACGGACACGCAGCGTGTTTCCTGACAGACACGCAGCGTGTTTCCTGACGGACACGCAGCGTGTTTCCTGACGGACACGCAGCGTGTTTCCTGACGGACACGCAGCGTGTTTCCTGACGGACACGCAGCGTGTTTCCTGACAGACACGCAGCGTGTTTCCTGACGGACACGCAGCGTGTTTCCTGACAGACACGCAGCGTGTTTCCTGACAGACACGCAGCGTGTTTCCTGACGGACACGCAGCGTGTTTCCTGACAGACACGCAGCGTGTTTCCTGACAGACACACAGCGTGTTTCCTGACGGACACGCAGCGTGTTTCCTGACGGACACGCAGCGTGTTTCCTGACGGACACGCAGCGTGTTTCCTGACGGACACGCAGCGTGTTTCCTGGCGGACACACGCAGCGTGTTTCCTGACGGACACGCGCAGCGTGTTTCCTGACGGACACACGGCGTGACTCCGGTCAGGTAGAGACCGGTCTCCAGTCAGCACCGCTGCAGACTCGCTGTTTGAGGGCTTGATAGCCCACTCCCCCTCCACACCGCTCCACACTCGTTGGTTTGGAACAGACCTTAATGTGGCGGACCCTCCGCGCGAACGCGCAAACGGAGGGGTAGTGTGTAGGGGGCGGTTTGGGATTGGGCCAAACTCACCTCAGAGTGAAGGGATGAGAGAGAGCTGCAGCGCCCCCTGCAGGGTCAGCATCAGCACTGCAGTCACTTTGTTTACTTTTAGAAACCAAAGAGTTTCAGAAATAATGAGTTATTTTAATACTTATTGAAACAATGCAACAACTGATCATTTAAAATGAATGGAGAGACACCTGCTTTGTTTACCTGTGTGTCTACCTGTGTGTCTACCTGTGTGACTACCTGTGTGTCTACCTGTGTGTCTACCTGTGTGTCTACCTGTGTGTCTACCTGTGTGTCTACCTGTGTGTCTACCTGTGTGTCTACCTGTGTGTCTACCTGTGTGTCTACCTGTGTGACTACCTGTGTGTCTACCTGTGTGTCTACCTGTGTGTCTACCTGTGTGTCTACCTGTGTGACTACCTGTGTGTCTACCTGTGTGACTACCTGTGTGTCTACCTGTGTGTCTACCTGTGTGTCTACCTGTGTGTCTACCTGTGTGTCTACCTGTGTGTCTACCTGTGTGTCTACCTGTGTGTCTACCTGTGTGTCTACCTGTGTGTCTACCTGTGTGTCTACCTGTGTGTCTACCTGTGTGTCTACCTGTGTGACTACCTGTGTGTCTACCTGTGTGTCTACCTGTGTGTCTACCTGTGTGTCTACCTGTGTGTACTTACCCTACCTGTGTGACTACCTGTGTGTCTACCTGTGTGTCTACCTGTGTGTCTACCTGTGTGTCTACCTGTGTGACTACCTGTGTGACTACCTGTGTGTCTACCTGTGTGACTACCTGTGTGTCTACCTGTGTGTCTACCTGTGTGTCTACCTGTGTGTCTACCTGTGTGTCTACCTGTGTGTCTACCTGTGTGACTACCTGTGTGTCTACCTGTGTGTCTACCTGTTGTCTACCGTGTGTCTACCTGTGTACTACCTGTGTGACTACCCTGTGTGTCTACCTGTGTGACTACCTGTGTGTCTACCTGTGTGTCTACCTGTGTGTCCTACCGGTGCTGACTACCTGTGTGTCTACCTGTGTGTCTACCTGTGTGACTACCTGTGTGTCTACCTGTGTGTCTACCTGTGTGTCTACCTGTGTCTACCTGTGTGTCTACCTGTGTGTCTACCTGTGTGTCTACCTGTGTGTCTACCTGTGTGTCTACCTGTGTGTCTACCTGTGTGTCTACCTGTGTGTCTACCTGTGTGTCTACCTGTGTGTCTACCTGTGTGACTACCTGTGTGTCTACCTGTGTGACTACCTGTGTGTCTACCTGTGTGACTACCTGTGTGACTACCTGTGTGTCTACCTGTGTGTCTACCTGTGTGACTACCTGTGTGTCTACCTGTGTGTCTACCTGTGTGTCTACCTGTGTGACTACCTGTGTGTCTACCTGTGTGACTACCTGTGTGACTACCTGTGTGACTACCTGTGTGACTACCTGTGTGACTACCTGTGTGACTACCTGTGTGACTACCTGTGTGTCTACCTGTGTGACTACCTGTGTGACTACCTGTGTGTCTACCTGTGTGACTACCTGTGTGACTACCTGTGTGACTACCTGGTGTGCTACCTGGTGTCTACCTGTGTGGTCTACCTGTGTGACTACCTGTGTGTCTACCTGTGTGACTACCTGTGTGACTACCTGTGTGACTACCTGTGTGACTACCTGTGTGTCTACCTGTGTGTCTACCTGTGTGAGTGTCTACCTGTGTGTCTACCTGTGTGACTACCTGTGTGTCTACCTGTGTGACTACCTGTGTGACTACCTGTGTGACTACCTGTGTGACTACCTGTGTGACTACCTGTGTGACTACCTGTGTGACTACCTGTGTGTCTACCTGTGTGTCTACCTGTGTGAGTGTCTACCTGTGTGACTACCTGTGTGACTACCTGTGTGTCTACCTGTGTGTCTACCTGTGTGACTACCTGTGTGTCTACCTGTGTGACTACCTGTGTGTCTACCTGTGTGACTACCTGTGTGACTACCTGTGTGTCTACCTGTGTGTCTACCTGTGTGTCTACCTGTGTGAGTGTCTACCTGTGTGACTACCTGTGTGACTACCTGTGTGTCTACCTGTGTGTCTACCTGTGTGACTACCTGTGTGTCTACCTGTGTGACTACCTGTGTGTCTACCTGTGTGACTACCTGTGTGTCTACCTGTGTGTCTACCTGTGTGTCTACCTGTGTGACTACCTGTGTGTCTACCTGTGTGACTACCTGTGTGACTACCTGTGTGTCTACCTGTGTGACTACCTGTGTGTCTACCTGTGTGACTACCTGTGTGACTACCTGTGTGTCTACCTGTGTGACTACCTGTGTGTCTACCTGTGTGTCTACCTGTGTGTTTACCTGTGTGACTACCTGTGTGTCTACCTGTGTGACTACCTGTGTGTCTACCTGTGTGACTACCTGTGTGTCTACCTGTGTGACTACCTGTGTGTCTACCTGTGTGTCTACCTGTGTGTTTACCTGTGTGACTACCTGTGTGTCTACCTGTGTGACTACCTGTGTGTCTACCTGTGTGACTACCTGTGTGTCTACCTGTGTGACTACCTGTGTGACTACCTGTGTGACTACCTGTGTGTCTACCTGTGTGACTACCTGTGTGTCTACCTGTGTGACTACCTGTGTGTCTACCTGTGTGACTACCTGTGTGACTACCTGTGTGACTACCTGTGTGTCTACCTGTGTGTCTACCTGTGTGAGTGTCTACCTGTGTGTCTACCTGTGTGACTACCTGTGTGTCTACCTGTGTGACTACCTGTGTGACTACCTGTGTGACTACCTGTGTGACTACCTGTGTGTCTACCTGTGTGTCTACCTGTGTGAGTGTCTACCTGTGTGTCTACCTGTGTGACTACCTGTGTGTCTACCTGTGTGACTACCTGTGTGACTACCTGTGTGACTACCTGTGTGACTACCTGTGTGACTACCTGTGTGACTACCTGTGTGACTACCTGTGTGTCTACCTGTGTGTCTACCTGTGTGAGTGTCTACCTGTGTGACTACCTGTGTGACTACCTGTGTGACTACCTGTGTGTCTACCTGTGTGTCTACCTGTGTGACTACCTGTGTGTCTACCTGTGTGACTACCTGTGTGTCTACCTGTGTGACTACCTGTGTGACTACCTGTGTGTCTACCTGTGTGTCCTGTGTGAGTGTGTCCTGTGTGAGTGTCTACCTGTGTGACTACCTGTGTGACTACCTGTGTGTCTACCTGTGTGTCTACCTGTGTGACTACCTGTGTGTCTACCTGTGTGACTACCTGTGTGTCTACCTGTGTGACTACCTGTGTGTCTACCTGTGTGTCTACCTGTGTGAGTGACTACCTGTGTGACTACCTGTGTGTCTACCTGTGTGAGTGACTACCTGTGTGACTACCTGTGTGACTACCTGTGTGTCTACCTGTGTGTCTACCTGTGTGTCTACCTGTGTGACTACCTGTGTGACTACCTGTGTGTCTACCTGTGTGACTACCTGTGTGTCTACCTGTGTGTCTACCTGTGTGACTACCTGTGTGACTACCTGTGTGTCTACCTGTGTGTCTACCTGTGTGTCTACCTGTGTGTCTACCTGTGTGTCTACCTGTGTGAGTGACTACCTGTGTGACTACCTGTGTGACTACCTGTGACTACGTGTGTGTCTACCTGTGTGACTACCTGTGTGAGTGACTACCTGTGTGACTACCTGTGTGTCTACCTGTGTGTCTACCTGTGTGTCTACCTGTGTGACTACCTGTGTGACTACCTGTGTGTCTACCTGTGTGTCTACCTGTGTGTCTACCTGTGTGACTACCTGTGTGACTACCTGTGTGTCTACCTGTGTGTCTACCTGTGTGACTACCTGTGTGACTACCTGTGTGTCTACCTGTGTGTCTACCTGTGTGACTACCTGTGTGTCTACCTGTGTGTCTACCTGTGTGTCTACCTGTGTGACTACCTGTGTGACTACCTGTGTGTCTACCTGTGTGTCTACCTGTGTGACTACCTGTGTGTCTACCTGTGTGTCTACCTGTGTGTCTACCTGTGTGACTACCTGTGTGACTACCTGTGTGACTACCTGTGTGACTACCTGTGTGTCTACCTGTGTGTCTACCTGTGTGACTACCTGTGTGAGTGACTACCTGTGTGACTACCTGTGTGACTACCTGTGTGTCTACCTGTGTGTCTACCTGTGTGTCTACCTGTGTGTCTACCTGTGTGAGTCTACCTGTGTGACTACCTGTGTGTCTACCTGTGTGACTACCTGTGTGTCTACCTGTGTGTCTACCTGTGTGTCTACCTGTGTGACTACCTGTGTGTCTACCTGTGTGACTACCTGTGTGACTACCTGTGTGTCTACCTGTGTGTCTACCTGTGTGTCTACCTGTGTGTCAGGTGTGCAAACAGCTGAGACAGTTTTCATGAGAACAACGTGAAGATTTCTTTATTTATATCAACATATTCTGTACATCTGAGAGTATACATTCTAATGGACAGGTGAGCTGTGGACGACTTCCTGTCAGTGTACAGGTGAGGTCAGTCAGTGCACAGGTGAGGTCAGTCAGTGTGTACAGGTGAGGTCAGTCAGTGTGTACAGGTGAGCACAGGTGTAGTCAGTCAGAGTTGATGCGTGTACAGGTGAGGTCAGTCAGTGTGTAAAGGTGAGGTCAGTCAGTGTACAGGTGAGGTCAGTCAGTGCACAGGTGAGGTCAGTCAGTGTGTACAGGTGAGGTCAGTCAGTGTACAGGTGAGGTCAGTCAGTGTACAGGTGAGGTCAGTCAGTGTGTTCAGGTGAGGTCAGTCAGTGTGTACAGGTGAGGTCAGTCAGTGTTCAGGTTAGGTCAGTCAGTGTGTTCAGGTGAGGTCAGTCAGTGTACAGGTGAGGTCAGTCAGTGTGTACAGGTGAGGTCAGTCAGTGTACAGGTGAGGTCAGTCAGTGTGTACAGGTGAGGTCAGTCAGTGTGTAAAGGTGAGGTCAGTCAGTGTGTAAAGGTGAGGTCAGTCAGTGTGTACAGGTGAGGTCAGTCAGTGTGTACAGGTGAGGTCAGTCAGTGTGTACAGGTGAGCACAGGTGTAGTCAGTCAGAGTTGATGCGTGTACAGGTCAGGTCAGTCAGAGTTGAGGTGTGTACAGGTGAGGTGTGTACAGGTGAGATCAGTCAGAGTTGAGTTGTGTACAGGTGAGGTCAGTCAGAGTTGATGTGTGTACAGGTGAGCTTCAGAGGCGGAGTCACTCTGGTCATGAAGTCTCGGTCTCCTCGGCTGAACCTCTTCATCTCTGAAACAGACAAGGTGAAGCTCATCATCACGGCCGGCGCTCTGCAGGTGAGTTCACAGGTGAGTTCACAGGTGAGTTCACAGGTGAGTTCACAGGTGAGCTCACAGGTGAGTTCACAGGTGAGTTCACAGGTGAGTTCACAGGTGAGCTCACAGGTGAGTTCACAGGTGGGTTCACAGGTGAGTTCACAGGTGAGTTCACAGGTGAGTTCACAGGTGGGTTCACAGGTGGGTTCACAGGTGGGTTCACAGGTGAGTTCACAGGTGAGTTCACAGGTGAGTTCACAGGTGAGTTCACAGGTGGGTTCACAGGTGGGTTCACAGGTGGGTTCACAGGTGAGTTCACAGGTGAGTTCACAGGTGAGCTCACAGGTGAGTTCACAGGTGAGTTTCATTACCTTCTGATTTCTGAGCGTTCTGTTTCCTGCAGGTGAGAGACAGCTGACGACACACCACCTCACTGCTGCACACACACAACAGGAAGTGGAGGAGAGGGTCCTCTGAGTCACACACCTGAGAGAGAGACAGGTAAACACACACCTGAGAGAGAGACAGGTAAACACACACACACCTGAGAGAGAGACAGGTAAACACACACACACCTGAGAGAGAGACAGGTAAACACACACACCTGAGAGAGAGACAGGTAAACACACACACACCTGAGAGAGAGACAGGTAAACACACACCTGAGAGAGAGACAGGTAAACACACAGACTGTTATTGGTCTATAAATGTGCGTGCGTGGAAGTTGTGTGAAGTCTGAGAGCGTGTAGCTCCCGTAGCAAACCCTTTGAGAAGTCAGGTTATGATCAGATGAGCAGGTGGATCACTCAAAGTTTATAGGGAGGGACACACAGGAGGAGAGCGCCATGCGGGGCCTCGCAGGTGAACCTGGAGGGAGTGACACACAGGAGGAGAGCGCCATGCGGGGCCTCGCAGGTGAACCTGGAGGGAGTGACACACAGGAGGAGAGCGCCATGCGGGGCCCCGCAGGTGAACCTGGAGGGAGTGACACACAGGAGGAGAGCGCCATGCGGGGCCTCGCAGGTGAACCTGGAGGGAGTGACACACAGGAGGAGAGCGCCATGCGGGGCCTCGCAGGTGAACCTGGAGGGAGTGACACACAGGAGGAGAGCGCCATGCGGGGCCCTCGCAGGTGAACCTGGAGGGAGGGACACACAGGAGGAGAGCGCCATGCGGGGCCTCGCAGGTGAACCTGGAGGGAGTGACACACAGGAGGAGAGCGCCATGCGGGGCCTCGCAGGTGAACCTGGAGGGAGTGACACACAGGAGGAGAGCGCCATGCGGGGCCTCGCAGGTGAACCTGGAGGGAGTGACACACAGGAGGAGAGCGCCATGCGGGGCCTCGCAGGTGAACCTGGAGGGAGTGACACACAGGAGGAGAGCGCCATGCGGGGCCTCGCAGGTGAACCTGGAGGGAGTGACACACAGGAGGAGAGCGCCATGCGGGGCCTCGCAGGTGAACCTGGAGGGAGTGACACACAGGAGGAGAGCGCCATGCGGGGCCTCGCAGGTGAACCTGGAGGGAGTGACACACAGGAGGAGAGCGCCATGCGGGGCCTCGCAGGTGAACCGCTCGGAGCTGTCGGCACTAATAGGCTCCATAATAAGAGAGGAGGGGTTGTTTCTCAATGTCGAGTACGCTTGCTTGGTAGCACATGTCTGCCGAGCATCTTGCTTCAGAAGCGAGTCAAGAATACTTCCTGGCATTCAGAAAACAAAGAGTGGAACAGGCTAGCAAGTGTGCAGGTGTGCGTCATATGAGAGGCCCCGCCTCTTACATCTTCCGCCACAGATTTGGGGAAATTGGTCGGTGCGCAAAGCATTGTGGGGATTTTAAGGCCGCGAAGTCTACTCATGTGCAGCCTCGATATTTCTCCAAACGGAGTACGCCGGGCTCGGTAGATTTCCAAGTATGCTGGAGATTGGAACAGTACTTCGGCGGCACTCGATGACGTAGTATGCTTGAAATAGTGGCTCTGAAGCAGCTTTACTCGCGATGGAGAAACACCCGAGATAGGGGCGAGAGACTCCAGCCGCAGCTTGATGCTTTAAAGGGAGGACTCGTGTTGTCAGAAGCTCGTGATATGGAGGAGGGGATGACCGACATGGATTGTAGGGTTGCTATACTCAAAACCACAAATGTCAATCTAATGAAGGAAACCAAAGAGTTCAAAGACACACCAGAGAGGATGGAGATTGAAAGCAGAAAGTTGAATCTACGTGTGATTGGACTGAAAACGCACATTGAGAAGAGCGATCCCATTGCCTTGAAAGGAGGTGTTGGGAAGTGAGCTCTCATGTGAACCGGCAGTCGAGATGGCATACAGGGTTGGGCAGGGGACTGACTTGAGACCCAGACCTGTGATCGTCACTATGCAGAGATATCAAGCTGAGGAAGCGATGTTGAAGCTGGCAAGAAGCAAGGGACAGATTATTTTCCGTGACATGCGAGTGGAGATATTTCCTGATATTGCAGGGAGAGAGCTATTCAATGACGTCAGGATGTGCGAGGCTGAGGTGAGGCATGGACTGCTGTTCCCCGCAGCGCTCATCCTAACCTCCAATGGACTGCTGTTCCCCGCAGCGCTCATCCTAACCTCCAATGGACTGCTGTTCCCCGCAGCGCTCATCCTAACCTCCAATGGACTGCTGTTCCCCGCAGCGCTCATCCTAACCTCCAATGGACTGCTGTTCCCCGCAGCGCTCATCCTAACCTCCAATGGACTGCTGTTCCCCGCAGCGCTCATCCTAACCTCCAATGGACAAACCAAACTTTATCAGGACTGCAGTGAAGCTGAGCGTTTCTATAGAACAGTGAACAACCCGGTTTCAGTTCAAACCAGAAATGAAGGTGGAATGACTGATGGACCTGATAGATGGTATGATTATACATATTAGGAGAAGACATTAACTGTATTATGAAAAAGGGAATTGTTGCAGTTTTGGTGATTTCCACATTTGTTTTATTTCCTTGAAGGCCAATATTCACTGGTCTACGAGTTATCCACTCATTTATTTGAAGTTATTTACTTCATCATCTGCGAGTATGAATTTATGTTTATTAGATTTTGAATGGAGACACATTTCAACTCTATTGTTGTTCACTCCTCCTAAAATGTAATGTTGATGTATTGATTAGATCTAGTGTTGCGAGACATTACAATGAATCTATTTCATACTTTTATCTAAAAATGTTTGGCAGCTCCCGGGAGGCTCGTCTAATTGAGCGAGTGAGTCTGCACATGCAAAGCAATCTATGTGCATGTTGGGTTTGTATGTGATGGTGTGTGATGGTGTGTGATGGTGTGTGATGGTGTGTGATGGTGTGTGATGGTATGTGATGGTGTGTGATGGTATGTGATGGTATGTGATGGTGTGTGACGGTATGTGACGGTGTGTGACGGTATGTGACGGTGTGTGATGGTATGTGATGGTGTGTGATGGTGTGTGATGGTATGTGATGGTATGTGATGGTATGTGATGGAGTGTGATGGTATGTGATGGTGTGTGATGGTATGTGATGGTATGTGATGGTATGTGATGGTGTGTGATGGTATGTGATGGTATGTGATGGTATGTGATGGAGTGTGATGGTATGTGATGGTGTGTGATGGTATGTGATGGTATGTGATGGTATGTGATGGAGTGTGATGGTATGTGATGGTGTGTGATGGTATGTGATGGTGTGTGATGGTGTGTGATGGTGTGTGATGGTATGTGATGGTATGTGACGGTATGTGACGGTATGTGATGGTGTGTGATGGTATGTGATGGTATGTGATGGTGTGTGATGGTATGTGATGGTATGTGATGGTGTGTGATGGTATGTGATGGTGTGTGATGGTGTGTGATGGTATGTGATGGTATGTGATGGTATGTGATGGAGTGTGATGGTATGTGATGGTGTGTGATGGTATGTGATGGTGTGTGATGGTGTGTGATGGTGTGTGATGGTATGTGATGGTGTGTGATGGTATGTGACGGTATGTGATGGTGTGTGATGGAGTGTGATGGTATGTGATGGTGTGTGATGGTATGTGACGGTATGTGATGGTATGTGACGGTATGTGATGGTGTGTGATGGAGTGTGCGGTTGGAATTGTGTTTCATGTTTTAGTTCAGCTCTCAATTTGAAGTGAAAAAGAGATAACATTTAAATTGCCACCTTAATGTTGAAGGAGTTACCAAGTAAAGGGTTTGAATTGGCTCATATAAATATATGTAGTCTAAGAAATAAAGTGTCTGAGATAGAGGACATATTATAGAATAGAATAGAGAGGGATGAAACCCTCTTTAATGGTCACACATGCAGAGCACACAGCACACAGTGAAATTTGGCCTCTGCTTTTAACCCATCCTAGTACAAGGAGTCTAGTACTAGGAGCAGTGGGCAGCTATTGTACAGCGCCCGGGGAGCAATGGGAGTGGGGGGGGAAGGGGGGTGTCCGGTGCCTTGCTCAAGGGCACCACGGCAGGGCAGGAGGTGAACTGGGACCTCTCCAAGTAGCAGTCCACACTCCATATTTAGGTCTGGTCGGGGACTTGAACCAGCGACCCTACGGCTCCCAGTCCAAGCCCCTACTGACTGAGCCACTGCCATCACACTATCATGTGGTATTCATTTGTTAGCGATATCTGAACCTCACTGAGATGGCACATGTGATGACGCTGCACATTGATGGATATAGAATATTTAGAAAGGAGTGCAGACGGAGGGGGGGGGGGGCATTCAAAAGCAAACACCAGCTGAAGTGAGAGAGGGTTTGAGGTCTGCTGATATTGAAGTACTTCATTGACCTCACTTGAAACCTTTGTTGGTCGGATGTTGTTACAGACCTCCAAATGCAAACCTCACTTATTTAGACAAATGATGTGAGAAGTTAGATAAAGTTTGTGATCTTGAGATTTAAACATTGACTGGAATATGTTGCACTGTGCCCTTAAACACAAGCTGCAGACAATAACTAATACATGTCCCTTGGTACAAAGGGTGACTCAACCTACTGGGATACGCATTCATTTCATTTCATTTCAAACCTTTATTTATCCAGGTTGTATCCCATTGAGATCATTGACCTCTTTTTCAAGGGAGACCTGCTCAAGTAGGTTCCACATGAAACATTAAAACATAAACAGAGCAACAAAAGGACATCATACAGCATCATTACAGGGATTACAGTTTACATAACTATCCACATGCACAGGTACCAACAGCTTCCGATTCAGTAGCATCCAACCGAGCTTTAAAAACATGTAGTGGCACCAGATTGCTCAGTTTCCATTTTAATTGCAGACTATTCCAGGACAGTGGAGCTGCGCATCTAAATGCTATCTTCCCTAAGACAGTCCTAGCAGTTGGCACATTTAATAAAACCATAGCATGCGATCTCAGGCAGTAGCCACTTACAATTCGCCGTGAGATCAGGGAGCAGATGTAGGATGGAAGTTTCCCTAACATGGCTTTATATATAAAAATGTACCAGTGACTGAGCCTCCGTACAGTTAGTGAAGGCAGACCAGCCCTTGCATACAGGGTACAGTGATGAGTTAATGCTTTACAGTTTGTCACAAGTCTCAGTGCGCTGTGATACGCAGCATCTAACTTGACCAGGTAATGGGCAGGTGCATTCATATAGACCAGATCACCATAGTCCAGCACAGGTCAAAAGGTCACAGAGCCTTTTTCTGGCCTCAAGTGAGAAACAGGACTTGTTCCTGTAGAAGAAACCTAGCCTAACCCTCAGTTTGTTAAGCAGGTTATTGACCTGACGTTTAAAAGAGAGACAATCATCAAGCCAGATACCAAGGTATTTGTAACAGGCTTTAGAAAAGAGCATTACCTTGGTTTTCTCAACATTTAAAAGAAGCTTTAGTTCAGAGAGCTGAGTCTGAATAATGTTAAAAACAGCCTGTAATTTAACACCAGCCTCCTTAATGGAGGGACCTGCACAGTACATCACGGTATCATCCGCATAAAAATGTAAAGTAGCTTCATCCACATTTTCACCTAAACTATTGATGTAGATGGAGAATAAAAGTGGACCTGAAACAGAACCTTGAGGAACACCATTAGCAATGTTTAACCACTCTGAAGACAGCCCATCAAAGTGAACACATTGGGACCTTTCAGAGAGGTAGTTCACAAACCACCCACTGCATGGCTGGATAAGCCAATACTGAGTAGCCTCTGCTTTAAGATGCGATGATCGACGGTATCAAACGCTTTGGACAGGTCAATAAATAGAGCTGCACAGCTCTGCTTTTTATCTAAAATACTTGTAATGTCATTCACCACTTTCATTGTGGCAGTGATGGTGCTATGTTGCTTTCTGAAACCTGACTGATGTTTAGACAGGATGTCATTGTTACATAGAAACACCTTTACCTGCTCACTCACTAGGCGTTCAAGAACCTTAGCCACAACTGATCATTTAGAGATTGGCCTATAGTTATTTAAAACAGTTGGCTCCCCTCCTTTCAGCAAAGGCAGGACATACGCTGACTTCCATACTTTAGGAATTGTATTTGTGCTGAGGGAGAGGTTAAAAAGAGAAGTGAGAGGTGGAGCAATACAATCTGCAGCTATCTTTAAAAAGAAAGGTTCCACGTTGTCCGGGCCGGCCGGTTTCTTAGGATCTAACTTAGATAAAGCTTCATGAACAACATTTACAGTAAAAGGAGTAAAACTGAAAGTGTTTTCCAGAGCACATTGTTCAGAGTCACAGACTGTGGTGTTCACAGAAGCAGAGTTAGTCACAGAATCAAACAGAGAGCCACAGGACACAACATGCTCATTAAAGCAATGTAACATGGTGGCCCTGTCCGATATAGAGCCAGATGCTGTGGTAAGGCACGGAGGTAGCTCATTACGGATCTCACCGGTGGATAAAGATTTTATGGCTTCAGGTTTTCTGTAGTAACTGACAAATAGTACTTAGACTTAGCACTTTTGACATGTGAAGTGAAGCTATTCCTGAGCTGCCTAAAACACAGCCATTCTACCTCTGAGCCTGATTTCCTAGCCTTTGCCCATTGCGCATTAACTTGCAACTTGTATTGATCATATATTTACTAACTTTAGCCATGTGTGTTCTCTTATATCACTTCCAGCAGGGTGTACTGATCATCATGTAGTCATTAGAGAGAGAAAGACAAAGGTGCCGAAAGCTGGACTGAAAGTCATTGTGAGATCAATGACATACTTTTGTGAGGAGTCATTTCTACAGGATGATCAGAAGATATGTTGGAAACATGTTTTTGAGAAAGTCGATCCAGATGCTCTTGATGTCTTGAATTAGTTATCCATGCAGGTGATTGATAAGCATGCTCCACTTAGAGAGTACACAAAATGGAGTCCACTATGGGCCGAAACTAACATGTATGTTTCCATAGTGTTTGTAGCGGATTGCAAACAACTTTAAGGTGCATACCGCCACCTACTGTACTCGCCGTGAAGTGGTTTGCGGCCTGCCAGTAAAGCCAAAGCAGAAGAAGAAGAAGTGACGTCAGCGGCTCATTTGCGTAATCTTCCCTCAGGGAAAAGTACTCCGGTGTGAACGTGATCTGTACTAAGTGCCCTGGGGTAAAAAGCGCCGGGGCACTGAGTGCCAGAACTAAGTACTGGAAAGTACTTGGTGTGAACGCGCCTAATGAGCATTCTTTGTTGTTACACAAGCTGGAACAAGATGGTTTTAATGTTGAAACGCTGAGGTGGTTAGAAAGTCACCTGACCAATCAAAGACAAACTGGTTTCTTTAATGGAAGTCTCTCAAAGATGAAAACAGTCACTTGTACTGATACAGCACTGTGTGTGTGTGTGTGTGTGTGTGTGTGTGTGTGTGTGTGTGTGTGTGTGTGTGTGTGTGTGTGTGTGTGTGTGTGTGTGTGTGGACCCCAGGAAGAATAGCCCATGCTCATGCTAGTGCTAATGGGGATCCTAATAAAGACATATAGCAGCTACTGTGAAACAGGAAGTGGTACTGACCAGGCTCCGCCCCCGAGGGTAGACTCGGATGTGACCTCTGACCCGCAGCGCTCTCTGAAGCCCCTCCCACTGAGAATCAGCCAATCCCAGCAGAGCACGAACCTGAGCACCTGAGAACCAGACGTGAGCCTCACCTGTGCCGTCATCAATCACCAGCCTGAAAACACAGGTACACACAGGTGAGTACTCAGGTGAGTACACAGGTACACACAGGTGAGTACACAGGTAAGTACACAGGTACACACAGGTGAGTACTCAGGTACACACAGGTGAGTACTCAGGTGAGTACACAGGTACACACAGGTGAGTACACAGGTAAGTACACAGGTACACACAGGTGAGTACACAGGTAAGTACACAGGTACACACAGGTGAGTACTCAGGTGAGTACACAGGTACACACAGGTGAGTACTCAGGTACACACAGGTGAGTACTCAGGTGAGTACACAGGTACACACAGGTGAGTACACAGGTAAGTACACAGGTACACACAGGTGAGTACACAGGTAAGTACACAGGTACACACAGGTGAGTACTCAGGTGAGTACACAGGTACACACAGGTGAGTACTCAGGTGAGTACACAGGTACACACAGGTGAGTACACAGGTGAGTACTCAGGTACACACAGGTGAGTACACAGGTAAGTACACAGGTACACACAGGTGAGTACACAGGTAAGTACACAGGTACACACAGGTGAGTACTCAGGTGAGTACACAGGTGAGTACACAGGTACACACAGGTGAGTACACAGGTAAGTACACAGGTACACACAGGTGAGTACACAGGTAAGTACACAGGTACACACAGGTGAGTACTCAGGTGAGTACACAGGTACACACAGGTGAGTACTCAGGTACACACAGGTGAGTACTCAGGTGAGTACACAGGTACACACAGGTGAGTACACAGGTAAGTACACAGGTACACACAGGTGAGTACACAGGTAAGTACACAGGTACACACAGGTGAGTACTCAGGTGAGTACACAGGTACACACAGGTGAGTACTCAGGTGAGTACTCAGGTACACACAGGTGAGTACACAGGTGAGTACACAGGTACACACAGGTGAGTACACAGGTGAGTACTCAGGTACACACAGGTGAGTACACAGGTAAGTACACAGGTACACACAGGTGAGTACACAGGTAAGTACACAGGTACACACAGGTGAGTACACAGGTAAGTACACAGGTGCACACAGGTGAGTACTCAGGTACACACAGGTGAGTACTCAGGTACACACAGGTGAGTACTCAGGTACACACAGGTGAGTACTCAGGTAAGTACACAGGTACACACAGGTAAGTACTCAGGTACACACAGGTAAGTACTCAGGTACACACAGGTGAGTACTCAGGAACACACAGGTGAGTACACAGGTAAGTACTCAGGTACACACAGGTAAGTATTCAGGTACACACAGGTGAGTACTCAGGTACACACAGGTGAGTAATCAGGTAACTAAACAGGTAACTACACAGGTAAATACTGAGGTAAGTACTCAGTAACTACACAGGTAAATACTCAGGTAACTACACAGGTAAATACTCAGGTAAGTACTCAGTAACTACACAGGTAAATACTCAGGTAAGTACTCAGTAACTACACAGGTAAATACTCAGGTAACTACACAGGTAAATACTCAGGTAAGTACTCAGTAACTACACAGGTAAATACTCAGGTGAGTACTCAGTAACTACACAGGTAAATACTCAGGTAAGTACTCAGTAACTACACAGGTAAATACTCAGGTAAGTACTCAGTAACTACACAGGTAAATACTCAGGTAACTACACAGGTAAATACTCAGGTAAGTACTCAGTAACTACACAGGTAAATACTCAGGTAAGTACTCAGTAACTACACAGGTAAATACTCAGGTGAGTACTCAGTAACTACACAGGTAAATACTCAGGTAAGTACTCAGTAACTACACAGGTAAATACTCAGGTAAGTACTCAGTAACTACACAGGTAAATACTCAGGTAAGTACTCAGTAACTACACAGGTAAATACTCAGGTAAGTACTCAGTAACTACACAGGTAAATACTCAGGTAAATACTCAGGTAACTACACAGGTAAATACTCAGGTAAGTACTCAGTAACTACACAGGTAAATACTCAGGTAAGTACTCAGTAACTACACAGGTAAATACTCAGGTAAATACTCAGGTAAGTACTCAGTAACTACACAGGTAAATACTCAGGTAAATACTCAGGTAAGTACTCAGTAACTACACAGGTAAATACTCAGGTAAATACTCAGGTAAGTACTCAGTAACTACACAGGTAAATACTCAGGTAAATACTCAGGTAACTACACAGGTAAATACTCAGGTAAGTACTCAGTAACTACACAGGTAAATACCGAGTAAATACATGTACACACACACAGGTAAATACTCAGGTGTACACAGGTAGAGGAGGAGCAGTCTTACTTCACTGTGGACTGAAAGACAGACGAGGAGGATCCACACTGAGCGCTGGAACAACACTGAGAGACACAGAGGACAGTTACTGTTACCACCTGTTCACATAACACCTCACCTGTTCACATAACACCTCACCTGTTCACATAACACCTCACCTGTTCATATAACACCTCACCTGTTCACCTCACCTGTTCTTATAACACCTCACCTGTTCTTATAACACCTCACCTGTTCATATAACACCTCACCTGGTCTTATAACACCTCACCTGTTCTTATAACACCTCACCTGTTCATATAACACCTCACCTGTTCTTACAACACCTCACCTGTTCTTATAACACCTCACCTGTTCATATAACACCTCACCTGTTCATATAACACCTCAC
>NW_022987874.1:45000-61993 GCF_902827165.1 Trematomus bernacchii
GTGATGTACTTGTCCTGGTCCAGATGTTGGTCGGAGGGGAAATCTGATTGGAGGAATCTCTCTGTCACCATGGTGAACTTCTCCACACACACCAGACAACCTGCAACACACACACACACACACATAAAAACATTATGAAAGGTGACCACTGACCTCTCTGAGTGTGTGTGTGTGTGTGTGTGTGTGTGTCTGTGTGTGTGTGTGTGTGTGTGTGTGTGTGTGTGCTCAAAGTTGGTCATTTTTATTGCAGAATTCTTCCACATTATATGTTGACATTGAGATATGCACTGTTTGTGTGTGTGTGTGTGTGTGTGTGTGTGTGTACCTATCCAGGCGGTGTTGAAGGCCGCCCTCTGACCCCCTCCCTCGCTGGTTTCCGTGACGACGCAAGCCACGGTCCCTGTCCCGTCTCTGAGCTGCAGCGTCTGTCCCGCCGGAGACGGCAGCTCCAGCAACCCCACCACCAGGGGGCGTCTGTACACACGTTATATTAACATCACCACCAGGGGGCGTCTGTACACACGTTATATTAACATCACCACCAGGGGGCGTCTGTACACACGTTATATTAACATCACCACCAGGGGGCGACTGTACACACGTTATATTAACATCACCACCAGGGGGCGTCTGTACACACGTTATATTAACATCACCACCAGGGGGCGTCTGAACACACGTTATATTAACATCACCACCAGGGGGCATCTGAACACACGTTATATTAACATCACCACCAGGGGGCGACTGTACACACGTTATATTAACATCACCACCAGGGGGCGTCTGTACACACGTTATATTAACATCACCACCAGGGGGCGTCTGAACACACGTTATATTAACATCACCACCAGGGGGCATCTGAACACACGTTATATATTAACATCACCACCAGGGGGCGTCTGAACACACGTTATATTAACATCACCACCAGGGGGCGTCTGTACACAGGTTATATTAACATCACCACCAGGGGGCGTCTGAACACACGTTATATTAACATCACCACCAGGGGGCATCTGAACACACGTTATATTAACATCACCACCAGGGGGCGACTGTACACACGTTATATTAACATCACCACCAGGGGGCGTCTGTACACACGTTATATTAACATCACCACCAGGGGGCGACTGTACACACGTTATATTAACATCACCACCGGGGGCGTCTGTACACACGTTATATTAACATCACACCAGGGGGCGTCTGTACACACGTTATATTAACATCACCACCAGGGGGCGTCTGTACACACGTTATATTAACATCACCACCAGGGGGCGACTGTACACACGTTATATTAACATCACCACCAGGGGGCGTCTGTACACACGTTATATTAACATCACCACCAGGGGGCGTCTGTACACACGTTATATTAACATCACCACCAGGGGGCGTCTGTACACACGTTATATTAACATCACCACCAGGGGGCGTCTGTACACACGTTATATTAACATCACCACCAGGGGGGCGACTGTACACACGTTATATTAACATCACCACCAGGGGGCATCTGAACACACGTTATATATTAACATCACCACCAGGGGGCGTCTGAACACACGTTATATTAACATCACCACCAGGGGGCGTCTGAACACACGTTATATTAACATCACCACCAGGGGGCATCTGAACACACGTTATATTAACATCACCACCAGGGGGCGACTGTACACACGTTATATTAACATCACCACCAGGGGGCGTCTGTACACACGTTATATTAACATCACCACCAGGGGGCGACTGTACACACGTTATATTAACATCACCACCAGGGGGCGTCTGTACACACGTTATATTAACATCACCACCAGGGGGCGTCTGTACACACGTTATATTAACATCACCACCAGGGGGCGTCTGAACACACGTTATATTAACATCACCACCAGGGGGCGTCTGAACACACGTTATATTAACATCACCACCAGGGGGCGTCTGAACACACGTTATATTAACATCACCACCAGGGGGCGTCTGTACACAGGTTATATTAACATCACCACCAGGGGGCGACTGTACACACGTTATATTAACATCACCACCAGGGTGCGTCTGTACACACGTTATATTAACATCACCACCAGGGGGCGTCTGTACACACGTTATATTAACATCACCACCAGGGGGCGTCTGAACACACGTTATATTAACATCACCACCAGGGGGCGTCTGAACACACGTTATATTAACATCACCACCAGGGGGCGTCTGTACACACGTTATATTAACATCACCAGCAGGGGGCGTCTGTACACACGTTATATTAACATCACCACCAGGGGGCGTCTGTACACACGTTATATTAACATCACCACCAGGGGGCGTCTGAACACACGTTATATTAACATCACCACCAGGGGGCGTCTGAACACACGTTATATTAACATCACCACCAGGGGGCGTCTGTACACACGTTATATTAACATCACCACCAGGGGGCGTCTGAACACACGTTATATTAACATCACCACCAGGGGGCGTCTGAACACACGTTATATTAACATCACCACCAGGGGGCGTCTGAACACACGTTATATTAACATCACCACCAGGGGGCGTCTGAACACACGTTATATTAACATCACCACCAGGGTGCGTCTGTACACACGTTATATTAACATCACCACCAGGGGGCGTCTGTACACACGTTATATTAACATCACCACCAGGGGGCGTCTGAACACACGTTATATTAACATCACCACCAGGGGGCGTCTGAACACACGTTATATTAACATCACCACCAGGGGGCGTCTGTACACACGTTATATTAACATCACCAGCAGGGGGCGTCTGTACACACGTTATATTAACATCACCACCAGGGGGCGTCTGTACACACGTTATATTAACATCACCACCAGGGGGCGTCTGAACACACGTTATATTAACATCACCACCAGGGGGCGTCTGAACACACGTTATATTAACATCACCACCAGGGGGCGTCTGTACACACGTTATATTAACATCACCACCAGGGGGCGTCTGAACACACGTTATATTAACATCACCAACAGGGGGCGTCTGAACACACGTATATATTAACATCACCACCAGGGGCGTCTGAACACACGTTATATTAACATCACCACCAGGGGGCGTCTGAACACACGTTATATTAACATCACCACCAGGGGGCGTCTGTACACACGTTATATTAACATCACCAGCAGGGGGCGTCTGTACACACGTTATATTAACATCACCACCAGGGGCGTCTGTACACACGTTATATTAACATCACCACCAGGGGGCGTCTGTACACACGTTATATTAACATCACCACCAGGGGGCGTCTGAACACACGTTATATTAACATCACCACCAGGGGGCGTCTGAACACACGTTATATTAACATCACCACCAGGGGGTGTCTGAACACACGTTATATTAACATCACCACCAGGGGGCGTCTGAACACACGTTATATTAACATCACCACCAGGGGGCGTCTGAACACACGTTATATTAACATCACCACCAGGGGCGTCTGTACACAGGTTATATTAACATCACCACCAGGGGGCGTCTGTACACACGTTATATTAACATCACCACCAGGGGGCGTCTGTACACACGTTATATTAACATCACCACCAGGGGGCGTCTGTACACACGTTATATTAACATCACCAACAGGGGGCGTCTGAACACACGTTATATTAACATCACCACCAGGGGGCGTCTGAACACACGTTATATTAACATCACCACCAGGGGGCGTCTGTACACACGATATATTAACATCACCAGCAGGGGGCGTCTGTACACACGTTATATTAACATCACCACCAGGGGCGTCTGTACACACGTTATATTAACATCACCACCAGGGGGCGTCTGTACACACGTTATATTAACATCACCACCAGGGGGCGTCTGTACACACGTTATATTAACATCACCACCAGGGGGCGTCTGTACACACGTTATATTAACATCACCACCAGGGGGCGTCTGTACACAGGTTATATTAACATCACCACCAGGGGGCATCTGTACACACGTTATATTAACATCACCACCAGGGGGCGTCTGAACACAGGTTATATTAACATTACCACCAGGGGGCATCTGTACACACGTTATATTAACATCACCACCAGGGGGCGTACCTGGATGTGTCTCCGGGGGGGGTCAGAGGTCAGCGTCCTGCAGGACCAGGACAGAGCTGAGTTGACCTGAGATGAGGACAGACCTCCACCAGGGGGCAGCAGAGAGCACAGAGACACTGAGGACCAGCTGTCTGTCTGAAGACCTTCAATCAGAGCAGAGACACTGAACACCTGAGGGACAGCTGGGTCCGCCCTGTACTGTGGGGACAGACAGGTGAGTCAGAGGACAGGAGTGTCAGAAGACAGGTGTGTGTACCTGAGTCAGAGGACAGGTGTGTCAGAGGACAGGTGTGTGTACCTGAGAGGTGTGTGTACCTGAGAGGTGTGTGTACCTGAGACAGAGGACAGGTGTGTGTACCTGAGAGGTGTGTGTACCTGAGAGGTGTGTGTACCTGAGACAGAGGACAGGTGTGTGTACCTGAGAGGTGTGTGTACCTGAGAGGTGTGTGTACCTGAGACAGAGGACAGGTGTGTGTACCTGAGACAGAGGACAGGTGTGGGGTTCGTCCAGCATCTCGCAGTAAATGTCTCTCCTCTGTCCTTCTTGTCCTCTCCACACACACTCCATCAGCTTCCAGGACAGAACACACACACACTGCTTCAACACACCTGGGACCAGGCTGGGGGGACAGGTGGACAGACAGGTGGACAGACAGACAGGTGGACAGACAGGTGGACAGACAGGTGGACAAACAGGTGGACAAACAGGTGCACAGCCAGGTGGACAGACAGGTGGACAGACAGACAGGTGGACAGACAGGTGGACAGACAGGTGGACAGACAGGTGGACAGACAAGTGGACAGACAGACAGGTGGACAAACAGGTGCACAGCCAGGTGGACAGACAGGTGGACAGACAGACAGGTGGACAGACAGGTGGACAGACAGGTGGACAGACAGGTGGACAGACAGGTGGACAAACAGGTGCACAGCCAGGTGGACAAACAGGTGCACAGCCAGGTGGACAAACAGGTGCACAGCCAGGTGGACAAACAGGTGCACAGCCAGGTGGACAGACAGACAGGTAGAGAGACAAATGGACAAACAGGTGGACAGACAGGAGGACAGACAGGAGGACAGACAGGTGGACAGACAGACAGGTGGACAGACAGGTGGACAGACAGGTGGACAGACAGACAGGTGGACAGACAGGTGGACAGACAGACAGGTGGACAGACAGGTGGACAGACAGACAGGTGGACAGACAGACAGGTGGACAGACAGGAGGACAGACAGACAGGTGGACAGACAAACATTAGTATTTGTCACATTTCGGGGGTCCTTGAATGCATCATGTGAGTGTGTATATCGTGTGTGTGTGTGTGTGTGAGTGTGAGTGTGAGTGTGTGTGTGTTTGTGAGTGTGTGTGTGTGTGTGAGTGTGTGAGTGTGTGTGTGAGTGTGAGTGTGGGTGTGGTGTGTGTGTTGTGTGAAGTGTGGAGTGTGTGTGTGAGTGTGAGTGTGTGAGTGTGAGTGTGGTGTGTGGTGTGAGTGTGTGTGTGTGAGTGTGTGTGTGTGAGTGTGTGTGTGTGAGTGTGTGAGTGTGTGTGTGTGAGTGTGGTGTGTGAGTGTGGTGTGTGTGTGTGTGAGTGTGTGTGTGTGTGGTGGTGTGTGAGTGTGGGTGTGTGAGCGTGTGTGAGTGTGAGTGTGAGTGTGTGTGTGTGAGTGTGTGAGTGTGTGTGTGTGAGTGTGTGAGTGTGTGTGAGTGTGAGTGTGTGTGTGTGAGTGTGAGTGTGTGTGTGTGAGTGTGTGAGTGTGTGTGTGTGTGTGTCTCACCTGTGCTGCAGCTTTGAGCTCAGGTGAGCGCTCCACAGGTATTCGGACACGCCCCTTCCCCCCTGCAGCAGTAACCTTGGCAACGCTCCGTCCCCCCGGCAGGTGGAGGTGTGCAGTAACCGTGGTAACAACCCCCCCGCCCACCCCCCGCTGAACGACGTCACCCTGACGCTGGAGCGCAGGCAGGTGCAAAGCATGCTTGGAAGGAAGTCGGGACAGGGCCGGTACAGGAAGTGGACGTGATGGAGCTGCAGGAAGACAGGTACATTCATATCTGCCCTTTCACAATAAAAGCCCCTCACAGCTACATTCATATCTGCCCTTTCACAATAAAAGCCCCTCACACGTACATTCATATCTGCCCTTTCACAATAAAAGCCCCTCACACGTATATTCATATCTGCCCTTTCACAATAAAAGCCCTGCACAGGAACAGCAGATCCAGGCTTTTATTGTGAAATGTGTCTCACCTCCAAAGTGTCTCCAGTTCTCAGCTTCCTCCTCAGAGCCGGCTGAAAGGCCAGGCACAGCCCCACCCTCCTGTCCATCACGTACAGCCCCGCCCCCTCGCTCACCACCTCAGTCACGGTGCCCTATCAGAGGAGAGGGGCGGGGCTTACACACAGGTAACAGTTTATCAGAGGAGAGGGGTGGGGCTTAAAACAGGTAACAGCTTATCAGAGGAGAGGGGTGGGGCTTAAAATAGGTAACAGCTTATCAGAGGAGAGGGGCAGGGCTTAAAACAGGTAACAGCTTATCAGAGGAGAGGGGCGGGGCTTACACACAGTAACAGCTTATCAGAGGAGAGGGGCGGGGCTTACACACAGTAAACAGCTTATCAGAGGAGAGGGGCGGGGCTTACACACAGTAACAGCTTATCAGAGGAGAGGGGCGGGGCTTACACACAGTAACAGCTTATCAGAGGAGAGGGGCGGGGCTTACACACAGTAAACAGCTTATCAGAGGAGAGGGGCGGGGCTTACACACAGTAACAGCTTATCAGAGGGGCGGGGCTTACACACAGGTAACAGCTTATCAGAGGAGAGAGGTGGGGCTTACATATGGTAATCAGAGGAGAGGGGCGGGGCTTACACACCAGAAACAGCTTATCAGAAGAGAGGGGCACGGCTTACACACAGGTAACAGCTTATCAGAAGAGAGGGGCGGGGCTTACACACAGGTAACAGCTTATCAGAAGAGAGGGGCGGGGCTTACACACAGGTAACAGCTTATCAGAAGAGAGGGGCGGGGCTTACACACCGGAAACAGCTTATCAGAAGAGAGGGGCGCGGCTTACACACAGGTAAGAAGTTTACTTGGTAACTGATGACTCGAGACTTCTTCATCCTGACAGCCGATTGGCCGGCGTCTCTCTCAGGCTCCGTCTCCTCGCAGTCCTCGACCTGTGACATCACCGGCGGGGGGGGCCGTGGCGGCAGGTGTGTGTGTGTGTGCAGCGGGGTGTGTGTAGTCGGTGTGTATTTCAGAGCGCTCGGTCACACACAGGATGTTGTTTCCTCTCCAGCCTCGCAGGACACACACACGCAGCGCCGTCACACACACACGCTGACCCACACACACACACTGAGCCCACCACAGCCTGCTGCCCTGCACACACACACACACACACACACACACACACACACACACACACACACACACACACACACACACACACACACACACACACACACACACACACACACACACACACACACACACACACACACACACACACACACACACACACACACACACACACACACACACACACACACACACACACACACACACACACACACACACCTGTTAAATGTAGTTTCTAATGAGGATGAATCCAGATGTTTTCACAGCTGTATACAACTGACATCACCTGAACTCACCTTGACGAGGACAGGTAGTGAGACAGGTGCAGAGTCGTCTGCCAGCGAGAAGCAGAAGAAAGACGTTCCTGAAACGTCCAGCTGAGGACAAACAGAAACCACCTGACCAACCAGTGAGAGACGCTGACCCCGAGACCTGAGAGACAGACAGGTGAGAGACAGACAGGTGAGACACGCTGACCCCGAGACCTGGGAGACAGACAGGTGAGAGACAGACAGGTGAGACACGCTGACCCCGAGACCTGGGAGACAGACAGGTAGAGACAGAGAGACAGACCGGTAGAGAGTAGACAGACAGATAGAGACAGACAGGTGAGAGACAGACAGGTAGAGACAGACCGGTAGAGACAGAGAGACAGACAGGTGAGAGACAGACAGGTGAGAGACAGACAGGTAGAGACAGACAGGTAGAGACAGACAGGTAGAGACAGACAGGTGAGAGACAGAGAGACAGACAGGTAGAGACAGACAGGTGAGAGACAGACAGGTAGAGACAGACCGGTAGAGACAGAGAGACAGACAGGTGAGAGACAGACAGGTAGAGACAGACAGGTAGAGACAGACAGGTAGAGACAGACAGGTGAGAGACAGAGAGACAGACAGGTAGAGACAGACAGGTGAGAGACAGACAGGTAGAGACAGACCGGTAGAGACAGAGAGACAGACAGGTGAGAGACAGACAGGTGAGAGACAGACAGGTAGAGACAGACAGGTAGAGACAGACAGGTAGAGACAGACAGGTGAGAGACAGAGAGACAGACAGGTAGAGACAGACAGGTAGAGACAGACAGGTAGAGACAGAGAGACAGACAGGTGAGAGACAGACAGGTAGAGACAGACAGGTAGAGACAGAGAGACAGACAGGTGAGAGACAGACAGGTGAGAGACAGACAGGTAGAGACAGACAGGTAGAGACAGACAGGTGAGAGACAGACAGGTAGAGACAGACAGGTAGAGACAGACAGGTAGAGACAGACAGGTAGAGACAGACAGGTGAGAGACAGAGAGACAGACAGGTAGAGACAGACAGGTAGAGACAGACAGGTAGAGACAGAGAGACAGACAGGTAGAGACAGACAGGTAGAGACAGACAGGTGAGAGACAGAGAGACAGATAGAGACAGAGAGACAGACAGGTGAGAGACAGACAGGTGAGAGACAGACAGACAGATAGAGACAGAGAGACAGACAGGTGAGAGACAGACAGGTGAGAGACAGACAGACAGATAGAGACAGAGAGACAGACAGGTGAGAGACAGACAGGTGAGAGACAGACAGATAGAGACAGAGAGACAGACAGGTAGAGACAGAGAGACAGACAGGTAGAGACAGACAGGTAGAGACAGAGAGACAGACAGGTAGAGACAGACAGGTAGAGACAGACAGGTAGAGACAGAGAGACAGACAGGTCACTCACCTGTTCTTCAGGAAGTCTGTTGCCTCTTTGACTCCCACAGCTTTGCTAAGCCCCGCCCCTTCCTCAGGGCCGACAGCCAATCCCTGCTCAGCTCCGGGACAAAGCACTACAGGAGGACCAATCAGCTCCACCCAGCCCCCCGCCTCCTCCGACCCAGGTGCATCGTGGGGGATGTAGTTCCAGTGAGGCAGGAAGACAGGACGGTTCAGCCACAGAGGAGAGGGAGACAGGCACTGCAGAGAGACAGACAGGTGAGAGCCTGAAGGCATCACAGGTCCCTGAAGGCATCACAGGTCACTGAACGCATCACAGGTCCCTGAAGGCATCACAGGTCCCTGAAGGCACCACTCTACAGGTCCCTGAAGGCACCACTAAACAGGCCCCTGAAGGCATCACTCTACAGGTCCATGAAGGTATCACTCTACAGGTCCCTGAAGGCATCACTCTACAGGTCCCTGAAGGTATCACTCTACAGGTCCATGAAGGCACCACCCTACAGGTCCCTGAAGGCACCACTCTACAGGTCCCTGAAGGCACCACTAAACAGGCCCCTGAAGGCATCACTCTACAGGTCCCTGAAGGCATCACTCTACAGGTCCCTGAAGGCACCACCCTACAGGTCCCTGAAGGCACCACTCTACGGGTCCCTGAAGGCACCACTAAACAGGCCCCTGAAGGCATCACTCTACAGGTCCCTGAAGGTATCACTCTACAGGTCCCTGAAGGTATCACTCTACAGGTCCATGAAGGCATCACTCTACAGGTCCCTGAAGGTATCACTCTACAGGCCCCTGAAGGCATCACTCTACAGGTCCCTGAAGGTATCACTCTACAGGTCCCTGAAGGTATCACTCTACAGGTCCATGAAGGCATCACTCTACAGGTCCCTGCAGGTATCACTCTACAGGCCCCTGAAGGCATCACTCTACAGGTCCCTGAAGGCACCACTCTACAGGTCCCTGAAGGTATCACTCTACAGGCCCCTGAAGGCATCACTCTACAGGTCCCTGAAGGTATCACTCTACAGGTCCATGAAGGCACCACCCTACTGGTCCCTGAAGGCACCACTCTACAGGTCCCTGAAGGCACCACTCACCTCACACCTCACTCTACAGGTCCCTGAAGGCATCACTCTACAGGTCCCTGAAGGCACCACTCTACAGGTCCCTGAAGGCACCACCCTACAGGTCCCTGAAGGCACCACTCACCTCACCCTACAGGTCCCTGAGGGCACCACTCTACAGGTCCCTGAAGGCACCACCCTACAGGTCCCTGAAGGCATCACGCTGCAGGTCCCTACAGGTCCCTGAAGGCACCACTCTACAGGTCCCTGAAGGCATCACTCAACAGGTCCCTGAAGGCATCACTCTACAGGTCCCTGAAGGCATCACGCTGCAGGTCCCTACAGCTCACTGAAGGCACCACTCTAAAGGTCCCTGAAAGCATCACGCTGCAGGTCCCTACAGGTCCCTGAAGGCACCACCCTACAGGTCCCTACAGGTCCCTGAAGGCACCACTCACCAGGTCCCTGAAGGCACCACTCAACAGCTCCCTGAAGGCACCACTCACCTCACACCTCACGCTGCCGCTGCTGTCCGTCAGCCTCCACTCTCCGTCCCGCCCCTCTCTCAGACAGCCAATCAGCAGCAGGCTGACCCTCGGCAGCACCTGACCCGGCGCTGAGAGCTCCGCCTCCCGGACCCACGCTCGATGCTGATTGGTGCTCCAGGACAGGTGACTGAAGCAGGAGAGGTGTTGCCGTGAGAGCAGCTCGGACACACACACCGGCCTGAGGGGGCATCGTTGAGAACATCATGTTTTATTAATAACATCATGTTTTATTAATAACATGAGGAGGATGCTGTTAACGTACCTGTAGCTGACAGGTAAGCTGTGAGTGACACAACTCTGCTGGAGCTGCTTCACCACACACACACTCAGCTGGTACACACCTGCAACACAACACACTCTCAGCTGGTACACACCTGCAACACACACACACTCAGCTGATATACACCTCAGTGTTTCCCCTACCATTGTCTTGGAGGGGCGCTGTGCCCCGCCAACAGAGCCCCTCGCCCCCCCTGAAATTCAAGGTGTTTAAAAAAATAAAAAATATTTTTTTTTTTTTTTTTAATATATATAGCACCAAATTGCAACTAATCTATATCTACTGTCACTTTTCACATTGAACATGTGCTCGTGTGGTGTCTAGCACCAGGAGTCTAGTACCAGGAGTCTAGCACCAGGAGTCTAGCACCAGGAGTCTAGTACCAGGAGTCTAGAACTAGGAGGCTAGCACCAGTAGTCTAGCACCAGGAGTCTAGAACTAGGAGGCTAGCACCAGGAGTCTAGTACCAGGAGGCTAGCACCAGGAGTCTAGTACCAGGAGTCTAGAACTAGGAGGCTAGCACCAGGAGTCTAGCACCAGGAGTCTAGTACCAGGAGGCTAGCACCAGGAGTCTAGTACCAGGAGTCTAGTACCAGGAGGCTAGCACCAGGAGTCTAGCACCAGGAGTCTAGTACCAGGAGGCTAGCACCAGGAGTCTAGCACCAGGAGTCTAGGACCAGGAGTCTAGAACCAGGAGTCTAGGACCAGGAGTCTAGCACCAGGAGTCTAGCACCAGGAGTCTAGTACCAGGAGTCTAGTACCAGGAGTCTAGCACCAGGAGTCTAGTACCAGGAGTCTAGAACTAGGAGTCTAGTACCAGGAGTCTAGTACCAGGAGTCTAGCACTAGGAGTCTAGAACTAGGAGGCTAGCACCAGGAGTCTAGCACCAGGAGTCTAGAACTAGGAGGCTAGCACCAGGAGTCTAGTACCAGGAGTCTAGTACCAGGAGTCTAGCACCAGGAGTCTAGAACCAGAAGTCTAGTACCAGGAGTCTAGCACCAGGAGTCTAGTACCAGGAGTCTAGCACCAGGAGTCTAGCACCAGGAGTCTAGAACTAGGAGGCTAGCACCAGGAGTCTAGTACCAGGAGTCTAGAACTAGGAGGCTAGCACCAGGAGTCTAGCACTAGGAGTCTAGAACTAGGAGGCTAGCACCAGGAGTCTAGCACCAGGAGTCTAGAACTAGGAGGCTAGCACCAGGAGTCTAGTACCAGGAGTCTAGTACCAGGAGTATAGCACCAGGAGTCTAGAACCAGGAGTCTAGTACCAGGAGTCTAGAACTAGGAGTCTAGCACCAGGAGTCTAGCACCAGGAGTCTAGAACCAGGAGTCTAGAACTAGGAGTCTAGCACCAGGAGTCTAGCACCAGGAGTCTAGCACCAGGAGTCTAGAAACAGGAGTCTAGAACTAGGAATCTAGCACCAGGAGTCTAGCACCAGGAGTCTAGCACCAGGAGTCTAGTACCAGGAGTCTAGCGCCAGGAGTCTAGCGCCAGGAGTCTAGAACTAGGAGTCTAGAACTAAGAGTCTAGAACTAGGAGTCTAGTACCAGGAGTCTAGAAACAGGAGTCTAGAACTAGGAATCTAGCACCAGGAGTCTAGCACCAGGAGTCTAGCACCAGGAGTCTAGCACCAGGAGTCTAGTACCAGGAGTCTAGCACCAGGAGTCTAGCACCAGGAGTCTAGCACCAGGAGTCTAGTACCAGGAGTCTAGCGCCAGGAGTCTAGCGCCAGGAGTCTAGAACTAGGAGTCTAGAACTAAGAGTCTAGAACTAGGAGTCTAGTACCAGGAGTCTAGGACCAGGAGTCTAGAACCAGGAGTCTAGGACCAGGACTCTAGCACCAGGAGTCTAGCACCAGGAGTCTAGCACCAGGAGTCTAGCACCAGGAGTCTAGCACCAGGAGTCTAGTACCAGGAGTCTAGTGCCAGGAGTCTACAGTACCAGGAGTCTAGTACCAGGAGTCTAGAACCAGGAGTCTACAGTACCAGGAGTCTAGTACCAGGAGTCTAGTACCAGGAGTCTAGAGCCAGGAGTCTAGTGCCAGGAGTCTAGTACCAGGAGTCTAGAACCAGGAGTCTAGTACCAGGAGTCTAGTACCAGGAGTCTAGTGCCAGGAGTCTAGTGCTAGGAGTCTAGTACCAGGAGTCTAGAACCAGGAGTCTAGTACCAGGAGTCTAGTACCAGGAGTCTAGAACCAGGAGTCTACAGTACCAGGAGTCTAGTACCAGGAGTCTAGAGCCAGGAGTCTAGTGCCAGGAGTCTAGTACCAGGAGTCTAGAACCAGGAGTCTAGTACCAGGAGTCTAGTACCAGGAGTCTAGTACCAGGAGTCTAGTACCAGGAGTCTAGTGCCAGGAGTCTAGTACCAGGAGTCTAGAACCAGGAGTCTAGTACCAGGAGTCTAGTACCAGGAGTCTAGAACCAGGAGTCTAGTGCCAGGAGTCTAGTACCAGGAGTCTAGTACCAGGAGTCTAGAACCAGGAGTCTAGAGCCAGGAGTCTAGCACCAGGAGTCTAGTACCAGGAGTCTAGAACCAGGAGTCTAGTACCAGGAGTCTAGCACCAGGAGTCTAGTACCAGGAGTCTAGCACCAGGAGTCTAGCGCCAGGAGTCTAGAGCTAGGAGTCTAGTGCCAGGAGTCTAGTACCAGGAGTCTAGTGCCAGGAGTCTAGTGACAGGAGTCTAGTACCAGGAGTCTAGCACCAGGAGTCTAGTACCAGGAGTCTAGTGCCAGGAGTCTAGTACCAGGAGTCTAGAACCAGGAGTCTAGTACCAGGAGTCTAGTACCAGGAGTCTAGAACCAGGAGTCTAGTGCCAGGAGTCTAGTACCAGGAGTCTAGTACCAGGAGTCTAGAACCAGGAGTCTAGAGCCAGGAGTCTAGCACCAGGAGTCTAGTACCAGGAGTCTAGAACCAGGAGTCTAGTACCAGGAGTCTAGCACCAGGAGTCTAGTACCAGGAGTCTAGCACCAGGAGTCTAGCGCCAGGAGTCTAGAGCTAGGAGTCTAGTGCCAGGAGTCTAGTACCAGGAGTCTAGTGCCAGGAGTCTAGTGACAGGAGTCTAGTACCAGGAGTCTAGCACCAGGAGTCTAGTACCAGGAGTCTAGTGCCAGGAGTCTAGTACCAGGAGTCTAGCACCAGGAGTCTAGTACCAGGAGTCTAGTACCAGGAGTCTAGAACTAGGAGTCTAGTGCCAGGAGTCTAGTACCAGGAGTCTAGCACCAGGAGTCTAGAGCCAGGAGTCTAGTGCCAGGAGTCTAGTACCAGGAGTCTAGCACCAGGAGTCTAGCACCAGGAGTCTAGATCTAGGAGTCTAGTGCCAGGAGTCTAGTACCAGGAGTCTAGCACCAGGAGTCTAGAACTAGGAGTCTAGTACCAGGAGTCTAGCACCAGGAGTCTAGCACCAGGAGTCTAGTACCAGGAGTCTAGAACCAGGAGTCTAGAACCAGGAGTCTAGTGCCAGGAGTATAGTGCCAGGAGTCTAGTACCAGGAGTCTAGCACCAGGAGTCTAGCACCAGGAGTCTAGTACCAGGAGTCTAGAACCAGGAGTCTAGTGCCAGGAGTCTAGTACCAGGAGTCTAGCGCCAGGAGTCTAGTGCCAGGAGTCTAGAACTAGGAGTCTAGTGCCAGGAGTCTAGTACCAGGAGTCTAGCGCCAGGAGTCTAGTGCCAGGAGTCTAGTACCAGGAGTCTAGTACTAGGAGTCTAGTACCAGGAGTCTAGTACTAGGAGTCTAGTACCAGGAGTCTAGTACCAGGAGTCTAGTACCAGGAGTCTAGTACCAGGAGTCTAGTGCCAGGAGTCTAGCACCAGGAGTCTAGTACCAGGAGTCTAGCACCAGGAGTCTAGTGCCAGGAGTCTAGCACCAGGAGGCTAGCACCAGGAGTCTAGTGCCAGGAGTCTAGTACCAGGAGGCTAGCACCAGGAGTCTAGTACCAGGAGGCTAGCACCAGGAGTCTAGTACCAGGAGTCTAGAACTAGGAGGGTAGCACCAGTAGTCTAACACCAGGAGTCTAGAACTAGGAGGCTAGCACCAGGAGTCTAGTACCAGGAGTATAGCACCAGGAGTCTAGAACCAGGAGTCTAGTACCAGGAGTCTAGAACTAGGAGTCTAGCACCAGGAGTCTAGGACCAGGAGTCTAGAACCAGGAGTCTAGGACCAGGAGTCTAGCACCAGGAGTCTAGCACCAGGAGTCTAGTACCAGGAGTCTAGTACCAGGAGTCTAGCACCAGGAGTCTAGTACCAGGAGTCTAGAACTAGGAGTCTAGTACCAGGAGTCTAGTACCAGGAGTCTAGCACTAGGAGTCTAGAACTAGGAGGCTAGCACCAGGAGTCTAGCACCAGGAGTCTAGAACTAGGAGGCTAGCACCAGGAGTCTAGTACCAGGAGTCTAGTACCAGGAGTCTAGCACCAGGAGTCTAGAACCAGGAGTCTAGTACCAGGAGTCTAGCACCAGGAGTCTAGTACCAGGAGTCTAGCACCAGGAGTCTAGCACCAGGAGTCTAGCACCAGGAGTCTAGAACTAGGAGGCTAGCACCAGGAGTCTAGTACCAGGAGTCTAGAACTAGGAGGCTAGCACCAGGAGTCTAGCACTAGGAGTCTAGAACTAGGAGGCTAGCACCAGGAGTCTAGCACCAGGAGTCTAGAACTAGGAGGCTAGCACCAGGAGTCTAGTACCAGGAGTCTAGTACCAGGAGTATAGCACCAGGAGTCTAGAACCAGGAGTCTAGTACCAGGAGTCTAGAACTAGGAGTCTAGCACCAGGAGTCTAGCACCAGGAGTCTAGCACCAGGAGTCTAGAACTAGGAGTCTAGCACCAGGAGTCTAGTACCAGGAGTCTAGCACCAGGAGTCTAGCACCAGGAGTCTAGTACCAGGAGGCTAGCACCAGGAGTCTAGTACCAGGAGGCTAGGACCAGGAGTCTGGCACCAGGAGTCTAGCACCAGGAGTCTAGTACCAGGAGTCTAGTACCAGGAGTCTAGCACCAGGAGTCTAGTACCAGGAGTCTAGAACTAGGAGTCTAGTACCAGGAGTCTAGTACCAGGAGTCTAGCACTAGGAGTCTAGAACTAGGAGGCTAGCACCAGGAGTCTAGCACCAGGAGTCTAGAACTAGGAGGCTAGCACCAGGAGTCTAGTACCAGGAGTCTAGTACCAGGAGTCTAGCACCAGGAGTCTAGAACCAGGAGTCTAGTACCAGGAGTCTAGCACCAGGAGTCTAGTACCAGGAGTCTAGCACCAGGAGTCTAGCACCAGGAGTCTAGCACCAGGAGTCTAGAACTAGGAGGCTAGCACCAGGAGTCTAGTACCAGGAGTCTAGAACTAGGAGGCTAGCACCAGGAGTCTAGCACTAGGAGTCTAGAACTAGGGGCTAGCACCAGGAGTCTAGCACCAGGAGTCTAGAACTAGGAGGCTAGCACCAGGAGTCTAGTACCAGGAGTCTAGTACCAGGAGTATAGCACCAGGAGTCTAGAACCAGGAGTCTAGTACCAGGAGTCTAGAACTAGGAGTCTAGCACCAGGAGTCTAGCACCAGGAGTCTAGCACCAGGAGTCTAGAACTAGGAGTCTAGCACCAGGAGTCTAGTACCAGGAGTCTAGCACCAGGAGTCTAGCACCAGGAGTCTAGAACCAGTAGTCTAGAACTAGGAGTCTAGCACCAGGAGTCTAGCACCAGGAGTCTAGCACCAGGAGTCTAGCACCAGGAGTCTAGCACCAGGAGTCTAGTACCAGGAGTCTAGCACCAGGAGTCTAGCGCCAGGAGTCTAGAACTAGGAATCTAGAACTAAGAGTCTAGTACCAGGAGTCTAGTACCAGGAGTCTAGTACCAGGAGTCTAGCACCAGGAGTCTAGAACCAGGAGTCTAGAACCAGGAGTCTAGTACCAGGAGTCTA
>NW_022987875.1:0-15000 GCF_902827165.1 Trematomus bernacchii
AGTTACTTTAGAGAAAGGTAATCCCTCCTCACTGTACTACTGATTACTCCTGTTGAAAGTACTAGTTACACTGCTAGTTACTTTAGAGAAAGGTAATCCCTCACTGTACTACTGAGTTACTCCTGTTGAAGTAAGTAGTTACACTGCTAGTTACTTTAGAGAAGGTAATCCCTCACTGTACTACTGAGTTACTCCTGCTGAAAGTAACTAGTTACACTGCTAGTTACTTTAGAGAAAGGTAATCCCTCACTGTACTACTGAGTTACGCCTGCTGAAAGTAACTAGTTCACTGCTAGTTACTTTAGAGAATAATCCCTCACTGTACTGAGTTACTCCTGTTAAAGTAACTCGTTACACTGCTAGTTACTTTAGAGAACGGTAATCCCTCACTGTACTGAGTTACTCCTGCTGAAGTAACTAGTTACACTGCTAGTTACTTTAGAGAAAGGTAATCCCTCACTGTACTGAGTTACTCTCCTGCTGAAAGTAACTAGTTACACTGCTAGTTACTTTAGAGAACAGTAATCCCTCACTGTACTGAGTTACTCCTGCTGAAAGTAACTAGTTACACTGCTAGTTACTTTAGAGAAAGGTAATCCCTCACTGTACTACTGAGTTACTCCTGCTGAAAGTAACTAGTTACACTGCTAGTTACTTTAGAGAAAGGTAATCCCTCACTGTACTGAGTTACTCCTGCTGAAAGTAACTCGTTACACTGCTAGTTACTTTAGAGAAAGGTAATCCCTCACTGTACTGAGTTACTCCTGTTGAAAGTAACTAGTTACACTGCTAGTTACTTTAGAGAAAGGTAATCCCTCACTGTACTACTGAGTTACTCCTGTGAAAGTAACTAGTTACACTGCTAGTTACTTTAGAGAACAGTAATCCCTCACTGTACTGAGTTACTCCTGCTGAAAGTAACTCGTTACACTGCTAGTTACTTTAGAGAAAGGTAATCCCTCACTGTACTACTGAGTTACTCCTGTTGAAAGTAACTAGTTACACTGCTAGTTACTTTAGAGAAAGGTAATCCCTCACTGTACTGAGTTACTCCTGTTGAAAGTAACTAGTTACACTGCTAGTTACTTTAGAGAAAGGTAATCCCTCACTGTACTACTGAGTTACTCCTGTTTGAAAGTAACTAGTTACACTGCTAGTTACTTTAGAGAAAGGTAATCCCTCACTGTACTACTGAGTTACTCCTGTTGAAAGTAACTAGTTACACTGCTAGTTACTTTAGAGAACAGTAATCCCTCACTGTACTGAGTTACTCCTGCTGAAAGTAACTAGTTACACTGCTAGTTACTTTAGAGAAAGGTAATCCCTCACTGTACTACTGAGTTACTCCTGTTGAAAGTAACTAGTTACACTGCTAGTTACTTTAGAGAAAGGTAATCCCTCACTGTACTGAGTTACTCCTGTTGAAAGTAACTAGTTACACTGCTAGTTACTTTAGAGAAAGGTAATCCCTCACTGTACTGAGTTACTCCTGTTGAAAGTAACTAGTTACACTGCTAGTTACTTTAGAGAAAGGTAAATCCCTCACTGTAACTGAGTTACTCCTGTTGAAAGTAACTAGTTACACTGCTAGTTACTTTAGAGAAAGGTAATCCCTCACTGTACTACTGAGTTACTCCTGCTGAAAGTAACTAGTTACACTGCTAGTTACTTTAGAGAAAGGTAATCCCTCACTGTACTGAGTTACTCCTGCTGAAAGTAACTAGTTACACTGCTAGTTACTTTAGAGAAAGGTAATCCCTCACTGTACTACTGAGTTACTCCTGTTGAAAGTAACTAGTTACACTGCTAGTTACTTTAGAGAAAGGTAATCCCTCACTGTACTGAGTTACTCCTGCTGAAAGTAACTAGTTACACTGCTAGTTACTTTAGAGAAAGGTAATCCCTCACTGTACTGAGTTACTCCTGTTGAAAGTAACTAGTTACACTGCTAGTTACTTTAGAGAAAGGTAATCCCTCACTGTACTGAGTACTCCTGTTGAAAGTAACTAGTTACACTGCTAGTTACTTTAGAGAAAGGTAATCCCTCACTGTACTACTGAGTTACTCCTGCTGAAAGTAACTAGTTACACTGCTAGTTACTTTAGAGAAAGGTAATCCCTCACTGTACTGAGTTACTCCTGTTGAAAGTAACTAGTTACACTGCTAGTTACTTTAGAGAAAGGTAATCCCTCACTGTACTGAGTTACTCCTGCTGAAAGTAACTAGTTACACTGCTAGTTACTTTAGAGAAAGGTAATCCCTCACTGTACTGAGTTACTCCTGCTTGAAAGTAACTAGTTACACTGCTAGTTACTTTAGAGAAAGGTAATCCCTCACTGTACTGAGTTACTCCTGCTGAAAGTAACTAGTTACACTGCTAGTTACTTTAGAGAAAGGTAATCCCTCACTGTACTGAGTTACTCCTGTTGAAAGTAACTAGTTACACTGCTAGTTACTTTAGAGAAAGGTAATCCCTCACTGTACTACTGAGTTACTCCTGTTGAAAGTAACTCGTTACACTGCTAGTTACTTTAGAGAAAGGTAATCCCTCACTGTACTACTGAGTTACTCCTGCTGAAAGTAACTAGTTACACTGCTAGTTACTTTAGAGAAAGGTAATCCCTCACTGTACTACTGAGTTACTCCTGTTGAAAGTAACTAGTTACACTGCTAGTTACTTTAGAGAAAGGTAATCCCTCACTGTACTGAGTTACTCCTGCTGAAAGTAACTCGTTACACTGCTAGTTACTTTAGAGAAAGGTAATCCCTCACTGTACTACTGAGTTACTCCTGCTGAAAGTAACTAGTTACACTGCTAGTTACTTTAGAGAAAGGTAATCCCTCACTGTACTACTGAGTTACTCCTGTTGAAAGTAACTCGTTACACTGCTAGTTACTTTAGAGAAAGGTAATCCCTCACTGTACTACTGAGTTACTCCTGCTGAAAGTAACTAGTTACACTGCTAGTTACTTTAGAGAAAGGTAATCCCTCACTGTACTACTGAGTTACTCCTGCTGAAAGTAACTAGTTACACTGCTAGTTACTTTAGAGAAAGGTAATCCCTCACTGTACTGAGTTACTCCTGTTGAAAGTAACTAGTTACACTGCTAGTTACTTGAGAAAGGTAATCCCTCACTGTATTACTGAGTTACTCCTGTTGAAAGTAACTCGTTACACTGCTAGTTACTTTAGAGAAAGGTAATCCCTCACTGTACTACTGAGTTACTCCTGCTGAAAGTAACTCGTTACACTGCTAGTTACTTTAGAGAAAGGTAATCCCTCACGGTACTACTGAGTTACTCCTGCTGAAAGTAACTAGTTACACTGCTAGTTACTTTAGAGAAAGGTAATCCCTCACTGTACTGAGTTACTCCTGTTGAAAGTAACTAGTTACACTGCTAGTTACTTTAGAGAAAGGTAATCCCTCACTGTACTACTGAGTTACTCCTGTTGAAAGTAACTAGTTACACTGCTAGTTACTTTAGAGAAAGGTAATCCCTCACTGTACTACTGAGTTACTCCTGTTGAAAGTAAGTAGTTACACTGCTAGTTACTTTAGAGAAAGGTAATCCCTCACTGTACTACTGAGTTACTCCTGTTGAAAGTAACTAGTTACACTGCTAGTTACTTTAGAGAAAGGTAATCCCTCACTGTACTACTGAGTTACTCCTGCTGAAAGTAACTAGTTACACTGCTAGTTACTTTAGAGAAAGGTAATCCCTCACTGTACTGAGTTACTCCTGTTGAAAGTAACTCGTTACACTGCTAGTTACTTTAGAGAACGGTAATCCCTCACTGTACTGAGTTACTCCTGCTGAAAGTAACTAGTTACACTGCTAGTTACTTTAGAGAAAGGTAATCCCTCACTGTACTGAGTTACTCCTGCTGAAAGTAACTAGTTACACTGCTAGTTACTTTAGAGAACAGTAATCCCTCACTGTACTGAGTTACTCCTGCTGAAAGTAACTAGTTACACTGCTAGTTACTTTAGAGAAAGGTAATCCCTCACTGTACTACTGAGTTACTCCTGCTGAAAGTAACTAGTTACACTGCTAGTTACTTTAGAGAACAGTAATCCCTCACTGTACTGAGTTACTCCTGCTGAAAGTAACTCGTTACAGTGCTAGTTACTTTAGAGAAAGGTAATCCCTCACTGTACTGAGTTACTCCTGTTGAAAGTAACTAGTTACACTGCTAGTTACTTTAGAGAAAGGTAATCCCTCACTGTACTACTGAGTTACTCCTGTTGAAAGTAACTAGTTACACTGCTAGTTACTTTAGAGAACAGTAATCCCTCACTGTACTGAGTTACTCCTGCTGAAAGTAACTCGTTACAGTGCTAGTTACTTTAGAGAAAGGTAATCCCTCACTGTACTACTGAGTTACTCCTGTTGAAAGTAACTAGTTACACTGCTAGTTACTTTAGAGAAAGGTAATCCCTCACTGTACTGAGTTACTCCTGTTGAAAGTAACTCGTTACACTGCTAGTTACTTTAGAGAAAGGTAATCCCTCACTGTACTACTGAGTTACTCCTGTTGAAAGTAACTAGTTACACTGCTAGTTACTTTAGAGAAAGGTAATCCCTCACTGTACTGAGTTACTCCTGTTGAAAGTAACTCGTTACACTGCTAGTTACTTTAGAGAAAGGTAATCCCTCACTGTACTACTGAGTTACTCCTGTTGAAAGTAACTAGTTACACTGCTAGTTACTTTAGAGAAAGGTAATCCCTCACTGTACTGAGTTACTCCTGTTGAAAGTAACTAGTTACACTGCTAGTTACTTTAGAGAAAGGTAATCCCTCACTGTACTGAGTTACTCCTGTTGAAAGTAACTAGTTACACTGCTAGTTACTTTAGAGAAAGGTAATCCCTCACTGTACTACTGAGTTACTCCTGTTGAAAGTAACTAGTTACACTGCTAGTTACTTTAGAGAAAGGTAATCCCTCACTGTACTACTGAGTTACTCCTGCTGAAAGTAACTAGTTACACTGCTAGTTACTTTAGAGAAAGGTAATCCCTCACTGTACTGAGTTACTCCTGCTGAAAGTAACTAGTTACACTGCTAGTTACTTTAGAGAAAGGTAATCCCTCACTGTACTGAGTTACTCCTGCTGAAAGTAACTAGTTACACTGCTAGTTACTTTAGAGAAAGGTAATCCCTCACTGTACTGAGTTACTCCTGTTGAAAGTAACTAGTTACACTGCTAGTTACTTTAGAGAAAGGTAATCCCTCACTGTACTGAGTAACTCCTGTTGAAAGTAACTAGTTACACTGCTAGTTACTTTAGAGAAAGGTAATCCCTCACTGTACTGAGTTACTCCTGCTGAAAGTAACTAGTTATACTGCTAGTTACTTTAGAGAAAGGTAATCCCTCACTGTACTGAGTTACTCCTGTTGAAAGTAACTAGTTACACTGCTAGTTACTTTAGAGAAAGGTAATCCCTCACTGTACTGAGTTACTCCTGCTGAAAGTAACTAGTTACACTGCTAGTTACTTTAGAGAAAGGTAATCCCTCACTGTACTGAGTTACTCCTGCTGAAAGTAACTAGTTACACTGCTAGTTACTTTAGAGAAAGGTAATCCCTCACTGTACTGAGTTACTCCTGCTGAAAGTAACTAGTTACACTGCTAGTTACTTTAGAGAAAGGTAATCCCTCACTGTACTGAGTTACTCCTGCTGAAAGTAACTCGTTACACTGCTAGTTACTTTAGAGAAAGGTAATCCCTCACTGTACTACTGAGTTACTCCTGCTGAAAGTAACTAGTTACACTGCTAGTTACTTTAGAGAAAGGTAATCCCTCACTGTACTGAGTTTCTCCTGCTGAAAGTAACTAGTTACACTGCTAGTTACTTTAGAGAAAGGTAATCCCTCACTGTACTGAGTTACTCCTGTTGAAAGTAACTAGTTACACTGCTAGTTACTTTAGAGAAAGGTAATCCCTCACTGTACTGAGTTACTCCTGCTGAAAGTAACTAGTTACACTGCTAGTTACTTTAGAGAAAGGTAATCCCTCACTGTACTGAGTTACTCCTGTTGAAAGTAAGTAGTTACACTGCTAGTTACTTTAGAGAAAGGTAATCCCTCACTGTACTGAGTTACTCCTGCTGAAAGTAACTAGTTACATTAGCGCAGTGAACTGATTTACTCAAACCGTATTTCTCATGAAGGATGTGAGGTCTGGAGGCATCCCGCTGAACAGGCTTTTATAGGACGGAGAAGATGAAGGGTCCAGGAAGGGAATGGAGCGCTACAGGGTTTCAGGGATTGGAGATCATTCAAGATGAAGGCTTTATTGTCGTACAGTGTATGGACATCTGAAAGCTCCTCCAATGCAACAGATCATAGGAAATGAGATAAACAACTGCAGGTGCAAAGGGCTTTATTTAATATCGTTTTTATTTGATTTTGAATGTGAGGAAATATCAATCGTGATGTGACTCCATCTCAGTAGGGGGCAGCATGCACCCTACCCCTACCAATAGAAGAAGAAGAAGAAGTCATAAATCAGTAGAAGACGAAGGAAAAGGAGAAGGAGAAGTGTTCTGGAGCTGTTTGAGGAAAGGGACCAGAACCAGGCCAGAACCAGGCCAGAACCAGGACCAGGACCAGAACCAGGAGTACCACACACCCAGAGCTGTCTAACCCTCACCCTGTTTGTAGAGCTGCTGCTAACGGCTAGCTGCTGTCAGGAGGATCAGCTGTTTCTCCTTCAGACTCAGACAGGTGAGTCTCTCAGGTACACTCAGAAAGTGTGTAACTGTGTGAGACACTGTAACACACTGCTACACACTGTAACACACTGCTACACATTGTTACACACTGCTACACACTGCTACACACTGTTACACACTGCTACACACTGACAGACTACTCCCTCACTCTGTCTGCTGATGCTAACAGCTAACGGGCTGAACCGGGCGGTGTCCGCTGTTAGCATCAGGAGCTAACAGGCTGAACGGGGCGGTGTCCGCTGTTAGCATCAGGAGCTAACAGGCTAATGACAACAACACTGAGGAAAATAAACACAGCAGTAAAGTAACGAAGTAAAGTAACGAAGTAAGACAATACTAAAGTACATGTAAAGCACATTTAGTACATACATATATTACGTTTTATTGACTATATCTAAGTTATTTAACTCTATTTGTTTAAAAAGGATAGCAGTGGTTTCTTGAACATAATAATCACTATATTATTTTTACATTTTTATTCCCATTTAAACGTTTTTGAGACGTTAAACTTGAGAGTTTATTTCTGTCGCTGGCCTCCTTATAACAACAACAACAACAACAATAATATTTCAGCTCATTTAATAATTTAACTGATCACGTAATTCAATTTGATTAATGACACTACAAATATATATATATATATATATATATATATATATATATATATATATATATATATATATATATATATATATATATAGAGAGATAAGATAAGAAGTACTTTATTGATCCCAATGTGGGAAATGTTTGCGTTGCAGCACAAAAAGCACTGTACAAATTAAAATAAATAAACAAGAAAGTAGCAAATATACATGTTAAATTAACAAGGTATTATGTACATACATATATGACAGATGGAATATTAAATATAGAACAGATGATATGAATGTAAAATGTGTGGTTTTATTCCAAGAGAAGCTATAGCTTCAGAGGGGGTCATTGCAGTGGGCAGGAACGACTTCCTGTATCGATGTGTGTGTATATATGTATATATGTATATATATATATATATATATATATATATATATATGTGTATATTGTGATGGTGGTGTGCGCTGCTCCCGCAGTAGAAGAAGATGACGAGTGGAGGACTGAACAGCATTGAGGCCGTGAAGAAGAAGATCAAAGTCCTGCAGGAGCAGGCAGAGGAGGCGGACGATCGAGCAGCTAAACTACAGAAAGAGGGGGAGAGAGAGAGGAGGAGCAGGGAGGAGGTACACACACACACACACACACACACACACACACACACACACACACACACACACACACACACCAGGGTTGCCCCTAGGATTTTTTCTTGCCGGTCAAATATCCGGAAATAATTAATTTTACCGGAGAAATGTGAAATGTACCGGTCATGTTTCAATATGAATTGTGTAGCAGAGTTTCCGTTAGCAGGTAATCACCGGACTCTGAGCGGAGACGCTGATGTTTAAAACTCAGTTAATGGGAGTCATTTTTATATTGCTTCAGTTTATAATCGAAAAGTTCAGATTCATTTTTCAATAAATGATTCAACAAACAACATAATTATTACATTCAAACAAACTACTTGTAGATGAAGGTGTGTGTGTGTGTGTGTGTGTGTGTGTGTGTGTGTGTGTGTGTGTGTGTGTGTGTGTGTGTGTGTGTGTGTGTGTGTGTGTGTGTGTGTGTGTGTGTGTGTGTGTGTGTGTGTGTGTGTGTGTGTGTGTGTGTGTGTGTGTGTGTGTGTGTGTGTGTGTGTGTGTGTGTGTGTGTGTGTGTGTGTGTGTGTGTGTGTGTGTGTGTGTGTGTGTGTGTGTGTGTGTGTGTGTGTGTGTGTGTGTGTGTGTGTGTGTGTGTGGTGTGTGTGTGTGTGTGTGTGTGTGTGTGTGTGTGTGTGTGGTGTGGTGTGTGTGTGTTGTGTGTGTGTGTGTGTGTTTGTGTGTGTGTGTGTGTGTGTGTGTGTGTGTGTGTGTGTAGCTCCAGGAGGAGGTGTCCTCCCTCAGCAGGAAGCTGGCTCTGGGAGAGGAGGACCTGGAGAGAGTTCAGGAGAGACTGGAGACGACTCTGAGGAAACTGGAGGAGACGGAGAAGACCGCTGACGAGAGCGAGAGGTGAGACACCTATCTGTCTCTCTGTACCTGTCTGTCTCTCTGTACCTGTCTGTCTCTCTGTACCTGTCTGTCTCTCTGTACCTGTCTGTCTCTCTGTACCTGTCTCTCACCTGTCTCTCTCTCTGTACCTGTCTGTCTCTCACCTGTCTCTCTCTCTGTACCTGTCTGTCTCTCACCTGTCTCTCACCTGTCTCTCTGTACCTGTCTCTCACCTGTCTCTCTCTCTGTACCTGTCTGTCTCTCACCTGTCTCTCTGTACCTGTCTGTCTCTCTGTACCTGTCTCTCACCTGTCTCTCTGTACCTGTCTCTCACCTGTCTGTCCCTCACCTGTCTCTCTGTACCTGTCTCTCTGTACCTGTCTCTCTGTACCTGTCTCTCACCTGTCTCTCACCTGTCTCTCTGTACCTGTCTGTCTCTCACCTGTCTCTCACCTGTCTCTCTGTACCTGTCTCTCACCTGTCTGTCTCTCTGTACCTGTCTGTCTCTCACCTGTCTGTCCCTCACCTGTCTCTCTGTACCTGTCTCTCACCTGTCTCTCTCTCTGTACCTGTCTGTCTCTCACCTGTCTCTCAACTGTCTGTCTCTCACCTGTCTGTCTCTCTGTACCTGTCTCTCACCTGTCTCTCTCTCTGTCTCTCACCTGTCTCTCACCTGTCTCTCACCTGTCTCTCTGTACCTGTCTGTCTCTCACCTGTCTCTCACCTGTCTCTCTGTACCTGTCTCTCACCTGTCTCTCTCTCTGTACCTGTCTCTCACCTGTCTCTCTCTCTGTACCTGTCTGTCTCTCACCTGTCTGTCCCTCACCTGTCTCTCTGTACCTGTCTCTCACCTGTCTCTCTCTCTGTACCTGTCTGTCTCTCACCTGTCTCTCAACTGTCTGTCTCTCACCTGTCTGTCTCTCACCTGTCTCTCTGTACCTGTCTCTCACCTGTCTGTCTCTCACCTGTCTGTCCCTCACCTGTCTCTCTGTACCTGTCTCTCACCTGTCTCTCTCTCTGTACCTGTCTGTCTCTCACCTGTCTCTCAACTGTCTGTCTCTCACCTGTCTGTCTCTCACCTGTCTCTCTGTACCTGTCTGTCTCTCACCTGTCTCTCAACTGTCTGTCTCTCACCTGTCTGTCTCTCACCTGTCTCTCTGTACCTGTCTCTCACCTGTCTCTCTCTCTGTACCTGTCTGTCTCTCACCTGTCTCTCTCTCTGTACCTGTCTGTCTCTCACCTGTCTGTCCCTCACCTGTCTCTCTGTACCTGTCTCTCACCTGTCTCTCTGTACCTGTCTCTCACCTGTCTCTCTCTCTGTACCTGTCTGTCTCTCACCTGTCTCTCAACTGTCTGTCTCTCACCTGTCTGTCCCTCACCTGTCTCTCTGTACCTGTCTGTCTCTCACCTGTCTGTCCCTCACCTGTCTCTCAACTGTCTGTCTCTCACCTGTCTGTCCCTCACCTGTCTCTCTGTACCTGTCTGTCTCTCAACTGTCTGTCTCTCACCTGTCTGTCTCTCACCTGTCTCTCTGTACCTGTCTGTCTCTCACCTGTCTGTCCCTCACCTGTCTCTCTTCAGAGGGATGAAGGTGATAGAGAACCGGGCTTTGAAGGACGAGGAGAAGATGGAGTTTCTGGAGGTTCAGCTGAGAGAAGCTAAACAGATCGCTGAGGAGGCGGACCGCAAGTACGAGGAGGTACTAATACACACATACTAATACACACATATATATATATATATACAAGTACGAGGAGGTACTAATACACACATACTAATACACACATATATATATATATATACAAGTACGAGGAGGTACTAATACACACATACTAATACACACATATATATATATATATATATATATACAAGTACGAGGAGGTACTAATACACACATACTAATACACACATATATATATATATATATATATATATATATATAAGTACGAGGAAGTACTAATACACACATATATATATATATATATATATACAAGTACGAGGAAGTACTAATACACACATACTAATACACACATATATATATATATACAAGTACGAGGAAGTACTAATACACGCCAGAAATACAAGTACGAGGAGGTACTAATACACACATACTAATACACATCAGAAATACAAGTACCAGGAGGTACTAATACACACATACTAATACACACATATATATATATACAAGTACGAGGAGGTACTAATACACACATACTAATACACACATATATATATATATACAAGTACGAGGAGGTACTAATACACACATACTAATACACACATATATATATATATATATATATATATACAAGTACGAGGAGGTACTAATACACACATACTAATACACACATATATATATATATATATATATATATATATACAAGTACGAGGAAGTACTAATACACACATATATATATATATATACAAGTACGAGGAAGTACTAATACACACATACTAATACACACATATATATATATATATACAAGTACGAGGAAGTACTAATACACGCCAGAAATACAAGTACGAGGAGGTACTAATACACACATACTAATACACATCAGAAATACAAGTACCAGGAGGTACTAATACACACATACTAATACACACATATATATATATATATATATATATATACAAGTACGAGGAAGTACTAATACACACATACTAATACACATTACATGACATTGCATTTAGCTGAGGCTTTTATCCAGAGAGACACAATAAGTGCATTCGACCAGGAAGATACAAACTTGAAGAAAACAGAATCATATAAGTACATCAGGTTTCATAGAGCCAACACATTTCAAGTGCTGCTCAACTGGCTTTAGATAAGTCCTTTGTTAGTATATAAGTGCTTTGTTAGTATGTAAGTGCTTTGTTAGTATATAAGTGCTCTGTTAGTATATAAGTGCTTTGTTAGTATATAAGTGCTTTGTTAGTATATAAGTGCTTTGTTAGTATATAAGTGCTTTGTTAGTATATAAGTGCTTTGTTAGTATACAAGTGCTTTGTTAGTATACAAGTGCTCTGTTAGTATACAAGTGCTCTGTTAGTATATAAGTGCTCTGTTAGTATATAAGTGCTCTGTTAGTATATAAGTGCTCTGTTAGTATATAAGTGCTCTGTTAGTATATAAGTGCTCTGTTAGTATATAAGTGCTCTGTTAGTATATAAGTGCTCTGTTAGTATATAAGTGCTCTGTTAGTATATAAGTGCTCTGTTAGTATATAAGTGCTTTGTTAGTATATAAGTGCTCTGTTAGTATATAAGTGCTCTGTTAGTATATAAGTGCTTTGTTAGTATATAAGTGCTCTGTTAGTATAGAAGTGCTTTGTTAGTGATTCTATCGCTCGAAGTGGAGTGGAAAGAGATGAGTCTTCAGTCTGAAGAAGATGTGTGAGCTTTCTGCTGTCCTGATGTCAATGGGGAGCTCATTCCACCATGTTGGAGCCAGGATAGCAAACCCACGTGTTTTTGCTGATGGGAACTTGGGTCCCCCTCGCAGTGCGGGTGCAGCGAGCCGTTTGGCTGATGCAGAGCGGAGTGCACGTGCTGGGGTGTACAGTTTAACCATGTCCTGGATGTAGGAAGGGCCAGATCCATTCACAGCATGGTGCGCTAGTACCAGTGTCTTGAAGTGGATTCTAGCAGTTACTGGAAGCCAGTGAAGGGAGCGGAGGAGCGGCGTGGTGTGGGAACATTTAGGAAGGTTGAAGACCAGACGAGCCGCTGCATTCTGGATGAGCTGCAGAGGTGGGATGGCACATGCAGGTAGACCAGCCAGGAGGGAGCTGCAGTAGTCTAGGCGTGAGATGACGAGAGCCTGGACCAGAACCTGCTTTCTGGGTCAGGAGGGGACGTATCCTCCTGATGTTATAAAGAGTGTATCTGCAGCAGCGGGTTGTAGCAGCGATGTTTGCAGTGAAGGACAGGTTGTTATCTAGGGTCACACCCAGATTCCTTGCAGTCTGAGTCGGGGAAACAACAGAGGGGCCGATGTTGATTGTTAGATCAAGAGTGGGACAATCTTTTCCCTGAAGGAAAAACAGTTCAGTCTTGTCAAGGTTGAGCTTGAGGTGGTGAGCAGACATCCACTGAGAGATGTCTGCTAGACAAGCAGAGATGCGTGCCACGACCTGGGTCTCTGAGCGGGGAAAGGACAGAATGAATTGGGTGTCCTCAGCGTAGCAGTGGTATGAAAAACCATGCGGGCTAATAATAATAATAATAATAATAATAATGGGTTCCATTTATAAAGCACTTCATATTTGATTTCAAATCCCGAAGTGCTACAAGCAGTGAGCATGAACAGTATAAATAGACATTACACAACACGGTAGAATTAATAAAAAGCAATACAAAAATAAATAAAAGGTCTAGGCAAAGGCTCTTTTGAAGAGATGGGTTTTGAGGCCTTTTTTAAAAGCCTCCACAGTCTGTGGTGCTCTCATGTGGTCGGGGAGAGCGTTCCACAGACTGGGAGCAGCCGAGCAGAAGGCCCGGTCTCCCATGGTACGGAGCTTAGTCCTGGGGGGTTTGACTGGTCCGAGCGAGTTTGTGTACAAGGAGAAGAGGAGGGGACCAAGAACAGAGCCCTGAGGGACCCCTGTAGTTAATTGACAAGGGTCGGACTCGGACCCTCTCCAAGTTACCCTGTAGGTGCGGTCTTTGAGGTATGAGGTGAGGAGGGAAAGTGCAGAGCCTGACACTCCAAGTTCTTGGAGAGTGCGAAGGAGGATCTGATGATTCACCGTGTCGAATGCAGCAGACAGGTCCAACAGGATGATGACAGAGGAGAGGGAGGCTGCTTTAGCCGTGTGCAGTTCCTCAGAGACAGGAGGGCAGTTTCTGTGGAGTGACCTGCCTTGAAACCAGACTGGATCCAGAAGGTTGTTCTGATGGAGATAACAGGAGAGTTGTTTAAAGACAGGAACGGGAGGAGAGAGACAGGCCTGTAGTTTATAACATCAGACGGGTTGAGAGTGGGTTTCTTTAGGAGAGGGGTTTTTGTGTGTGATGTGTTTGATTGACAGGTGTATACTGTAGTGTGTGTGTGTGAGATGTTGTGTTTGATTGACAGGTGTATACTGTAGTGTGTGTGTGTGAGACGTTGTGTTTGATTGACAGGTGTATACTGTAGTGTGTGTGGGACGTTGTAATTGATTGACAGGTGTATACTGTAGTGTGTGACGTTGTGTTTGATTGACAGGTGTATACTGTAGTGTGTGTGGGACGTTGTAATTGATTGACAGGTGTATACTGTAGTGTGTGACGTGTTTGATTGACAAGTGTATACTGTAGTGTGTGTGGGACGTTGTAATTGATTGACAGGTGTATACTGTAGTGTGTGACGTTGTGTTTGATTGACAGGTGTATACTGTAGTGCAGGGGTACTCAAATACAAATCTTAAAGGTCAAAAAAAAATGTTCAATAAGACAAAGGTCCGTTTATTACGGTCATTCAAACTTTTAAACAATTGCAACAAGATTCTTAACACGAGGTTGCAAAAACAAAAAGTCTCTGTCTGCAGCAGTTTCCATTGTTCTTGTGTCTGTGCTTGATCTCTCAGAGTCGCAGTGTAAGAGCTGCACAGTTATGAGTAAAGGCAGCTGCACCCTCTTTCATTCAGCATTCCCATTATTGCTTTATAAATGTCTCGCCCCCTTGTGTGTCCACTGAGGTTCGTCAGGCCCAACACATCTTCAACAAACTCCCCCTTTGCCTCATCATCAAAACTCACAAACACCAGCAACTGAGCATTGTCAGTGGTGTCAGTGGACTCATCCACAGCTAAGGAAATGCACTGTGCATTTTGTATTCCATCACAAAGCTGATTCATCCAATCACCAGCCAGTATTTCTGTTCTTCTGGTTGCTGTGGAATCTGAGAGGGGGCTTTGCTTGATTTGACCTGTTATTTCCTCTTTTTGTTTGCCTTCAAACATGGTCTCCATCACTTCAGTCTTCTTTTATACTTCAGTTATTATCCAGTGGAGAGTCCTTACCTGCTGGCCTAGTTACATCAAAGTGGTTCCTTTCTGTTGTCTGGGCAGTGTAGTTTTACACACCGTCTGATTTGACTTTCTCAGGACTTCAAACTGTTTTTTGGGGGCAGACCCCCACAAAGACAAAATATATTTACACGCGTAAGGTCATCATCTTAACAGTGTGTATGGTCATCCGTGAGCAGAGCATCAAGTTG
>NW_022987875.1:20000-77419 GCF_902827165.1 Trematomus bernacchii
TCTCTGCACACACACGCACCGTCACAGACTCTCTGCACACACACGCACCGTCACAGACTCTCTGCACACACACACGCACCGTCACACTCTCTGCACAACACACACCACACAATCCGTCACAGACTCTCTGCACCACACCAGTCACAGACTCTCTGCACACACACACGCAACCGTCACAGACTCTCTGCACACACACACACACACACCGTCACAGACTCTCTGCACACACACAGTCACAGACTCTCTGCACACACACGCACCGTCACAGACTCTCTGCACACACACACGCACCGTCACAGACTCTCTGCACACACACGCACCGTCACAGACTCTCTGCACACACGCACCGTCACAGACTCTCTGCACACACACGCACCGTCACACTCTCTGCACACACACGCACCGTCACAGACTCTCTGCACACACACAGTCACAGACTCTCTGCACACACACGCACCGTCACAGACTCTCTGCACACACACGCACCGTCACAGACTCTCTGCACACACACACGCACCGTCACAGACTCTCTGCACACACACGCACCGTCACAGACTCTCTGCACACACACGCACCGTCACAGACTCTCTGCACACACACGCACCGTCACAGACTCTCTGCACACACACGCACCGTCACACTCTCTGCACACACACGCACCGTCACAGACTCTCTGCACACACACACACACGCACCGTCACAGACTCTCTGCACACCACACGCACCGTCACACAGACTCTCTGCACACACACGCACCGTCCACAGACTCTCTGCACACACACACGCACCGTCACAGACTCTCTGCACACACACACCGCACCGTCACAGACTCTCTGCCACACACACGCACCGTCACAGACTCTCTGCACACACACGCACGTCACAGACTCTCTGCACACACACGCACCGTCACAGACTCTCTGCACCAAAACACGCAAACCGTCACAGACTCTCTGCACACACGCACCGTCACAGACTCTCTGCACACAACGCACCGTCACAGACTCTCTGCCACAACGCACCGTCCAGACTCTCTGCACACACGCACCGTCACAGACTCTCTGCACACACACACGCACCGTCACAGACTCTCTGCACACACACACGCACCGTCACAGACTCTCTGCACACACACACGCACCGTCACAGACTCTCTGCACACACACGCACCGTCCACACACACGCACCGTCACAGACTCTCTGCACACACACGCACCGTCACAGACTCTCTGCACACACACGCACCGTCACAGACTCTCTGCACACACACGCACCGTCACAGACTCTCTGCACACACACCGCACCGTCACAGACTCTCTGCACACACAACGCACCGTCACCGACTCTCTGCCACACACACGCACCGTCACAGACTCTCGCCACACACGCACCGTCACAGACTCTCTGTCACACACACGCACCGTCACGAAGCTCTCTGCACACACGCACCGTCACAGACTCTCGCACACACACGCACCGTCACAGACTCTCTGCACACACACGCACCGTCACACTCTCTGCACACACACGCACTGTCACAGACTCTCTGCACACACACACACACACACCGTCACAGACTCTCTGCACACACACCGTCACAGACTCTCTGCACACGCACCGTCACACTCTCTGCACACACACACACCGTCACAGACTCTCTGCACACACACACACACCGCTGCACTCTTTACAGGGAGGAGCAGCGGAGCTGGAGCTCCTGATTTCATTTTAAAGTAAAGTCAACACATCGACCCGAAATATAATCTATATTAAGAACGAGGAAAGTTTTAATATATATCGTTTTTTTTGTAAACATGTGACAAATGAGCGATGGTGATGACGTCAGAGCATCGTCCTATGTGCTGAGCCCCGGCCCAATTTCGTGTGTGTGGTGTGTGTGTGTGTGTGTGTGGTGTGTGTGTGTGGTGTGTGTGTGTGTGGTGTGTGTGTGTGTGTGTGTGTGTGTGTGTGTGTGTGTGTGTGTGTGTGTGTGTGTGTGTGTGTGTGTGTGTGTGTGTGTGTGTGTGTGTGTGTGTGTGTGTGTGTGTGTGTGTGTGTGTGTGTGTGTGTGTGTGTGTGTGTGTGTGTGTGTGTGTGTGTGTGTGTGTGTGTGTGTGTGTGTGTGTGTGTGTGTGTTTCAGGCTCTTTGACTGCAGCCAGGAACGCCAACATGGAGCTGCAGGCGACTCTGGACCAGACCATGGAGGAGCTCAACTCATGCTGAACCCCCCCCCACTAACTGAACCCCCCCCCACTAACTGAACCCCCCTCCTGCTACCTGTCAGGTGGCGTTCAGGGCCAAACCCCCCCTCCTAATGATTCCTGCTTCCTCACATTCCTGAAGCCCCCCCCCCTCCCCTCGTAATGATTCCTGCTTCCTCCCCCCCACTAACAGAGCCCCCCCCCACCAGACGAGGAGGAGCTTTGTGTCTAAGGGAGTTCATTAATTGTTATTTTATTTTGCCACACTAATGAATGAATGCTTGTTGTTTGAGCCGACTTCCTGTCAGCCGATGGTTTATTATTTTGTGTCAGGTAGCCAATCGCTGCCATGATCGGTAGTCCGGGGGCCAATCAGAGACCTGATGAACAAAGGGCAGGAAGTGATGTCACAGCTCATTGTAATAAATCATGACAGGATTTTCTAAAATAAAAGCACTGGTCTGTCAAAGCGCCTCAGTTTTATTACGTCTTTGTTACACCATCAGGAAGGTTCCCTACAGAACCCATACACATCTGTTACACCATCAGGAAGGTTCCCTACAGAACCCATACACATCTGTTACACCATCAGGAAGGGTTCCTACAGAACCCATACACATCTGTTACACCATCAGGAAGGTTCCCTACAGAACCCATACACATCTGTTACACCATCAGGAAGGTTCCCTACAGAACCCATACACATCTGTTACACCATCAGGAAGGTTCCCTACAGAACCCATACACATCTGTTACACCATCAGGAAGGGTTCCTACAGAACCAGTACAGGGTCATCTGGAGGTCTGCGACGGGATGATGTCACCGCCTCCTCAGCCAGCTTCAGGATTGGCTGCAGCTGTTCGTCTAACGAGGGGGCGTCGGCCTCGTTAGTGATGATCCAATCAAATTCAACTCCACTGTCCAACCCGCATTCTGACTCAGCATCATCCACACCTGAGAGACAGACAGGTACACACACAGACAGTTAGACACACAGACAGTTAGACAAACAGACAGACAGGTAAGCAGACAGACAGATGCATGGTCAGGTGGTCTTACCTGTGCTGAAGCTCCACCCCCTCTGTTTTCGTGTTTTTTCTGAACTTTGAACTCGGACACTTTGAGTCTGTCGAGGAAACTCCGAGCAGAAAAACTGAAGATCAGTCTGACGGCGGGCATCACTCACCACCTGACCAATCAGAGAGCAGAGAGGGTCAACTGACCAATCAGAGAGCAGAGAGGGTCACCTGACCAACCAGAGAGCAGAGAGGGTCAACTGACCAACCAGAGAGCAGAGAGGGTCAACACAACCAATAATTGAGGGACATCACAGGGACGTACCCAGACAGGTTGGCAAGCTTCTCTGGTTGCTAGGCGACAGAAGAATCCGGGGTCGTCATGGCGCCGAGTTTCTCCCCAGCCAATCATATTGGCCCGATACTGCTCCTTGTAAGGACCCGGGCCCAGCAGCTGCTGCAGGTCCAGACCATGTTCCTGCAGAACCATCAGAACCATCAGAACCAGCCTGACTCAGCAGAACCATCAGAACCAGCCTGACTCAGCAGGTTATCGGCAGCCTCACCTCAGCGTACTGCTGTTTGAGCGGTCCAGAGAGACGCAGGATGCAGCAAACATCGGACCCTAAACTAAAGGAAGGACAGATCAGTCTCATTACACCGTGAATTAAAGATCAGTCTCATTACACCGTGAATTAAAGATCAGTCTCATCACACCGTGAATTAAAGATCAGTCTCATCACACTGTGAATTAAAGATCAGTCTCATCACACTGTGAATTAAAGATCAGTCTCATCACACCGTGAATTAAAGATCAGTCTCATCATACCGCACTGTGAATTAAAGTAAATATATAAGTCGTCATGAACACAGTTCTGTCCATCAGACAGAGGGCTGCTGTGCCTCTCCTTGACTCCTCTCTCCTCGGTACCCCTCCTTGACTCCTCTCTCCTCGGTTCCCCTCCTCGACTCTTCTCTCCTCCTCTGTCGCATCTCCTGTGGGCGGGACTAAAGGCCCTGACACAGGGCCATTTTAGCTGTTTAGGGGCCCTATGATGCTGTTTGGGGGCCCTATGATGCTGTTTGGGGGCCCTATGATGCTTTTTGGGGGCCCTATGATGCTGTTTGGGGGCCCTATGCAAGATGCTTTTTGGGGGCCCTATGCAAGATGCTTTTTGGGGGCCCTATGCAAGATGCTTTTTGGGGGCCCTATGCAAGATGCTTTTTGGGGGCCCTATGATGCTGTTTGGGGGCCCTATGCAAGATGCTTTTTGGGGGCCCTATGATGCTTTTTGGGGGCCCTATGCAAGATGCTTTTTGGGGGCCCTATGATGCCGTTTGGGGGCCCTATGATGCTTTTTGGGGGCCCTATGATGCTGTTTGGGGGCCCTATGATGCTTTTTGGGGGCCCTATGATGCTTTTTGGGGGCCCTATGATGCTGTTTGGGGGCCCTATGCAAGATGCTTTTTGGGGGCCCTATGATGCTGTTTGGGGGCCCCATGCAAGATGCTTTTTGGGGGCCCTATGATGCTGTTTGGGGGCCCTATGCAAGATGCTTTTTGGGGGCCCTATGATGCTTTTTGGGGGCCCTATGCAAGATGCTTTTTGGGGGCCCTATGATGCCGTTTGGGGGCCCTATGATGCTTTTTGGGGGCCCTATGATGCTGTTTGGGGGCCCTATGATGCTTTTTGGGGGCCCTATGATGCTGTTTGGGGGCCCTATGCAAGATGCTTTTTGGGGGCCCTATGATGCTTTTTGGGGGCCCTATGCAAGATGCTTTTTGGGGGCCCTATGATGCTGTTTGGGGGCCCTATGCAAGATGCTTTTTGGGGGCCCTATGATGCTGTTTGGGGGCCCTATGCAAGATGCTTTATGGGGGCCCTATGATGCTGTTTGGGGGCCCTATGCAAGATGCTTTATGGGGGCCCTGGGTTAGGGTTAGGGTTAGGCTTAGGGTTAGGACTGCGTGATAACACAGAGAAGAAGAACAGACTGCGTGATAACCGAGAGAAGAAGAACAGACTGCGTGATAACAGAGAAGAAGAACAGACTGCGTGATAACCGAGAGAAGAAGAACAGACTGCGTGATAACCGAGAGAAGAAGAACAGACTGCGTGATAACAGAGAGAAGAAGAACAGACTGCGTGATAACCGAGAGAAGAAGAACAGACTGCGTGATAACAGAGAGAAGAAGAACAGACTGCGTGATATAAGCAAACAACAAATAGCGTGCGTTCCATGTTCACTCTCGTCCATCACAGACGGTTTCACATAACGACTTATAATCGAAAACATGTTTAGTGCGGTACTGGAAAATGAAAAATAATAGCCGTCTGTGTGTGCCTTCTTCACTTCCGTTTCGCTTCTCATGCTCTGATTCGCTAAGCTGAACAGCGTGAAAAAGAGTGATTTCTTTGGCCGACAGCCTCGGGAGCGGAAGGTGTCGGCACGGCCGAAAAGACACGACGGTGCGGGACACACCAATCTGAGTAGGGCGACAGGACGCTCATCGACGGCCAGACATCTATCGACGGCCGGAATCGGCCCGGTGTGTCAGGGCCTTAAGACGCGAGGAGAGGATTCGAGGATAGGAGTCGAGGATAGGAGTCGAGGATAGGAGTCGAGGATAGGAGTCGAGGAGGGGAAATTAGAGAATTGGGAAACCTTCACAAGTTACCGGTCTTGGATCAGGTCCGTCACGTAATCCTTCCCAGACTTCCGTTTCCCGCTGAAGACCAGAACCAGTCTCGGCTCAGAGACCTCCATCCGTCTGCTGAAACAACAACAACAACAACAACAACAACAACAACAACAACAACATCATCATCATCATTGATAATAATAACCTGAAATATGAGGTAAACAGTGAAACTAAACAGCAACAAACACAGAGCAGTTATTAAGAGCAGAAATGATTGATGACGTCAGAGGAGAGGGATGAGAGGAATGACCCTGAACCTGATAACCTGATAACTCTGATCAGGAGAGCGTTAATATAAAGAAATAACAGATACACTCCGGTTAGTGTCAGGAGAGTGTTAATAATAAGAGATAAACTCCGGTTAGTGTCAGGAGAGCGTTAATATAAAGAAATAACAGATACACTCCGGTTAGTGTCAGGAGAGTGTTAATAATAAGAGATAAACTCCGGTTAGTGTCAGGAGAGCGTTAATATAAAGAAATAACAGATACACTCCGGTTAGTGTCAGGAGAGTGTTAATAATAAGAGATAAACTCCGGTTAGTGTCAGGAGAGCGTTAATATAAAGAAATAACAGATACACTCCGGTTAGTGTCAGGAGAGTGTTAATAATAAGAGATAAACTCCGGTTAGTGTCAGGAGAGTGTTAATAATAAGAGATAAACTCCGGTTAGTGTCAGGAGAGCGTTAATATAAAGAAATAACAGATACACTCCGGTTAGTGTCAGGAGAGTGTTAATAAGAGATAAACTCCGGTTAGTGTCAGGAGAGTGTTAATAATAAGAGATAAACTCCGGTTAGTGTCAGGAGAGTGTTAATAATAAGAGATAAACTCCGGTTAGTGTCAGGAGAGCGTTAATATAAAGAAATAACAGATAAACTCCGGTTAGTGTCAGGAGAGCGTTAGTAATAACACAAACTCACTCTCTCTCTCTCGGCTGTGGGACCTCCGGTTAGTGTCAGGAGAGCGTTAATATAAAGAATAACAGATACACTCTCTCTCGGCTGTCGGGACCACCCGTCGGTACCGTAATGTCGGGATAAACAGGAAGACTTCACAGAGAGTCTGACGGTTTATGGAGAAACACATGGAGAAACACGGTAAAGTCTCTGAAGTTCCTACCTTTTACTGTCATTACGGTAACACGTGATCCTCGGCACATTCTGGACTGAACCACTGCAGCTCAGAGGAAAGGGGAGAAACCTGTTGTGCCGAATGTGCCGAGGGTCACGTGTTACCGTCATTACCCCCTCTCTTTTCCATGTAGGTATGATCCGGGACAAAGGTCGCGCACTCCGAGATAACATGGCGGTCCCCCTCTTCTCCCTGTTGGTATGATCCGGGACAAAGGTCGCGCACTCCGAGATAACATGGCGGCCCCCCTCTTCTCCCTGTTGGTATGATCCGGGACAAAGGTCGCGCACTCAGAAACAACATGGCGGCCGCGACGTTTCTGAGGGAGAAACTTTTCAGATCCTTCAAAACTCAGAGGGTAAATATATCTTGATCTTTAATAATGTATAATATAACAACGAAAGGGTGAATATATCTTTATCTTTAATGTATAATATAACAATATAAACCATAAAATATGTATTAAATCTAATAAACATTAATAAATTACCCTGACTCTAGAAGGCTGTGATGGTGGGCTGTATGGATAAAGTTTGATTGAAGTGTGATGTCATCGTGGTGGGCTTTATGGATAAAGTTTGATTGAAGTGTGATGTCATCATGGTGGCTGTATGGATAAAGTTTGATTGAAGTGTGATGTCATCGTGGTGGGCTGTATGGATAAAGTTTGATTGAAGTGTGATGTCATCGTGGTGGGCTGTATGGATAAAGTTTGATTGAAGTGTGATGTCATCGTGGTGGGCTTTATGGATAAAGTTTGATTGAAGTGTGATGTCATCATGGTGGGCTGTATGGATAAAGTTTGATTGAAGTGTGATGTCATCGTGGTGGGCTGTATGGATAAAGTTTGATTGAAGTGTGATGTCATCGTGGTGGGCTTTATGGATAAAGTTTGATTGAAGTGTGATGTCATCATGGTGGGCTGTATGGATAAAGTTTGATTGAAGTGTGATGTCATCATGGTTAGGACATTAAGAAAAAAATGTTAAAGTAACCAATGTGATATCTTTTCATGGGGCCCAAAATCGCTGTCGGCGCCCCCTGTCGGCGCCCCTGTCGGCGCCCCTGTCGGCGCCCCTGTCGGCGCCCCTGTCGGCGCCCCTGTCGGCGCCCCCTGTCGGCGCCCCTGTCGATCCGAACATCCCTAATTATTACCGGACATTTTGACCGGCAGGTTTTGAATTTACCGGTCTTTAACCTGTTAAGCCCGAGAGACCCCGGTACCGGGGCACTGCCGCAACATCTTGCTGGAAACAGTGTCTGAGGGCATGTTCATTTAATAAAACTATGAATGTTTTATATCCATGTAACGGGAAGAAACTCATCTAACACTGAGCCTCTGAATTAGCAACGAGCGAAAAATGCTAACACCTTACTGCACCGAAAATCACTCACAAAACCTTATTATTTATCTTTTCACCACATCCAACACATCGTTTCACATCGTGAGGTGACACAGAATCTATTGACACTGACATTACCACTGAATTATACGTATTTGCGACGTTATAAGCAAAAACGGACATCAAAACAGGTGACGCTAGGTAGCTAAAAATGCTAACATTTTTACCTTGGCTCTGTAGTCTCTCCAAAGTGGTCTTCAATGGCATTAAAACGATAAAAACGCTGCTGAAGTTAATCCATAGGTTAATCCAATGTGTCTGTGTCCCTTTGAAATGATTTCTGATAATCCATAAGCATTAAAACTGCTTTTCCGTTTCCAGATGTCAAAGCTAGAGATAGGTCCACTCTGATGCAAAATTACATGCGCGAAGCCCCCACCTTTTCTCTTCACAACGTGTGTGTGTGGGGGAATCCCCCTTCGATTCTATTGGCTCTAACGGTCAGAAAGAGGTGTCAACCATCAAAATCGAGCAAGGGGAGCCAGAGATATGGAAAATCCACCCAAATGACCCCAGAAGTGGTTTCTTTTTGCTAATTCTCTCTAAAAAGGTCAAATGTCACTTGTTTTGCATCAATCTTGATACAGGGTACTTATATGTTGTACTTTGGATTCCTAAAGCTTTTAGTCTACTAACCCATCATCCAAGGGTAGTTTTCACTATAAGTAAAAAAGAATTTTTGGACGGACACTATAATTTACAGTTTCTTACTATGTAAAATCTGAATTTTCTTTAAAATAAAAAACATCTATATTGATTCTGACTTTTCTACATCCAACTCAGAGGTTTATCATTACTTTGAGAAAAAAGATTATTAATTTAACCCTTTTAGAAGTGAAGATATGGTCATTTGTTCTGGGAATGTCATTTAGAGCCTGAGACCTGAAAAACAGGCTCAGAGCTTAACAGGTTAATACATTTTACCAGCCAAAAAACGGTAATTACCGGCTAACGGAAAGCCTGCTGTTCAGGTGTATTTCTGACCTCCTGTGTTCTTCTGGTTTCTTCCAGTCATGGATCCACAGCTCGGGGGTCCTTCCCCAGACCGGACCCCCCCCCCAGGCCCGGTTCTTCCCTCCGGCTGAAGGCCCGATGCTGCCCACAGGAAGCTTCACCAACCGGGTGGCCTTCATCACGGGGGGGGGCACAGGGCTGGGCCGCGCCATGACCACAACGCTGTCCCAGCTGGGGGCGACGTGCATCATCGCCAGCAGGTTCTACTCATCTCTATTAGGGTTTTAACCTGTTAACCTGTTAAGCCCGAGAGACCCCGTTACCGGGGCCCTCCCAGGAAACAGTGTCTGAGGGCATGTTCATTTAATAAACTATGAATGTTTTATATCCATGTAACGGGAAGAAACTCATCTAACTGATCATTTTTTTTTTTTTTTTCAAAAAACCCCCCACAATGCTAACGCTGAGCCTCTGAATTAGCAACGAGCGAAAAATGCTAACAGATTACTGCACCGAAAATCACTCACAAAACCTTATTATTTATCCTTTCTGCACATCCAACCCATCGATCTGATCGTGAGATGACACAGGATCGATGGGTACATACATTATCACTCTATGATAAGAACTCGCGACTTTATAAACAAAAACAGACATCAAAACATGTGGCGCTAGGTAGCTAAAAACGCTAACATGGTTTACCTGTGTCGTTGTCTGGTCAAAAGTGGTCTTCAATGGCATTAAAACGATAAAAACGCTGCTGAAGTTAATCCATAGGTTAATGCAATGTGTCTGTGTCCCTTTGAAATGATTTCTGATAATCCATAAGCAATAAACCTGCTTTTCCGTTTCCAGATGGCAGAGCGAGAGATAGGTTCACTCTGATGCAAACCTGCATGCGCAAAGCCCCCACCTTTTCTTTTTACCATATATGTGTGTGTGGGGAAATTCCCCTTCGATTCTATTGGCTCTAACGGTCAGAAAGAGATGTCAATCACCAAAATCGACCAATGGGTTCCAGAGAAACGGTAAAACCCCCATTTACACCCAAATGACCCCAGAAGTGGTTTCTTTTTGCTAAATCTCTCTAAAAAGGTCAAATGTCACTTGTTTTGCATCAATCTTGATACAGGGTACTTATTATATGTTGTACTTTGGATTCCTAAAGCTTTTAGTCTACTAACCCATCATCCAAGGGTAGTTTTCACTATAAGTAAAAAAGAATTTTTGGACGGACACTATAATTTACAGTTTTTTACTATGTAAAATCTGAATTTTCTTTAAAATAAAAAACATCTATATTGATTCTGACTTTTCTACATCCAACTCACAGGTTTATCATTACTTTGAGAAAAAAGATTATTAATTTAACCCTTTTAGAAGGGAAGATATGGTCATTTGTTCTGGGAATGTCATTTTCGAGCCTGAGACCTGAAAAAGTCACCATGATGAAAATATATCTTTCATGTTTCAGGAAGTTAGACGTTCTGCAGCAAACAGCCGAGGAGATCAGCAGCCAGACCGGGAACAAGGTGAGAACCAGAACCTGAACATTCACCTGAACCAGAAGTAGAACCTTAACCAGAACCTTAACAAGAATATTAACCAGAATATTAACCAGAACATTAACCAGAACATTAACAAGAACATTAACAAGAACAGAGAAACACACCTCAGATGTTCCCACTTCCTGCCCCCCCCCCACAGAGAAACACACCTCAGATGTTCCCACTTCCTGCCCCCCCCCCCCCCTCAGGTCCATGCAGTGCAGTGTGACGTCAAAGACCCGGAGGCCGTCTCTCGATGTGTGGACCAGGTCGAGGCTCTGACGGGACTTCCTGATGTAAGACCACACACACACACACACAGTGAGGACCCTCAGTCCCTGTCGATGACATCACAGTGATCCTGTGTCCTGATTGGCCCACAGGTGGTAATCAACAACGCAGCAGGAAACTTCGTGTGTCCGTCAGAACGTCTGACGCCTAACGGCTGGAAGAGCATCACTGACATCGTTCTGAACGGAACCGCCTTTGTGACCCTGGAGCTGGGTCGCAGGCTGATCCAGAACCAGAAGGGCGCCTCCTTCCTGGCCATCACCACCATCTACGCAGAGTCTGGATCCGGCTTCGTGGCTCCCAGCGCCTCGGCCAAGGCAGGAGTCGAGGCGCTCTACAAGTCAGTTTGACCTTTGACCTTCTGGCTGATCATTCCTGACGTGTTGCCATGGTAACGTTGTTGTTATGTGTGCCAGGTCTCTGGCGGCGGAGTGGGGTCGCTATGGCCACCGGTTCAACATCATTCAACCCGGACCAATCAGAACCAAGGTACCCCTCTGTCTTGTTGTTTACCGGCTGTGTCTGTTGTTTGTTGTTTACCAGCTGTGTCTGTTTGCTGTGATCAGGGGGCCTTCAGCCGTCTGGACCCCACCGGAGCCTTCGAAAAGGCGATGATCGGTCGGATCCCCACGGGTCGCCTCGGGATGCCCGGAGAGATCGCTAACCTGGCGGCGTACATGAGCAGCGAGTTTGCCACCTGGATGTCCGGAGCTGTGAGTTCCACTCATCCCTGATCACAGTTTAGACTCATCCCTAATCACAGTTTAGACTCATCCCTGATCACAGTTTAGACTCATCCCTGATCACAGTTTAGACTCATCCCTAATCAAAGTTTAGACTCATCCCTAATCACGGTTTGGACTCATCCCTAATCACAGTTTAGACTCATCCCTAATCACAGTTTAGAATCATCCCTAATCACAGTTTAAACTCATCCCTAATCACGATTTAGCCTTAACCCTAATCACAGTTTAGACTCATCCCTAATCACAGTTTAGAATCATCCCTAATCACGATTTAGCCTTAACCCTAATCACAGTTTAGACTCATCCCTAATCACAGTTTAGAATCATCCCTAATCACGATTTAGCCTCAACCCTAATCACAGTTTAGACTCATCCCTAATCACAGTTTAGAATCATCCCTAATCCCAATTTAGCCTCAACCCTAATCACAGTTTAGACTCATCCCTAATCACAGTTTATACTCATCCCCAATCACGGTTTATACTCATCCCCAATCACGGTTTATACTCATCCCCAATCACGGTTTAGACTCATCCCTAATCAATGTTTAGACTCATCCCTAATCACAGTTTAGACTCATCCCTAATCACAGTTTAGACTCATCCCTGATCACAGTTTAAACTCATCCCTAATCACAGTTTAGACTCATCCCTGATCACAGTTTAAACTCATCCCTAATCACGATTTAGCCTCAACCCTAATCACAGTTTAGACTCATCCCTAATCACGGTTTAGACTGATCCCTAATCACAGTTTAGACTCATCCCTAATCACAGTTTAGACTCATCCCTAATCACGATTTAGACTCATCCCTAATCAGAGCTTAGACTGATCCCTGATCAGAGCTTAGACTGATCCCTGATCAGAGCTTAGACTGATCCCTGATCAGAGCTTAGACTGATCCCTGATCAGAGCTGAGACTGATCCCTGATCAGAGCTGAGACTGATCCCTGATCAGAGCTGAGACTGATCCCTGATCAGAGCTTAAACTGATCCCTGATCAGAGTTGATCCCAGGTCTTAAATATTAAGGAGTTATTACCTTTTGTTCAGGTGATCCGGCTGGACGGGGGGGAGTACGTGTCGATGGCCGGAGAGTTTAACGAGCTGCGGCGGGTCAGTGTTTCAGAATTATATTATATTATTATATATATAATAACATATACATATTATATAATAATAATAATAATTATTATTATTAGTAAATAATGAATGTTAATGAGGAGTGTTTGTGTGTCAGGTGACCCCGGAGCAGTGGAAGACGATGGAGGCGATGATCAGAGACACCAAAGGATCCTAAACACAGCGACCAGTCAGAGCGCAGAGTTCCTTCTGATGTCATCATTATGAGACGATGTTGATGTTTTGATACGATTGATCTTTTAGCTTGTAGCAGTCTTACTGCACATGCTCAGTGTGAACACTTATAAAACTCTTGCGTTTATTTTGGTTTAGATTTTTTTTGCAGTGTATAATGCCACACACACACACACACACTAGTTCACTTATCATTACTAACATCTGTGCTATTGTTAATTCATCTGCCGCTTGTAAATCGCAGCTGTCTGAATTTTATTAAAACGCGTCTGCAGTTTTTCTATTATTCATTTTTTGCCATTGTTGTGGAAATTCCACAATGAATCACCTTCTGGTTATAAATGAACAAATAAAGAACAAATAAAGAAGTTTAAACCAAAGTTGTGTTATTTAATGAAGAGTTAGAGCATTCAACAGATGAAAGCTATTCCATCTGGGGCTACAGCATCAAGTCGTTTATACAGAAACAAAATTAAAGTTTCTTTGCCATCCAAACATCTGGACTATTAGCAGACATGATGTGTTTGGGTTGGGGTTTCCAGTTTAGGAGTAGTTTGCACCAGAGGTGGGGACTCCAGTCACATGACTTGACTCGAGTCAGACTCGAGTCGCATATTTTGTGACTTGAGACTTGCTTGACTAACATTGATAAAAGACTTGACTTGACTTTGATTTGGTATTCATGACTTGAGACTTGACTTAAGCTTGAGACGGATGACTTGAAAGGACTTGACTTTTTAAAATTAAATATTTGCGTTTGTTTTTGTAGTGAGATATTACGTTTAGTTTTTTCGAAAAACGTGATTGGGTGATTATAGCGCCGTGCGCGCAAACCTGGCAACCCACTAGACGGCAGGAGTGTCAGTTAACATGGCAGCGGCTAGCGTTACTCCACAAATAGTGAAGTTTGGATTCAAGGATTATGTTGTTGATGATGCTAATAAGAAGAGAACAGCGGTATGCAGGGTCTGCAGCATAAAGATCAGTGACACGACCACCACAACATCCAACTTCATTCGTCACTACAAAAAAAACCCACGTGAAATGTGTTGTGTTAGCTAGAAAGCTAACGTTAAGTTTAAGCTACGTTAGACTTGGTTTCAAATCGATTAAGCAAAGAGAAGACAAAACGGTAAATGAACACTAGAACCGCCAAGGGATTCATTTTGACTAACCCTGATACTGACGGGCCGTAGAGAGAGAGAGAGAGAGAGAGAGAGAGAGAGAGAGAGAGAGAGAGAGAGAGAGAGAGAGAGAGAGAGAGAGAGAGAGAGAGAGAGAGAGAGAGAGAGAGAGAGAGAGAGAGAGAGAGAGAGAGAGAGAGAGACTCCTTTATTTCCCCTGTGTTATCAGAAGTTACTGTAAACTGTTGAATAATGTAGTTCATCTACTTTTAGTAGTTTGTTTAAATGTTTTAATTGTTTTTATTTGTAGAAGTGCATCATTCCTTGATTTATTGTAAAATGAATCTGAACTTTTTGATCTGTTCTGATGATAAACTGAAGCCATTTCTAAATTAACCCAATTAAGTGAGTTTTAAATCGTCCTACTTAGTTTATAAGGAAATGATGAAGAGGAACAAATGAAATGATTTGAAAATGATATCTATGTAGGTGCTGACGCTGTTGGCGGTTCTAGTGTTAACAGACATTTAAATTAAATATGTGTAATGGCAAATTCCATCTATGATTTTCTTACCTGGAATTCTGCCTTTTTGAACAGACTGTTTGAGTCCTAGCTATACTGAGTCCTAGCTATACTGAGTCCTAGCTATATTGAGTCCTAGCTATATTGAGTCCTAGCTATACTGAGTCCTAGCTATATTGAGTCCTAGCTATATTGAGTCCTAGCTATATTGAGTCCTAGCTATATTGAGTCCTAGCTATATTGAGTCCTAGCTATACTGAGTCCTAGCTATACTGAGTCCTAGCTATATTGAGTCCTAGCTATATTGAGTCCTAGCTATACTGAGTCCTAGCTATATTGAGTCCTAGCTATACTGAGTCCTAGCTATACTGAGTCCTAGCTATACTGAGTCCTAGCTATATTGAGTCCTAGCTATATTGAGTCCTAGCTATACTGAGTCCTAGCTATATTGAGTCCTAGCTATATTGAGTCCTAGCTATACTGAGTCCTAGCTATATTGAGTCCTAGCTATACTGAGTCCTAGCTATATTGTCTGCCGTTCTAGGGTTAATATGAATCTAATATGATTGTCATCGGTCTAAATTAGATTTCAAATGATTAACTGTGTATGTAATGAAGATCATAGTGTGGGTTAAATCCATTTTCATAACCACTGTCTTTTAACTGATTTAAATACGGAAACTGGGCTTACTCATCAGAGTTTCGTATGACTTGACTTGACTTGACTTGACTTGACTTGACCTGAGCAATGACTTGACTTGACTTGCTTGACTCTCACCACAGTGACTTGGGACTTGCTTGATACTTGTAGGTCAAGACTTGAGACTTGCTCATGACTTGCACATGTAGGAATTACTCCCACCTCTGGTTTGCACTGGCCTGAAGATCTGTGGGTGGGTGTGTGTGTTAGAATGTCATGGTGTTTTAGTTGGTTGTACCAGCTCCTGAATATCTCGCAGGCTGTGGTGGGGGTCCAGGTGAGGTGGTCTTCTTCTGTATTAAATTGGTCTTGAGGAATGGCTTTCAGTGTGGGAAAATGTTTGACTACTTGAGTATTGTGAGGGTCTGTTGCTGTAATGAGGGTGAGAAATGGAGAGAAGTTGATGAAGGAGAAGTAAACATCTGCATTAGGGTTAGTGTGTGATTGCTTAGACAGTTGTACAAATACTTGGACAGTTTATATGGGATTCTGGTTTTTATTGTGGAGACCAATTGAGAAAATGACCATGTCAGCTGGGTGGTAAGGTGGGGAATCCCAGCAGATTTGGAGGATGTGTTCGGTTTTAAATAAAAATGTTGAAAAGCAACCGAAACGTCCAGTGGATTTTTTACTGCGAGTCTGACACTGCTTCCCAGCCCCAAGCTCTACATGTGGCCAAGAATAAGAACTTTTGAGGTATCAAGTTACAGGACAAACTTTTGGGGATTTTGGCCACTACAGTAGCCATCTAGCTGGTGGGAGGGTAAGCGAATTATGCATCCTATGTACAAGGTTAACATTGAAAGTGTTGATAATATGTCAAAATGCGTCTCAATGTACATGTTACTCCAGCTGCCTATCAGTTTACTCCACTCAAATTGCGCAAAACTCGCGTTCCATGGACAGACGTGTAAAACACTCAAATTACAATAGATGGAGCTCTAGACTAATTTATAACATTTGTAAAAATGTTGTTAAGTCTGAAAAACATGCTATTATGGATGATAAATAGGTTAATATGGTAAACAAGGGCGCACAACCCCCAAACTTCGTGGGTGTGTTCCAACGGGTACAAAGTGTAAATATACCAAGTTTGATGGACCTGTGATGTCTGTAAATATTTGAATTAAAACAGTTTAATGAAGTTTGAGCACTAATATACCCATGCTTTTAACACTTTAGAGGGGTAAACATGTTATCTTTTCACTCTGGGTGTGTGAGACGAGTGAACCAACACTTAAAACCTCCGGAATTAAAACAGTTTAATGAAGTTTGAGCACTAATATACCCATGCTTTTAACACTTTAGCGGGGTAAACATGTTATCTTTTCACCCTGGCTCTCTGGCTCTCTGAGACCCTGCTAACAGCAGTGACTCTGCTGCCTGCGTTTAAACAGATTCACCCGTTTATAACATTACTTTAGCCCTGATCAGAGCCATGTTTTCTGGGTAACACAGCGAGGTGCTGTACCCTGGCTCTCTGGGTCTATGCGTCTCTGAGACCCTGCTAACAGCAGTGACTCTGCTGTTTTTAGCTTCTTGTACATTTAACAACATAAATATGATTGTGTTAGAGCCACAATGAAGTCAACGTTATTATTTAGATTCATAATTTGATAAATGAATTAATGATGTAAAATGATTTAAATTGCCATGGTGAATATCTTTTGATGAAATGATTGTTTATTTTAAATCGTAAATATGATCTGTTTCCTTGTACCTTCCGGTGTTTATTTAAGTGAGGCAATTGAGGACAGCCGTGGTGCTCTGAGACCTGATGAGACCTGATGAGACCTGATGAGACCTGATGAGACCTGATGAGACCTGAGACCTGATGAGACCTGATGAGACCTGATGAGACCTGAGACCTGATGAGACCTGATGAGACCTGATGAGACCTGATAGACCTGATGAGACCTAATGAGACCTGATGAGACCTGATAGACCTGATGAGACCTGATGAGACCTGATGAGACCTGATAGACCTGATGAGACCTGATGAGACCTGATGAGACCTGATAGACCTGATGAGACCTGATGAGACCTGATGAGACCTGATAGACCTGATGAGACCTGATGAGACCTGATGAGACCTGATGAGACCTGATGAGACCTGATAGACCTGATGAGACCTGATGAGACCTGATGAGACCTGATGAGACCTGATGAGACCTGAGACCTGATGAGACCTGATAGACCTGATGAGACCTGATGAGACCTGATGAGACCTGATGAGACCTGAGACCAGATGAGACCTGATAGACCTGATAGACCTGATGAGACCTGATAGACCTGATAGACCTGATAGACCTGATGAGACGGGGAGCGGAACACTTTTTCCACCGCAAATTGTAAACGAAATGAGTGTTGCAAATTGGACTGCAAAGTATAGTTTATATAGGAAAGTATATCGCCTAATTATTTAGTATTTTCAGACTATTTAAGTCAATACTTTTTTTGTTAATAAATTACATTTTTTGACTGAAAACCTTCGGCTGCTTATTGCTCTGGATTGCGTGTCGTCAACCCCGCTCTATAGAGGCAAAGGAAACCTTGGATGCCATTACATCAAGTCGAAAAACTCCGTAAGGAAGAGACACACACCTGTGGACACACCGGAGCTGACAGACTGGGCCGGTCGTGAGTCAATAAATGGAATAAATCCGTATACGCATTGAATGGAATGTCGGATGTGTTAAAGTCTAAGAGGAAATCATAACGGCGATGCACGCATTGGAGGAGGAATGTGAATACCTGTGGATCGTCTGTGGAAATAATGTGATTGAATTTGTTTGTGCAACAAAGGAAGCCAGTGGCGTGCTCTGTGAGACTCATTAAAGGAGCGCAACGTCTTTTACGCACGGCCTAAAAACAAATAAATAAATCATGTCGGACAATCCCAGGACTTCTGCTGACGCAGAAACATTGTTAAAATCACTCAAAGCCTCCCGCAGTGGGAAATTAGGAGCATGCACAAGGAAAATGAAGGAAATGAAGGCCTTGCTTGTGGATGATGGGAATGTGGAGCATGTGAATGAAGCTTTGGAGATGTTTAAACAAAATATAAATGACTTGTGCAGTGTTCATGAATCCGTACAACAGCTTTTATCAGAGGAAGAGAGAGAGGAGGATCATGTGGACTGGTTTGAGCCAAAAATGACACATTTTGAATATTGTATGAAAGATGTGGATGTGTGGAAAAGAGAAAACTTTGCACAATCAAAGATTCATCCCCATGACAGCATCTCGAATGTTTCACACAAGTCAAAGAGCTCAAAAAGCTCTTCAGTCTCCTCAGCATGTATAAGAGCGTCTGCTGAAAAGGCCGCCCTGCTAGCCAGAGCAGCTGGATTAAAGGACAAACATGCACTGCTATTACAACAAGCAACACTAAAAGCTGAACTGGAACAAATGGAACTGGACACAGAAATTGCAGCATCTGCTGCTAAAATAAAAGTTCTGCAAAGCATTGGCGTGGAGGAAAAAATTGATGATCAAATTCAAGATGGAATGAATGCTTATCTGGAGGAAAGAAAAGAAAGAAGCACAGACACGTTGGATCCTGAAATCTCAGCCATGGAGTTCATGCCATTGGGTGCAGTGCCTAAAACACCACTTCAGAGGACTGTCATTAATCTCCGCAGCCCTCAGCAACCCACAACACAGTTTAGACCTTTCAAAATGCCCACAATGCATAGCTCCACCCAACGCAATAAAACCCATGATAACCTCGACACTGTTATACAGAGACAGAGAGATATTGCTGACCTCATCATTATGCAGCAAAAACGTACCTTGTTACCAACAATGGAGATAAAAGTGTTTGATGGCGATCCACTTGAATATCAGTCCTTTATGCGAGCATTCGAACACCTTATTGAGGATAAAACAGCTAGCAGTCATGACAGGCTCTACTTTCTCGACCAGTTCACTTCTGGCCAGCCCAAATATCTCGTTCGCAGCTGCCTGCATATGGAAACCCAAAGAGGCTACACAGAAGCCAGACGGCTATTAAAGGAGCACTTTGGGGACGAGATCAAAGTAAGCAGCGCCTATTTGGAAAAGGCAATGAACTGGACATCAATTAGACCGGATGATGGCAAAGCGCTTCAGGCATATGCAATGTATTTAAGAGGATGCTGCAATGCTATGCAAGATTTACAGTACATGGATGAACTAGATATTCCTTCCAATCTAAGATCAATAATATCTAAACTCCCTTACAAACTGCGAGAAAAATATGATATATTACAGAGAACAAAGAGGAGAGCTAGATTTCGTGACCTTGTGGAGCTTATGGAAAAACAAGCTAAAATACTCCTGGACCCATTATTTGGGGATATACAGGATCGCCACATCTCTAGCCCAAAGATGGCCACTAGGAGCCAACCCATGAGCCACAGAACACCTAAGAGTAGAGGCAGCAGCTTCGCCACCATCATTGCAGCAGCATGTGATCAGGAGAGCAGCGCCGCACCATCAAACACAGAGCAGCGTGGCACCTTCAAACAGCCACAAGGGGGCAGTCCTGCCTCTTTTTGCTACTTTTGTAAAGGCAAGCACGTGCTGACTGATTGCCATCAGTTCAAAAATCATCCACACAAGGAAAAGGTTGACTTTTTGAAGATAAATGGTTATTGTTTTGGATGTTTGATGAGGGGTCATATGAGCAGGAACTGTAGGAAAAGGCTGACATGTCAAACGTGTCAAAAAAGTCAACCAACAATACTTCACATTGACAGTCCACTTCTACAAAAGCCTCCCCCTACTGAAACAAAAGGAGCTTGGGTCAACAGTGCACTTGTCTCGGCTGGTGAAGCTACTGGGGCCGGTAGGGATTGTGCCCTAGCCATAGTGCCTGTTCGAGTCAAGGTTCACAAAGGAGATAAGTTTATCTCAACCTATGCTTTTCTTGATCCCGGCAGTTCAGCGTCATTCTGCACAGAGAATCTAATGAGACAGCTGAATCCCAAATCACGAAAAACGACAGTCGTTCTACGAACAATGGGTCAGGAAAGACTTGTAAAGAGTTACGAACTTAAAGGATTGGAGATAGGACATTTAGATGGCAGTACTTACCTTGACCTCCCTCAGGTGTACACACAGAGTAAGATTCCTGTCTCAAAAGCAAATGTACCTACCCAAAAGGATCTGGAAAGATGGCCTTATCTAAGTGACATACAGCTGAAAGAAATGTATGCTGACATAGAGCTTCTAATAGGAGTTGATGTTCCTAAGGCAATGGAACCTTGGGACATAATAAGAAGTCAAGGAAATGGACCATATGCAGTCAGGACAGTGTTTGGATGGGTGGTAAATGGACCACTCAACGCTTGTACTGCTGTGGAATCCGGACCTGTGGTCACAATGGTCAACAGAATATCAGTAGCCAACCTGAATGATCTCCTCATCACACAATACAATCAGGACTTCTCGGAAAAAGATTATGAAGAGAAGGAAATGTCAGGCGAAGACAAAAGGTTCATGGAGATAGCATCAAGCTCAGTAGAACTCAAGGATGGACACTATCACCTACCCTTGCCTTTTCGAAAAAAGGACATAGTTATGCCTGACAACTATGAAATGGTAAAACAACGTACTCTAAATCTCCTAAAGAGGTTTAAGAGGGATGCAGAATATGCCATGGAATACAAAACATTCATGGAGGATGTGTTAAAAAAGGGTTATGCAGAGAGAGTGCCACCAGAACAGCTTAACAGGAATGATGGACAGATATGGTACATACCTCACCACGGTGTTTACCATCAACACAAGCGCAAACTTAGAGTTGTGTTTGACTGCACTGCATCATGCAAAGGCACATCTCTTAACAAGGAACTTCTCCAAGGTCCAGACCTGGCAAACACTCTCATTGGAGTTCTGCTTAGATTCCGCCAAGAACAAATTGCTTTCATGGGGGACATCGAGGCAATGTTCTATCAAGTGCAAGTCCAGAGAGAGCACAAAGACTTCCTTAGGTTTCTGTGGTGGTCAGATGGAGACACTGAAAATGCATTGGAGGCATATAGAATGAAGGTCCACCTCTTTGGTGCTGTGTCCTCACCTAGCATTGCTAACTATGCTCTCAGACAAGTGGCAGAAGACAACAGCTTCAAGTACGACGAAGAGGTAACTGAAACAATCAATTCCAACTTTTACGTTGATGATTGCCTCAAATCAGTGGCCACAGTTGAACAAGCTATTAAGCTTATCAGAGACCTCAGAGACGCATGCACCAAAGGAGGTTTCTCATTGACCAAATGGGTCTGTAACAACCGTGAAGTGCTTGCAAGTATACCTGAGCATCACAGAGCAAAGCTATTCAAGGATCTGGACTTTGACAGGGAAAACCTGCCAATAGAAAGAGCACTTGGAATCAAATGGGATACAGAGAAAGACTCCTTCATATTCAAAGTCAATATCAAAAACGGAGCTCTTACCAGGAGAGGGATCCTCTCTACGGTCAGTTCCATCTACGACCCATTAGGATTCCTCTCCCCATTTATCCTTAAAGCCAGGCAGATCCTCCAAGAGCTATGCAGGATAAAGTGTGGATGGGATGAAATCATCCCAGAAGAATAGAACAATGGCAGAAATGGATCACAGAGTTGGAACAGCTTAGCAGATTTCAAGTGCACAGGTGTATGAAACCTGAGCATTTTGGACCAATCAGGACTGCAGAGCTTCATCACTTCTGTGACGCAAGCGAAAAAGGTTACGGCACCACCAGCTATCTTCGCTTTACAAACAGTATGGGAAGGGTCCATGCTTCATTTATTTTGGGGAAATCCAGAGTGACTCCACTCAAACAGATCACTATTCCCAGATTGGAGCTTACTGCAGCAACACTTGCAGTAAAGGTGGACAGGATGTTGAAAAGGGAGCTTAAAGTGGACCTCAACGACTCAACCTTCTGGACAGATAGCACCTCTGTCCTCGGATACATCAGCAACCAGACTAAACGATATCACACATTTGTGGCAAACAGAGTTTCAGTGATCAAGGACCTGTCTCAGGAGAAGCAGTGGAGGCATGTGAGCTCCATGGACAACCCTGCTCGACGCATCCTGTGGGCTGCATGTAGAAGACTTTCTAAAGACATCAAGGTGGATAACAGGACTTAAGTATCTGGAAAAGGAATATTGGCCAAAAACACCCAAGAACCTGGGCCTTATTCCATCAGAGGACCCAGAGGTTAGAAAGGACGTAGCAGTTAACAGTTTGAGTGTCCACGAAACCAACCCAACCAGCAAACTGTTTGAGTATTACTCATCATGGAGCAGACTGCAGAGAGGGGTTGCTTGGATACTTAAATGAAGGGGAATCCTTCTTCTGCTAAATCAAAGAAGGAAATCTGCTAAAGCTGACCTTGCCCCAGATTGGACTCTTTTGAAATCCTTAAAGGACTAAATAAACAAGCTAAAGTTGACATTTGGATCACAACATCTGTATGTGGAGGACATTAGAGAAGCTGAAAGGTCAATAATTGACTTTGAGCAAAGACGTCACTTCTCTCAGGAACTTGCACTTTTGGAGAAAGGAAGGCAAGTAAGAGCAAGCAGCTCTATCAGGAAGCTGGACCCAATCTTAGTTGAAGGCATGTTAAGAGTAAGCAAATCAGCAATGCCAATGGATCTGAAGAACCCCATTATCCTGCCCAAAGACTCTACTATATCCAAACTGATCCTGGGCCACATCCATCAGCAGATTGGACACTCGGGGAGAAGCCACATGCTCTCAAGACTAAATCAAAGATTCTGGTTGCCTCGTGCTAACTCGAGGATCGGGTGTCTCCAGATCTACCACCCTTTACTCATGTTGGTATTGACTTCTTTGGACCCCTGGAGGTTAAACGAGGCAGAGCAAATGTAAAACGTTGGGGAGTGATCTTCACCTGCCTTGTGAGTCGTGCCATACATCTGGAAGTTTGGAGCTCATTGGACACTGACTCCTGCATCAATGCTTTGCGCAGATTCATATGTCGCAGAGGGCAAGTGACAAGCATCAGGACAGACAACGGCACAAACTTTGTGGGAGCACAGAAAGAGCTAAGAGCTGCTCTTAAAGACCTGAATCAACACAAGATTCAAAATGCATTACTCAGGGACGGAGTAAAATGGACTTTTAATCCGCCATATGGAGCCCACCATGGTGGAGTTTGGGAGAGGCTCATCAGACCTGTAAAAAAGATTCTGTGTTCGGGTTAGGGTTATGGGTTAGGGTTAGGTTGGGGGAAAGAATCCGGTAACCAGACAGAATCTGATTACACGTATAGCTCTGGCCATCCGGGGACCGACCTCAGTGTTTAAAGTGGGGCTTCCTGTGCCGTCAAAGTTGTTTTTAGTTTAGTCGTACATACAACTTGCCTTAATTTGTACACATCATCAGTAGTGGTTCCTCAGATCATTGAATGTTTCGACCCTTCACTAGACATTCTCCCTGAGGTGGGCCCTGCAAAGTTGATCAGACAATGCAGTGTGTATTTTTTAAAAGTTAAATATGGTCACAGCTATCAAGTCTGGGAGAGTGATAAGTTCCACGTCTGGATCTTATTTTCCCTACACCAGATGTACTTCCCGTCCGGGAAGGTGATTTGCGTTGTTTTGTGATTCCATATACTTGAAATGTAATGTGGCTTGTTGGTTCTTCTTCCCAGCTGTGTCTGTGCAGTGTGCAGCCTCTGACACGAATGAGCGGGAGAGAGTGTCAGCCTGCTCTTTATAGAGATGTGGGTGTGGTCTATTTGACCGTTAATACTTCCGTGTTTGCCGTTAAGTAGAGTTGAGTATGCAAATTGCTGTTCCTTCTGTCATTACAGGAATTCATATTTTCCCTTATATTCCTCCCGTAGGTTTCACGGTAAGTTGAGGTGAGTACAGTTTCAGTGAGCGTTGCTATGGAATCCCATTGTAATATTATTTATTTTCCTTCTGTAAATACAGGCATTAATATTGTCCTTCATCCCTTCTTACCCGATAAGGAGAGGTACGTATGGTCCCAGTGAGCCTTGCTGTGAAATCCCATGAAACGCAGCGCTGCGCGTGTGTTTTTCCTCTGTAATGCAGGTATTAATATTGTCTCTCACTCTTCTCTCTCAAGACTTTGGTGTTGTTCACGGTAAGTATTTTGCAATGTGAACAGGTGAGTATTTTCTGATTCCTGTATTTGATCTTTCTGAGCCCAATAAAATATTAAATCCAAATTGGTTTTGTTGTCCGTGTAATTATTTACCTTTCACGTGTACTCCATTTTAGTTTCACAGCGTGAAGGCGGCCATTTTAGAGGCCCAGACATATTAATCAAATTGTTCTTTTGTGGTGACAGGTTAGGTTTAGAATTAGTGTCAGGGATTGACATATAGGAGCCACCTGAGATAAATCAAATTGTTGTTTGGTGTCGAATGGTTGTGTTTAGGATGAGTGTAAGGGGAGTTTCCTAATCCGGTAACCAGAGACATTCTCACTTAAGGTGGGTCCTGCATAGAATGATCAGTTCTAGCATCGTGCATTTTTAATCATGTTGCCTGTTCTTTTTCTTCCCAGCTATGTCTGTGCTCAGTGCAGCGTCAGAGAGGACTGAGCGGGAGAGGGAGGCAGCGTGCTCTTTATAGAGATGTGGGAGTGTCCTAATCGGTTCACTCTGTCTTCGTGTATTCACGGTACATCATTTTAAGTGTCCTATTCGGCTCACTCTGTATCTCGTGTCACGGTAAATCATTTTTAGGGGAGGCAGCGTGCTCTTTATAGAGATGTGGGAGTGTCCTAATAGGCTCACTCTGTCTTCGTGTATTCACGGTACATCATTTTAAGTGTCCTATTCGGCTCACTCTGTATCTCGTGTCACGGTAAATCATTTTTAGGGGAGGCAGCGTGCTCTTTATAGAGATGTGGGAGTGTCCTAATCGGCTCACTCTGTCTTCGTGTATTCACGGTACATCATTTTAAGTGTCCTATTCGGCTCACTCTGTATCTCGTGTCAGGGTAAATAATTTTTAGCGTTGCTTTGGAATCCCATATTTTTAGTACCTCGTGTGTTCATGGTAAATAATTTTACTTCTGTAATTAGAGGCAAGTGAGTGTCAGATTTTAAAGCTACCAGGTTAGGTTTAGGATGAACGTCAGATAGTGACTAGAGGAGGCCATCTACGAGGGTATAAGGCGCCAAGCAATCCACGGAGGCACTGGCCGGTTAGGTTGGGGGAAAGAATCCGGTAACCAGACAGAATCTGATTACACGTATAGCTCTGGCCATCCGGGGACCGACATCGGTGTTTAAAGTGGGGCTTCCTGTGCCGTCAAAGTTGTTTTGAGTTTAGTCGTACAAACAACTTGCCTTAATTTAGGGTTAGGGTTAGAGTTAGGGTTAGGGTTAGGTTAGGGTTAGGGTTAGGGTTAGGGTTTAGGGGTTAGGCGTTATAAATGTTGAATCCTGTCACCGTGAAGCGGCGGCAGGATCGAATGCACTCTCCGTCGTTGTCACACATCAAGGCATGTTCATCTCTCATTCAGGCCCCTAGGATACACTGTGTCGAATCTGGCTATCCATAGCCTCTCACCTCTACGTCTCTGGGCCACAGACCATCTGGAGTTGGACTCCAGGACCGCTGCTTGAACGGATTGCCATCCATGGAGCAGGAAGTGAGTAACTAATGGAGTAAGTGTGTTTTTTCTTCTCAAAATGTTATATTTATGTTGAGTGAATCGTATAGAAATTGTGTTACCAGTTTCACCCACATACTGTCGTCCACAACGTTTACATGTAATAAGGTATACACAGTTTTTAGATTGTAGGCTGCCCAGATCTTGTGTTTTATAAACATTGTTGTTGGATTTGCTGCGCAACCAGATTTGTTGCTGAAAAAAATCCCCGTGACCCCTGGAATTTGGGGTCAATATGGGTTGTATCTTTGCTTTGACCAAGTAAGACTGCAGGTTAGGGGTTAGGGTTAGGGTTATGGTTAGGTTATGGTTAGGGTTAGGTTAGGTAAAAGCCACCAGATCTCCCCATGTCGCCCGACGACTTCGTGGTTATACAGAGATCCAAGGAGAGGTACGGGCCATCGACAACGCGCCGGCGCTTACCCTAGCTTAGTACCATAGACTGAGTCATAAATATGAAAGGTGTCAAATGGATAAGATGAGATAAGCTGGAAGAACAGAGACGAGGAGGTTAGCGGTGGTTACCGCGGATACCTCCCCTGCCAAAGTGGCCGTTTCTGTTTAACCCGTTGACCCCTCGTCAGTCTGCCTAGGGTTTTAGGACTTTTCAGTCCAGTTTTAACCCTAGGGGCTTGAGCGGATGAGGGAATGCTCTGGTTTTTGGACAAAATTAACATGGGATCACTCCCGTCACCGGACGTATTTCGTCTCACTGGAATATTAACGGCCATAGTGAATATAAAATCGTCCCCATGTATCCGGCCAATGGCGGAAGAGTTTTGAAAGAGACAAAACACTGTTCCATACATTTAAAAACACTTAAACAATTAAACAATGTTTACCCCAGGATTCAGGCACCTTCCCTGGCTTGTAAAGTGCAGTTATGCGCCCTGGAGGTATTGCACTATTTACAAAATGTATACCCAGGATTGAGGCACCTTCCCTGGCTTGTAAAGTGCAGTTATGCGCCCTGGAGGTATTGCACTATTTACAAAATGTATACCCAGGATTGAAGCACCTTCCCTGGCTTGTAAAGTGCAGTTATGCGCCATGGAGGTATTCTGCTATTTACAAAATGTAGCACTCTGTTTATTTCACACCTCCAGGGCGGAGACCGGGAAAATCACCTCTCTTTGCCCGCTCACAGAGCCCCGAAGGACGGACTAATTACCTCCAGCATGTTCCCCTAACAGTGGGACTATGTTTATTTCACACCTCCAGGGCGGAGACCGTGAAAATCACCTCTCTTTGCCCGCTCACAAAGCCCCGAAGGACGGACTAATTACCTCCAGCATGTTCCCCTAACAGTGGGACTCTGCACCTCCAGGAGAGACCAGGGGAAAATCACCTCTCTTTGCCCGCTCACAGAGCCCCGAAGGACGGACTAGAGACCTCCAGCAGCAGTCCCTAACAGTGGGACTCTGTGTATTTCACACCTCCAGGAGAGACCAGGGGAAAATCACCTCTCTTTGCCCGCTCACAGAGCCCCGAAGGACGGACTAGAGACCTCCAGCAGCAGTCCCTAACAGTGGGACTCTGTGTATTTCACACCTCCAGGAGAGACCAGGGGAAAATCACCTCTCTTTGCCCGCTCACAGAGCCCCGAAGGACGGACTAGAGACCTCCAGCAGCAGTCCCTAACAGTGGGACTCTGTGTATTTCACACCTCCAGGAGAGACCAGGGGGAAATCACCTCTCTCTGCCCGCTCACAGAGCCCCGAAGGACGGACTAGAGACCTCCAGCAGCAGTCCCTAACAGTGGGACTCTGTGTATTTCACACCTCCAGGAGAGACCAGGGGAAAATCACCTCTCTCTGCCCGCTCACAGAGCCCCGAAGAACGGACTAGAGACCTCCAGCAGCAGTCCCTAACAGTGGGACTCTGTGTATTTCACACCTCCAGGAGAGACCAGGGGAAAATCACCTCTCTTTGCCCGCTCACAGAGCCCCGAAGGACGGACTAGAGACCTCCAGCAGCAGTCCCTAACAGTGGGACTCTGTGTATTTCACACCTCCAGGAGAGACCAGGGGAAAATCACCTCTCTCTGCCCGCTCACAGAGCCCCGAAGGACGGACTAGAGACCTCCAGCAGCAGTCCCTAACAGTGGGACTCTGTGTATTTCACACCTCCAGGAGAGACCAGGGGGAAATCACCTCTCTCTGCCCGCTCACAGAGCCCCGAAGGATGGACTAGAGACCTCCAGCAGCAGTCCCTAACAGTGGGACTCTGTGTATGTCACACCTCCAGGAGAGACCAGGGGAAAATCACCTCTCTTTGCCCGCTCACAGAGCCCCGAAGGACGGACTAGAGACCTCCAGCAGCAGTCCCTAACAGTGGGACTCTGTTTCTTTAATAATAATAATAAATTCTATTTATATAGCGCTTTTCTAAACCCAAAGACGCTTTACATTTGGGGAAGGGTAGACAGACAAGGACAGGCAACAAAACAACAACAAAACAAAACAAAAACAAAACAGAGAAAACAAAAAAAAAAACAAAAAAAAAACAGAAAGCAGTCAGGAGGAAGTGGGGGGTGGGGGGGTGGGCTTATGGGTATACAGATTTGAAGAGATGGGTTTTGAGGCGGGACTGGAACAGGGTGAGGGACTCGGACTCACGGAGGTCTTGGGGGAGGGAGTTCCAGAGCTTCGGGGCTGCCACAGAGAATGCTCTGTCCCCAAAGCTCCGGAGTTTGGCCCTGGGGATGGAAAGCAAACCGGCTGAGGTGGATCTGAGGGACCGGGGTGGTTGGTAGAGGATGAGGAGGTCAGTGAGGTAGGGGGGGGCCAGGTGGTGGAGGGCTTTGTAGGTGAGTACCAGGAGTTTGTGTTGGATGCGCTGTGAAACGGGGAGCCAGTGAAGTTCTTTGAGGACCGGGGTGATATGATGCCATGATTTGGTGTGGGTGAGGAGTCTGGCGGCTGCGTTCTGGACACGCTGAAGTCTATTGAGGGATGTAGTGCTGATGCCGTAGAGGAGTGCGTTGCAATAGTCCAGGCGGGAGGAGATGAAGGCGTGAATGAGTCGCTCAGCTGCAGGGCGGGTGAGAGAGGGACGGAGTTTGGCGATATTGCGGAGGTGGAAAAATGAGGTTTTAACAACTTGGCGGATGTGGGGCTCGAGGGAGAGGGTGGGGTCAAATATCACGCCAAGGTTGCGTGCCTGGGTGGAGGGGGAAACAGGGGTGCCATCGATGGTGAGTGTCAGGTTGGGGGTTTTGCTGAGGGTGGATTTGGAGCCGATGAGGAGGAGTTCAGTTTTATTGCTGTTGAGTTTGAGGAAGTTGTGTGCCATCCAGGATTTTATAGCAGTCAGACAGGATTCGATGTGGGTGAGGGGGGGGGTTGTGGGGGGATTTGGTGCTGAGGTAAATCTGTGTGTCATCAGCGTAGCAGTGAAAGTCCAGGTTGTAGTGGTGTAGAATCTGACCAAGGGGGAGGATGTAGATGATGAAGAGGAGGGGGCCGAGTACTGAACCTTGGGGAATACCTTGGGTGACTGAAGCTGTGGCAGAGGAGTGGTTGTTGAGGGAGATGAAGTGGGATCTGTCGGAGAGGTAGGACTGGAGCCACCTGAGTGCAGTACCTTCGATACCGATGTCCTGGAGTCGGGTGAGCAGGATGTTGTGGCTCACGGTGTCGAAGGCTGCACTCAGGTCGAGGAGGATGAGGATGTTGAGTGAACCGGTGTCAGCAGAGGTGAGGAGGTCGTTGAGGACTTTGGTGAGTGCCGTTTCTGTGCTGTGATGGGGACGAAAACCAGACTGAAGGGGTTCAAAAAGGTGATTTGTTTGGAGATGGCGGTGGAGTTGTTTGGAGATGATACGTTCTATTGTTTTTGAGAGAAAGGGGAGGTTGGAGATGGGGCGGTAATTACTGAGGGAGGAGGGATCCAGACCGGGTTTCTTGAGGATGGGAGTGACAGCAGCAGTTTTGAAGGCAGAGGGAACGGTTCCTTGGGACAGGGAGGAGTTGAAAAGGTTGACAAGGTAAGGGCAGAGGACGGGGAGGCAGGACTTCAGTAGAGGGGTGGGTAAGGGGTCAAGCGAGCAGGTTGTGGGTTTGGAGGAGCTGATCAGTTTGAGTATTTCAGGGGGGGGTAACCAGAGTGAACTGGGAGAGGCGGCCGTGGGGAGGGGGGCTCGGGAGGTCCAGGGAGATGGAGGGAGAAGTTGTGGCGGTGGGTGTTGGGGGAGATGTTTGTGTGTGAGAAGCAGTGGATAGGGAGAGATTAATGGCAGTGATTTTGTCAGAGAAAAACTGGAGGAATGAACTGCATAAGGTGGAAGTGGATGAAGAGAGGGTGTCAGCACGGGGTTTGAGGAGCTCCAGGGCGGAGACCGGGAAAATCACCTCTATTTGCCCGCTCACAGAGCCCCAAGGACGGACTAGAGACCTCCAGCAGCAGTCCCTAACAGTGGAACTCTGTTTCTTTCACAGCTCCAGGGCGGAGACCGGGAAAATCACCTCTATTTGCCCGCTCACAGAGCCCCGAAGGACGGACTAGAGACCTCCAGCAGCAGTCCCTAACAGTGGGACTCTGTTTCTTTCACAGCTCCAGCAGAGACCAGGGGAAAATCACCTCTATTTGCCCGCTCACAGAGCCCCGAGGGACGGACTAATGACCACCAGCATGTCCCCCTAACAGTGGCACCTCCATAACCTTGCACACCGTGAGTCCCCGGGCCCCCGCAGTTAAGCACTCCCCCCACGGACTAAACACAGGTATTCACACCCACCAGAACCTCGTGCCCCTGGTGACCCTACAAGGGGGATGGTTTTTATGGTGCTTCTATGTCCGCCCATCAGCATCCATATTCGTCCTTCTTCACGGCACCACCCCCCGTTCTGTGGAGGGTATTCTCGTGCCCCTGGTGACCCTAAAGGGGGTGGATTTTGTGGTGCTTTTATGTCCGCCCATCAGCATCCAAATTCGGCCTTCTTATTGGCACCACCACCCCCCTTCTGGGCTGGAGGTTCAAACACTTTAACTTTTGTTCACCCGCCTCTGGCTTACACCTCCTCCGCCAACACTTGAGCGCTCATCACAGGGTTCAGCACCAAGGAGAGTGCCTCCCCGGTGCTGATGGAAAGTGACACTTTATCTGCCCCTGGTAACCATCAAGGTTATTTATTTTTATTTTATTTGAACAAAAACCACAGTACACACAGCCTAAAACATCAACTATTTACACGTTGCAGTAACAAAAATCACAGTACACACAGACTAAAACATCAACTATTTACACGTACTACTGCTGCTATAACAGTACTACTAAATTTCTTAACCTACGTTGTGTAGCACCAGGCTGGGGGGTCTTGAGGCACAAAATAAGGCCCACTCTGAGTACTTGGTGAGTGGGTACATTCTTCCATGATTTGCAACAGCCGTTTTTTTTCTGAGTGCACCCAAAAACTGGGTATACATTTTGTAAATAGTGCAATACCTACTCACAGACCCCCAAAGTACGGACTAATGACTTCCAGCGTGGCCCCCTAACAGTGGGACTCTGTTTATTTCACACCTCCAGGAGAGAGTCCGGGAAAATCACCTCTCTTTGCCCGCTCACAGAGCCCCGAAGGACGGACTAGAGACCTCCAGCACCATCCCTAACAGTGGGACTATAATAATAATAATAATTATATACACGGTATACATATTCACAATGTTTAGCGGGATTCAGGGGACCAAATTAGGCGTCTAATTCGTACGGTGCACCAGGGCAAACAGGTTGAGTCCACGGCCCCTGCCCCATCATCAGGAGTGTCAACCAGCCCCGGTCCCGACTTCATTGGCCTCTTTCCCTCCCGCTTCCGCTTCCGCTGCTGCTGCCGCTCCAATGACCCATCAGGTGAAGACGATGAAGCAGTACTGTTATAGCAGCCCTCTTCGGAGGTCTCCCCATCTGACAGCGGTAGACATCCTTCTGATGATGATGCAGCTGCTGCCGCATCTGATGACGCCCTGAACATGGAGCGGATTCTCAATGCCTCCTTTATTCCTGGCGCATTCGCGTAGAACCGGTCCGCCGTGGTTACGTCGTGTCACATAAACCTGGCGCCCATTGAAGACTGTCATGCTTGCAGTAGCCTCCGGTGGGAAGAGTACGGTCAAGAACCCTGTGAAGAGCCCAGTGAAGACTGTCATATTACCAGTTTCCTCCGGTAGCGAGACCCCTGTGAAGAGCCCGGTGAAGACTGTCATGTTTGCAGTAGCCTCCGGTAGCGAGACCCCTGTGAAGAGCCCGGTGAAGACTGTCATGTTTGAAGTAGCCTCCGGTAGCGAGACCCCTGTGAAGAGCCCGGTGGAAACTGTCATGTTTCCAGTAGCCTCCAGTAGCGAGACCCCTGTGAAGAGCCCTGTTATGGCAGAATGTTTAATACAGCGTATTTCTGATATTCATTAATGATCACATGGTATTCCATATGATGTGTGTTACTGAGTTGGGTCACACACAGTTAGAGAGACAATGGTCGTTCTGAATTATCAATAGATGTATTCATTTTAAGTGAGCTGACACCGAGGGTATAGGAAGTTCAGAGAAGGCCTCGGGTTATAAAAACAGTTAACCTTTGTTAGTTAGCTAATCCTAAGGATGTCATGAGATGATGACGTTTAAACATATACAGGTATAGCTTTCAGAGAGAAAAACATGTGACATTTGTGTGGTTGGCTGCATGATACAATGTGTGTGCGTTAAACATGTTTGTGGAACATGTTCGTGTGTCATTTAGAAAAGTATATCTAGCCCTGTATTTCTTCTGTTCTGGGGGGCATTTCCACGATTGGCTGCTGTGGCAGCAGGTGATGTACTTCCCATTATTGTTTGTTTGTTGCAACAACTAAATAATAATTACTTATCAGCTATATCTGTGTTTGTGTTTTATTGATTCCTCTCCGTTTCATTCTTTCCTGTTGTGTTATGCTGGATCTCTCCACAACATTTTGGAGGTCCTACCGAGATGCCAATGCTGGGGGTTGCTGTGTTCCTTCTCTGGAGGTCTCAACTCACCCTGATCAGGCAGCTACATAGAAAGCTGTGGTAAAATCTCAAGGAATTGAGAAACCAGACTTGAGACTTCCACAGAAGAAATGCCGACTCACAGTAAGCAGAATGTATTTGGAATGAAATTGACTTTTGAAGTTGTATTGGTTATTTTTCCAAATTTAAGAAAAAAAGCAGAGGAGTGGAGTTAAGGCACAGCTATGGCTGAGATATATTTGTTGATTGTTCTGTCTGCTGGTTGTCATTGTTGATTCATAAAGGTCTTGTTTTATGTTGATAAATGTTTATACTGGAGAGATCACTGTATTCTGCTCGTAGTCTGCCTGAGAAGCTAAAGGTTTGACTGAGGGGATATGATCTTTGCTAGCCGTAAGGACATGTTATGCTGGAGGAATCACTGTATCTGACCTCGTAGTCGTGAATTCTGCCTGAGAAGATCCTAATGATTGTCTTAAGGTTCAGATATTCATTTGGCTGAGGGGATATGATTTGCTTTGCGAGCCAAGTGCACATCCGGTCCGTTCGGTAATTAAGAGATTAATAAGCCCGATCTGAGTTCAGGGAGTTAAAAGTATAAAACTTGCCTGGCGACTCTGTGAATTCACTTCATACAAAAGTGGAGGTTTCCATGTTTTGTCAGGCCGTAATATAATGTAGAGCCTGTGATAAAGCGCTAAATGTTTTGGTATACCATAGTTTGTTGTTAATTGTTCAAAGAAGCCCCCTTCTCCTGAAAAGGCTGAGAGCTCCAGCTGGGGTGTGTCTGTATTTGTCTGTGAAAGTATTTCCCCCTCTTTCTGATTCTGTAGAAGAGGAGACCCTTTGTTTTATCAGCTGTGAGAGCAGCAGTGTGTCTGTTTGCTCTTTTCTCTGATGCCTGAAAAAAGGAGTGAGTTTAAAAAAGGAGTGAAAGATCAATGAGTGATCTGAAGTTGGAGTGAATACATTGAAAATTAATAGATCAATGTGTGATTTGAAGTAGTAGATATATTGAAATAAATAAGAAACAATGATTTGTTGTTTTTAGCATAGTTTTTGTAGGATACAATTACGTCACATTGTGGTTTTTATGAGAAGTTTTGAGAACTGATTGTTACCATTACATTGCATTGTGAATGTCATGGTATTTGTCATTAACTAAGAATTGTACTTAATTATATTTCATACAGTAACATTAAGGGAAAGTAAAAAGAGATTTACTGAGTATATGAAGTAGCTATATTGAAATAAAAAGATTTAGTTTTATTTTTACCTAGAATTAAGTTGTTTTGAAAAGTCTAGAGAGTAAAAGTTATATAAAGTTAACTACTATTCTGGAAAATGTTCCTATGGTTTAGTGTTTTATGAGTAACATAAAAACAAATATATATTTACTAGATATAAGAACAACATGCTTATCTAGGTTAACAGAAAGTTGCTATTAACCAGTTTCAGCTGCAACTATCCTATCTTTGTTCTAAAGAGAACATAAGTTGAATTTACAATTAATGTTAAGAAAGTTCACAATTGATATTCATTAAAGACCGTTTTGGATTAATAGGGCGTGTTTGTCATAAACATTCATGCTTAGATGGAATAAAGTGTTGAAATGTTCTCAGAGTGGGAGTTTTCACAATGTCTTCTTTGTTTTTATTTGAAACAATAAGTGATAAAGAAAACTGGTTCCGTGATGATTTCTTTAGATTTTAGCTTTAGTAATGAAGATTACATTTTGTGAGGAAACTTTTCCACCAATAATTCCTTTAAGTGTTCCAAAAATATATTCATTAACTGTAATCAGATTACTTGTTTTTCAAATATAGCGCGGGCTGAATACAGTTAGTTTTGTATTATTACAACCTAACCATGCTTGTAACACACTTGGATAACAATTAGAAAATGAATAGAATAAGCAAATAGATAAAAGATGAGTCTATAGTGGTTAAGGAGGGTTTCCTTGTTTTGCTCATTGACTTAGAACTGAAGTAAAGAAGAATAGTGTTTTATGAGAACTGTCATTCCTCATGGTTTTTAAAGATAAATCATCAGTTTTTATACTTTGATGTTAAAATGGATCATGGTGGAGAATTAATACCTTTTTGTTTCGAATTTAAGAAGATTTTAAAGATGATGTTTATGTTATTTTCCTGACTAGAATTTAAAAGCAGGACGTCAACTAGACAAAAAGATTTTACAATTTAGTTTTACTACTTTTAACGAAGTAAAGAATCTGGGTAAACTACCACCGTTAGTTTGTTTTAACATTCACATGTTTCAGCATTCCTGACCATATGGACACTCAGCCATTGTATAACCCGTTGGGGGAGAGATTTAAATTGAGTTTTTCTCTAGTAGCTGATTGGCTGTGATTACAGCAGCACTGGATAGTTGCGCCACCTTTGGGTTGTACTCTGAATCAGTGTGTTGGTGAAATGTTGCTCACTACAGAAACAGAAGAAGTGTGCAAAGAACGCATCTCTGAGGAGGTTTTGACATTTTGCTTGTGCCTCGTTGTCAAGGCAACAGTGGTGTGAAGAGGAACTGCAGTTTTGGGGATTTCTACTGTGCAGAGGACAACGTGTGTCTGCTGATTGTACCACATTGATCCAAGAGTTTCCTTCCTCCTCCAGAGCCCAATGCCAAAGAGTTTCCTGATCCACTGACTACAGCTGCAGAGGACAACGAATCACTGACTGTTCTCATTATGACAAGATCTTGAGACAGGCTTTTCAGACTGTCAGACTCTGAAGAACTTATGCAATGATTTTACAGCATAACTGTGCAAGAGTTTTCCAGAGGGTGGTGCAGAACATTATGTTTAGTGTTTAAGAAAAGAGGCTGCTTGTTTAACGATGGTCTGGAATACTGAAAAGATTAAAGTTTAATATCCTTGTTTAGCATACAAGACATCTGATTTTATGTCACACATAATAATCTTGACATATAAACTAGCTATGGGTAAAACGTGTGGTCGTTATACCATTGTTATCATGAACTAAAAATAAATAGGGAAATAGTCTGGTTAAAGATGAATGGATTTGATATCCTAGAGAGGGTTAGTTATATTGTGAATACTTCACAAAGTATTTACTAATGTGTTTTGAAGAACAAATAACAAAAACACGAGTCAAATTTTGTTTTGTTTTTAGATTAAATTGTCCATTACCAAAACTGTTCACCTTAGGTCTAGATTTAGACTTTGATAGTAAAGGAGTATTTAGGCTTATTTTTATATATCTGACATTTTTGAAACATGTTGGCTATTTCCTAGATGGAGAGATGGCATTACTCTCCAATTGTTAAGAACATTTCTGAAGATTTAATATTTGTTCCATTTCTAATATTCCTATTTCAAACGTAATTTTAGAGAAACAAAGGCTGATGCTGAACTTGGAAAACATGTGTTTGCATGTCGTAAACAAAGAGGCTTTGTTTGTTCAATCACCAGTTAAATCTCATACAGTAATAATGATTGATTTGGCTAAAGCTTAGTTTAACATCCTGATGAAACATTATGAGGTATGTTCACTTCTAAGGGTAAACAAATTGATTAAAATGGATTATTGTTATTATTATTGATTAATTTGGAATATTAATTAAAAAGGCCGTTATCTGCAGGTTCACTTAGGAATGCCTTGCATGAACATTTGTCAGGCTTTGTGTTTCCTAGGGGCAGTACATTAATGAAGTTTATTGATAATTTGTTTGTTTAAACATCTGAAGAAAATTGTGCTGCGAACACGGGAACAACGTGTTGCATTGTTTGACATCAACACAATGATGTCACTGATTAAAAACTCCAGCTGGTAGAATATCAAAGTGCACTACTATAGGACATGAGATCTCGAGACTGACTTAGACTTTGCAAAGACTGAATGAATGTGAATTGATTTGTCAATTCCTGACTGTTACAGTAACACTGACCCACCGACAAGGTGATTTTATTTTGGGATGCACACAATGCTTTTGGCAATGGTTTTCTGACTATGCCATTGTTGAACCATTGTGAGACATGACGCATGAACTTTGTTTGACTCTGCATGATCCCTGCATGGCTTGATGACTATGTAGCTTGATTTTTAACATTGCTGATTCTTTTCGACAGGAGAACGTTTTTTTTCCTTTGTTTTAGGTGTTCCTGATGATGAGTCATAGGACTTTGAAATAACATTGTATGTGAAGATGGGTACTCTGAAGTGTCTTATTTGGGAAACATGGTCTCTATGGGTTGGAGGACAATGTTTCCAGGAGGGGTATAATGGGTTTATTGTTCAATTTAGTAATTTAATTTCAAGATGTATTTGATAATATTTTGTTTCCATCCCAGTTGAAATCTTTCATTATTTCTTCTGTGACACATTGGTTTCAGATTTCTTTGAATCTTGTCACGTGAATCTTTTAACCCTCACATGATCCAGAGGGCAAATGAAACTTGTCGCCTAAAAAAACTTTTTCCCACATGGTTAAGCTCTCGATTGGGTTCTGCTAAGACGTATGATTAAATGTATTGTTCAAAGTTGGGATCTGATTGGTTTCAGCACCGTGGCTGAACAATGTTGCAGGAGATGTTTGTTGTGTGTTTAGGAAATTGTGGGTAAGTATAAAACACACACAAACAACATTTCATGGTTTCAAGAAGTTTAAAAATGATAGATAAGACTCTAAGACCTAGTGGTCGACTGTAGGCTGTTAACCCAGAATGCAAGTGCTATTTTCTACCCAGGTCAAAGCTGTTTTTCCCCTTGCAATCTTGAGGAGGGAAGATGGATCATTCTGAGGCAGACTGGAGTGTCAATGAAGGCAGCTGGATGACTTCCAGCTATTCTTCTACTGCTATTGTCTTATGGGTTTGGGTCAACACGAAGTACAAAACCCAAAACTTCTGAGATGATTTACAGCCAAGTATATTAGTAATCTCAACACTCCAGAGAACATATAGAAGATCCACCGTTAACTGTTCTTTTACTGAAGTCTCAGTTTTTCTGACTACAGTTCCGTCCAATTCAAATGGTAATGATGTTGCTTCAGATGTCATCAAGGGATGTTGCTATGAGATGGGACATTACAGCATGAAGGCTAAGATAGATATTCCATCTAAAGGCTACGCATGGAGATCGGAACGTGCACACCCTGAAGAAGTGATTACTGGACAATATAACAGAAGCAGAACGAGTGGACGCCAGTTACATCTTGCTCTAAGTGTTTTGGAAGATTTTTCATTATGTATGTAAGTTTGTTAAACTTGAATGGGACAAATAGATTTTTCCTCTTAAACATACTGAGGTTTTTTAAATGATTTTCCATTTAAGTAGAGTAGGATTAGCGCAATTGTCTTTTCTTCCACTTTTTGTGTTATAATCAAAAAGGTGGTTTTTTGGCTATTGTGAGTAGGTACAGTACAGGTGACCTGTGACTTCTGCCTTGAGTAAAATGATTACCCATTGATAAATATTTTTCAGAAAGTCATTTTGGGCTTTTGAGGGTGGAACTCAGTAGGTTACTTGTAATAATAATCTTTTTTGATTAAGTGATCTTAATTAATAAAAGGGGAGTGTTATGGCAGAATGTTTAATACAGCGTATTCTGATATTCATTAATGATCACATGGTATTCCATATGATGTGTGTTACTGAGTTGGGTCACACACAGTTAGAGAGACAATGGTCGTTCTGAATTATCAATATGTATTTTAAGTGAGCTGACACCGAGGGTAGAGGAAGTTCAGAGAAGGCCTCAGGTTATAAAAACAGTTAACCGTTGTTAGTTAACTAATCCTAAGGATGTCATGAGATGATGACGTTTAAACATATACAGGTATAGCTTTCAGAGAGAAAAACATGTGACATTTGTGTGGTTGGCTGCATGATAAAATGTGTGTGTGTTAAACATGTTTGTGGAACATGTTCGTGTGTCATTTAGAAAAGTATATCTAGCCCTGTGTTTCTTCTGTTCTGGGGGGCATTTCCACGATTGGCTGCTGTGGCAGCAGGTGATGTACTTCCCATTATTGTTTGTTTGTTGCAACAACTAAATAATAATTACTGATCAGCTATATCTGTGTTTGTGTTTTATTGATTCCTCTCTGTTTCATTCTTTCCTGTTGTGTTATGCTGGATCTCTCCACAACAGCCCGGTGGAAACTGTCATGTTTGCAGTAGCCTCCGGTAGCGAGACCCTGTGAAGAGCCCGGTGGAAACTGTCATGTTTGCAGTAGCCTCCGGTAGCGAGACCCCTGTGAAGACCCCGGTGGAAACTGTCATGTTTGCAGTAGCCTCCGGTAGCGAGACCCCTGTGAAGAGCCCGGTGGAAACTGTCATGTTTGCAGTAGCCTCCGGTAGCGGAGACCCCTGTGAAGACCCCCGGTGGAAACTGTTCATGTTTGCAGTAGCCCTCCGGTTAGCGAGACCCCTGTGAAGAGCCCGGTGGAAACTGTCATGTTTGCAGTAGCCTCCGGGTAGCGAGACCCCTGTGAAGAGCCGGTTGGAAACTGTCATGTTTTGCAGTAGCCTCCGGGTTAGCGAGACCCCTGTGAAGACCCCGGTGGAAACTGTCATGTTTGCAGTAGCCTACGGTAGCGAGACCCCCTGTGAAGACCCCGGTGGAAACTGTCATGTTTGCAGTAGCCTCCGGTAGCAAGACCCCTGTGAAGACCCCGGTGGAAACTGTCATGTTTGCAGTAGCCTCCGGTAGCGAGGACCCCTGTATGCCGGAAGACCCGTGCCTCTAAGCTGGCTAATGACTTTGCCCTCTCCCTCAAATTACTGGTCCACTGGGTATGGACGGGGGAATACCATGCGTGAAATCACGTTGCCTAGAAGCATGGAGGCGTACCTTCAGAACATACTTGGATCATTGTTTGGGTGTCGCTCCGACAGTAAAACAGAAAGACAATGTTTGTGTCGAAGATCAGCCGGATAAAGAACTTCATAGTATACATGGCCCATGGTGTTTAACCGCCTGTCAGGACTGGCTGTTCCTAAGAACATGAAGATGATCCGTGGCTGGAGCGAGTATATTGTAAAGCCGGGCCGGGCAGTCACAAATCAGAGTTCTTCCTGAAGAATGCAAGTGGCACCAGTTCATGGGGGTACATGTCTGAGTCAAAGCCCCGGGGGTGCAGGCTCACCCAGTCTGATATGACACACATAATGAGAGAGGTGGAAAGCCAACATGAAACACTTGGAATAAGGCCAGTCACTCTACATCAGTTTAAGGTGAAGAGGAACAAACTGGATCGTCTGCCGAGCCAGGCGGAGCTTCTCGCCGCCATGGCGGCCGCTGAGAAGCGCATCCCGGAGCTCCTCGACCTGATGGCCGGCACGCCGACCTCACCACCCAGAAGCTTCTCTATGGCTATCTCACCCTCCATTGGAGCCTCCTGTATGGCCACCGTACGGGCGTGTACGCAAACATGAAAAACAGTGAGGTCTTAGAGGCAGCCATAAGGGAACTGCTGAGGGGCTACATCATCCATGTGCAGGATCACAAGACGGCCAAGACATATGGCGAAGCACAGCTGGCGCTTACCGTAGAGGAGTTTAGCTGGGTCATGCGGTGGATGGGGATTAAAGAGGCATTGCTGGGTCCTCAGAATGAATTCTTCCTTTTCACAAGGGGGAATCGGGCCTCCAAGAACCTGAACGCTCACTTGAAGAGGGCATGGGCTGATGCTGGGCTAGAAACAGCCGTCACCTTCACAATACTGCGCACTGCCCTGGCTGACAATATCAAGCATCACCAAGATCCAGAAAGCCGGTCGATTCTCGCCAGGTTTATGTGTCACGACGTAACCACGGCGGACCGGTTCTACGCGAATGCGCCAGGAAAAAGGAGGCATTGAGAATCCGCTCCATGTTCAGGGCGTCATCAGATGCGGCAGCAGCTGCATCATCATCAGAAGGATGTCTACCGCTGTCAGATGGGGAGACCTCCGAAGAGGGCTGCTATAACAGTACTGCTTCATCGTCTTCACCTGATGGGTCATTGGAGCGGCAGCAGCAGCGGAAGCGGAAAGCGGGAGGGAAAGAGGCCAATGAAGTCGGGGACCGGGGCTGGTTGACACTCCTGATGATGGGCAGGGGCCGTGAACTCAACCTGTTTGCCCTGGTGCACCGTTAAGAATTAGACGCCTAATTTGGTCCCCTTAATCCCGCTAAACATTGTGAATATGTATACCGTGTATATAATTATTATTATAATCCTGTGTATACATTTTGTAAATAGGACAATATCTCCAGGGCGCATAACTGCACTTTACAAGCCAGGGAAGGTGCCAGATCCTGGGCATAACATTTTGTTAAATAGTGCAACACCTCCAGGGCGCATAACTGCACTTTACAAGCCAGGAAAGGTGCCAGAATCCTGGCATACATTTTGTTAATAGTGCAACACCTCCAGGGCGCATAACTGCCACTTTAAAACGTAGGGTAAAAAATGTAGTAGTACTGTTATAGCAGCAGTACTGCTACGTGTAAATAGTTGATGTTTTAGGCTGTGTGTACTGTGGTTTTGTTCCTGCAACGTGTAAATAGTTGATGTTTTAGGCTGTGTGTACTGTGGTTTTTGTTCAAATAAAAAAAACAAAAAAAACAATAACCTTTAGGGTCACCAGGGGCACGAGCATACCCTCCACAGAAGGGGTGGTGGTGCCGTGAAGAAGGCCCGAATATGGATGCTGATGGGCGGACATAGAAGCACCAATAAAACCACCCCCCTTGTTAGAGTCACCAGGGGCACGAGAATACCCTCCACAGAAAGGGTGGTGTGCCGTGAAGAAGGCCGAATATGGATGCTGATGGGCGGACATAGAAGCACCACAAAATCCACCCCCTTTAGGGTCACCAGGGGCACGAGGTTCTGGTGGGTGTGAATACCTGTGTTTAGTCCGTGGGGGAGTGCTTAACTGTGGGGGCCCGGGGACTCAGGGTGTGCAAGGTTATGGAGGTCCCACTGTTAGGGGGCCATGCTGGAGGTAATTAGTCCGTCCTTGGGGCTCTGTGAGCAGGCAAAGTGGGGTGATTTCCCCCTGGTCTCTCCTGGAAGTGCAGAGTCCCACTGTTAGGGGGCCAAGCTGGAGGTAATTAGTCCGTCCTTGGGGCTCTGTGAGCGGGCAAAGTGGGGTGATTTCCCCCTGGTCTCTCCTGGAGGTGTGAAATAAACAGAGTCCCACTGTTAGGGAGTGCTGCTGGAGGTCTCTAGTCCGTCCTTGGGGGCTCTGTGAGCGGGCAGAGATAGGTGATTTTCCCGGTCTCCGCCCTGGAGGTGTGAAATAACCAGAGTCCCACTGTTAGGGACTTCTGCTGGAGGTCTCTAGTCCGTCCTTGGGGGCTCTGTGAGCGGGCAGAGATAGGTGATTTTCCCGGTCTCCGCCCTGGAGGTGTGAAATAACCAGAGTCCCACTGTTAGGGATTTCTGCTGGAGGTCTCCTGCATTTAAAACAGATTCACCATGTTTATAACGTTACTTTAGCCCTGATCAGAGCCCTGTTTTCTGGGTAAGACAGCGAGGTGCATGTACCCTGGGTCTCTGGCTCTCTGAGACCCTGCTAAAAGCAGTGACTCTGCTGCCTGCATTTAAACAGATTCACCAGTTTATAACATTACTTTAGGCCCTGATCAGAGCCCTGTTTTCTGGGTAAGACAGCGAGGTGCTGTACTCTGGGTCTCCTGGCTCTCTGAGACCCTGCTAAAAAGCAGTGACTCTTGCTGCCTGCATTTAAACAGATCACCAGTTTCTAACAAGGACTTTAGCCCTGATCAGAGCCCTGTTCTCAAATCGTATTTTCAGAATCTGACCCTCTGCCGCACTCCGCTCCCCGAGGTCCTAGAGACTCGGCGATGGTACCATTGGATGCGGGATACGTGGAAATGGGGGGGTACAGAAAGGCCTGAACCGAACAGAGCTTGTTATCAAAAGTTATGGATTAGTAGCAAGATTTCACAATGTAGCTCTCCAGGGTGCTGAATGTCATTAGTCCGACAGCCGGTGGCTGAAACCCGAGTAAATGTGTTTAACTTCCCACAGTAAATGGGACCCATGGGACCCTCCCCGAGACCCCCGATGCGTCCCCCTATTTTAGAAACCCGAGGAAATATGAAAAACCAACCATAGTAAATGTGCATTGGCATATACAGCCGGTGGCTCTATATTATATGCGGAGAGGGATCTGGGGGGCTACTTTTGGTAAGCCCCCGAGCACCCACTTCCCACGTATTCCCTGTGAAAGTGTGAAAGTGCTACATTTTGAAAATATCAGAATACCTCCATGGCGCATAACTGCACTTTACAAGCCAGGGAAGAGGCCAGAATCCTGGGTATACATTTTGTAAATAGTGCAATACCTCCAAGGCGCATAACTGCACTTTACAAGCCAGGGAAGATGCCTGAATCCTGGGGTAAACATTGTTTAATTGTTTAAGTGTTTTTAAATGTATGGAACAGTGTTTTGTCTCTTTCAAAACTCTCCCGTTATTGGCCGGATACATGGGGACGATTTTATATTCACTATGACCGTTACTATTCCAGTGAGATGAAGTACGTCCGGTGACGGGAGTGATCCCATGTTAATTTTGTCCCAAAACCAGAGCAATTCCCTTATCCGTTGCAACCAACCATCGGAGAAGGGGAAAAATCGGCCCGAAGCGCCAACACCTGGCCCCTTCTCCCGTGGGCACTCTGTCATTTTTTTGACAATTTTCAAACTTCATTTTTGATTAATTTAAGATATAATTAAGCGTTTTCTTCACTTTTTTTGCTTTTGCTTCTCACGGGTGGGGGGCGCCTGGCAGGCCGCCTATGAGCACCCAAATTCGGCCTGGATCATCCAGGATTTGTGGGCTAAGCTCCATAAACTGACTAAATCACCCAGAGAGGTCACCTTTCTAGCCCAAATATATATAATACAAATACATTTAAATAGTAAAAGGTGCACTTGTGCTCTGCATTACCCGGAATTTTATTTTCATAGCCCCATGATAGTGATTAAATATCATTTTCATGGGAAAAAGTGTTAAAACGCCCGATATAAATTATATTGCAGGACCCCAGTGAGCTCCAGACTATGTGCATTGTGTTGGGGAACCATATAAATGATAGAATAAATGCATTTAAATGCAAAAATAATGATTTAAAATCATTTTAGGGGGGACAATTGTGGAGAGGAGCCTGAAAATGACTCTGCAGAGCAGGCCGCCTATGAGCACCCAAATTCGGCCTTCTTCACGGCAACTACACACCCCTTCTGTGGAGGGTATTCTCGTGCCCCTGGTGACTCTACAAGGGGGGGTGGTTTTTATGGTGCTTCTATGTCCGGCCCATCAGCATCCATATTCGGCCTTCCTCTTTCACGGCACCACCACCCCTTCTGTGGAGGGTATTCTCGTGCCCCTGGTGACTCTACAAGGGGGGGTGGTTTTTATGGTGCTTCTATGTCCGCCCATCAGCATCCATATTCGGCCTTCTTCACTGCACCACCACCCCTTCTGTGGAGGGTATTCTCGTGCCCCTGGTGACTCTACAAGGGGGGGTGGTTTTTTATGGTGCTTCTATGTCCGCCTATGAGCACCCAAATTCGGCCTGGATCATCCAGGATTTGTGGGCTAAAGCTCCATAAACTGACTAAATCACCCAGAGAGGTCACCTTTCCAGCCCGCTCACCAGAGCCCCCCCAAGGACAGACTAGAGACCTCCAGCAGCAGTCCCCAACAGTGAGACTCTGCACCTCCAGGAGAGACCAGGGGGAAATCACCTCTCTCTGCCCGCTCACAGACCCCCAAGTACGGACTAATTACCTCCACGCATGTTCCCCTAACAGTGGGACTCTGTGTATTTCAGACCTCCAGGGCGGAGACCGTGAAAATCACCTCCTCTGCCCGCTCACAGACCCCCAAAGTACGGACTAATTACCTCCAGCATGTTCCCCTAACAGTGGGACTCTGTGTATTTCAGACCTCCAGGGCGGAGACCGTGAAAATCACCTCCCTCTGCCCGCTCACAGACCCCCAAAGTACGGACTAATTACCTCCAGCATGTTCCCCTAACAGTGGGACTCTGTGTATTTCAGACCTCCAGGAGAGACCAGGGGGAAATCACCTCTCTCTGCCCGCTCACAGAGCCCCCAAGGACGGACTAGAGACCTCCAGCAGCAGTCCCCAACAGTGGGACTCTGCACCTCCAGGAGAGACCAGGGGGAAATCACCTCTCTCTGCCCGCTCACAGAGCCCCGAAGGACGGACTCATGACCACCAGCATGTCCCCATAACAGTGGCACCTCCATAACCTTGCACTCACTTCACTTGTCTCACACACACCCAGGGGGGTGAAAGAGGACACATTGGAGCACACATTGACCCAGCAGTAAGTGCTTGAAACGTGGGTAAAGGTGTGTTAAACTGTGGGGTAACATGTTTCAAATGACAGCACGGTGCTGCTTGTTGGCAGGCTGACTCAGTTCACTTGTCTCACACACACCCAGGGGGGGAAAGATAACACTTGTACCCAGGAATAAGTGTTTTGAAAGGCGGGGAAAAGTTGTTTGAAATAGTATAATACCTCCAGGCCGCATAACTGCACTTTACAAGCCAGAAATAATGTTTAAATGGTCGGGGAAAGTATTTTTAAATGTCTGGAAGAGAGTTTTAGCCAGTCATTTTGCACGAAATCATTTAACATTGACGGTCTCCTGAAAAAGCACAGAATATGTGCTTTTTCAGGAGACCGTCAATGTTAAATGATTTCGTGCAAAATGACTGGCTAAAACCCCGGAATAAGTGTTTGAAAGGCGGGGAAAAGTTGTTTAAAATAGTCTGATATCTCCAGGGCGCATCACCAAAAATGTACAAGCCAGGGAAGATGCCTGAATCCCGGATACTTTAGGTCTGTCACTTAGGGTGACCGCACCACTCCGACGCTCCCGAGAGCGGACGTCCATTGTTTGTAAGGCACCTAAGAGGGAGGTAGAGAAAGACTGGGTCAATAGACCAGAATTAAATGATCATGACACAGATGGATCCAGTGGAAGAAAAGGCTTGGTTGTTGTTCTGACTTTAGAAGTCTAGGAATGAACTACGAGAGAACATATAGAACGGTATTCTTCTTCTAAAATATATTGTTTTTATGAATACTAAGAGTTGTATCAATTAAGTTATTTAAGTTTAAGAATTTAATTAATTAATTTTAATTGTTAATTATCTATTTTTAAGTTTAAAATTAGTTATATTATTAATGTTATATTAGTAAAATTAATTCTTATGAATAAATTAATTAAAAAGTATCAAATAGATTTAACAGGAGAAAAGGCAGAGGTGTTAAGTCCCGTTGTATCCTACGGCTAGTCCCTAAATGGACCAGAGGACGTGTTACTCAGAAGAACAAATGTGCTAGGTCCCGGTGTATCCACGGCCAGTCCCTAAAATGGACTAGTGGACGATGTATCTGTATAAACTTGGGTCTAAAAAGGGAACATTTATTTTAAGGGAACGAAAGGATTGAAACTAAACGTATGTGGTGAAAGATGGGCTGTTGCAATGGTGGGTCTAAACCCATAGAAGACTTGGCGACGTTTAAGGTCCTGATTGCCCTGGACTACCCACCCTGCCGTGCTGTTCCAAGTGGAACCCAGGGGGGGCCGCATACTTACCATCCAACCCACTTAAAACCAATAGTTTGCACCATTTCTGGCTTCCCCAGTCTTAAGTCAATTGGATCTGAAGAAGGATGATCTCCAATCCAGGATGTACTGCACCCGTTTAGATAAGGTCTCACCAGGTCTGGGGGAACCGGGTCCGATCAATATCAGCTGTGATGGGGCACTGCCTAATTGAAACGAACCGCACCTCCGTATCCGCCCTGGCAGACCGAGATCCGACTAAGGGATGGACCAGGGATGTACCGCACCAGTATAGACAAGGTCTCCCCAAGCAGGGGGAAACCGGGTTCGATCAGTATTAGCTGTGATGGGGGCACTGCTCAACTGAAAAGAACCACACCTTCCCGTATCCGCTATGGTAGACCGAGGTCCAACTGAGGGTTTGATCGCACCAGAACAGGCAGGGTCCCAGCAGGCCTGGGGGAGCCGAGTTCCATCAATATCAGCTGTGATTGAACACCGCCTAATTGACAAGAACCACACCTCCCCGTATCAGCCTGCCAGACCGAGGCCCGACTGAGGAAACCTGGGTCTTTGTTGCATCAAAAGGGATCAATTCCTGAGCTTCATACAACGCTAGGCTTCAGGAAAGATCAGTACCGGCCTTGTCCACACATATATTTTATTTTTGTACAAAGGAAGCATGAGCTGTGCATGTTTGTATGGCACTTACGTCCCTAGCAACACACACAGGGAAAGTCAGCCAGGATCAAGTCCCCAGACACTGACTTCCAGGGGTTCGCAGCCCCCAAATGCTCCCTAAGCGTTTTTTTTGACCAGTGCAATCAAAAGAAAGAACTCTTACCCTAAGGTGAAGTTCAATCAATTGGTGGTGAATATTGACTGGGGTTGACAGTCAACCCATGTAAATGACAGCTGTCCTAAGACATGGTGTTCAATGACAATATTTTAATTATTTATTTCATTTGAAAAAGGCAATTCTTAGGATAGGTATATTGTTCTTGGACATTAGAAATTAGGTTTTCAAAGAAAACATGTTGATTAATAGTTTTTTATAAGGTCTTAATTCATTAATTTTGTACCCAATGTGCTACCACTAGGTATTCTGGGTAAAACCAACTGAACCAGGAAGTATATCGGTTTCTGTAAAAGTCTGCCATTGTGGTCAAATGACGTTACTGCAATTGTTTTATTTAGAGTGCTGAGATAGGTCCTGTGGCCAAATGGTGGTACTACAACTTCCGTATAGGGTCATGACGTCACCCGTTAGCATTAGCCTGTTAGCTTAGCATGTAGCATAAAATTAGCATTTCGTTTTTTTGAGTTATTTTGTTATTTTTAATATTGTTGTGTTCTTGCTTGTGCTTCTAGGATTAGCATATAGCTTAGCATGTAGCTTAGCATGTAGCATAACATTAGCATTTGGTTTTTTTGAGTTATTTTGTTATTTTGATATTGTTGTGTTCTTGTTTGTACTTCTGGTATTAGCATATAGCTTAGCATGTAGCATAAAATTAGCATTTCGTTTTTTGAGTTATTCTTGTTATTTTTGATATTGTTATGTTCTTGCTTGTGCTTCCTGTATTAGCATATAGTTTAGCATGTAGCTTAGCATGTAGCATAAAATTAGCATTTAGTTTTTTTGTTATTTTTGTTATTTTTAATATTGTTATGTTCTTGCTTGTGCTTCTAGCATTAGCATATAGCTTAGCATGTAGCATAAAATTAGCATTTCGTTTTTTGAGTTATTTTTGTTATTTTTAATATTGTTATGTTCTTGCTTGTGCTTCTAGCATTAGCATATAGCTTAGCATGTAGCATAAAATTAGCATTTCGTTTGAGTTATTTTTGTTATATTTAATATTGTTATGTTTTTGCTTGTGCTTCTAGCATTAGCATATAGCTTAGCATGTAGCATAAAATTAGCATTCGTTTTTTAAGGATTTTCTTGTTATTTTTAGGATTGTTGTGCTTCTGCCTGTGTTCCTAGCATTAACATTAGTTTAGTATGTTAGCATAAAATTAGCATTTGTTTTTAAATTATTTTAAAATTATTTTTGGTTTTGTTATGTTTTTAAAGGTAATTTGTGGAGATAATTTAGGATTAGACAGCAAGGCTCGATTGGTTAGATTTAGTGGTTAAATTAAAGGTTAGATATTAGACCTATTGATGAGTAAGATAGAAAATTATACTTAGAAAAAAGAGAAAGAAGATAAAGGTCCCTTTGGATCTTTGGTTGGAAATGGTGAGAGGTAAAGAGTAGGTCAGTGAATACGTCCCATACTCCCCCGCCGGGATAGGCTTTCTCTCTTAACCTGTTACCCTCTAAACGGAACCCCGAGAGGTCCGAGAGGGGAAAGGCTGGGAAAGCGATAGATTAAAGGGATGAGGAGTAGATAAAAAGGTCCCCTGCTTGGGACTTTAGTTGGAGTTGGTGAGGCGTATGGGAGGTATAAATGCGTACCACGCTGGATACCCTCCCTCTGGTAACCTATACCCCATGTCCAGGATTAGAAGAGTCCGAGAGGGTAACGGTTTAGAAATAGAAAGGAGAGAGGTGAGATAGATAAAATAACTATTTTAGATATTAGATTTCAAATATTTGATGTTAAACTATAATATTAATACTGATTTTTGGGATATTTAACTGTTCGAAATAGTAAAGTTTCGCAATGTTAGCATAAAAATAGCATTTCTTTTAAAGGTTTTTTGTGAAGATGTTTTTACTAGACTGTACCTCCCAAAACGTCTGTACTTAAGGGGACGAAGGCGACCGAAGTCGCCTGCGACACCCCAATCTTTGGTTTTGTTCTAGACCGCAACAAAACCCCATCTGAAAATCTCATGTCAGGTTACCCATAGGTTACACACTGACTGGTAATGAGAAATTTCAGTTGTTCAGAGAACTCCATGACAGCAGAGACGAACTCTTCGCGGCAGATTAAACTGACCACGGTCCGAGACTCACGGTGTTTGGGAGGAGTTTTACATTTTTTTGCAGATTAAGTAGTCTAATTGATCAGTGGTAGGAAAGAAAACGAGCGGCTCAGTCAATGATACCTCGGTTCGGTGCAGGTCCCCCATTTGTCGAGGCACTGGCTGGGTTAGGTTTTTGTAAAGGCCACCAGATCTCCCCATGTCGCCCGACGACTTCATGGTTATACAGAGATCCAAGGAGAGGCACGGGCCATTCGATAACGTGTCGGCGCCTACCCTAGCTTAGTACCATAGACTGAGTCATAAATATGAAGGGTGTGAAGTGGATAAGGTAAGTTAAGTTTGAAGAACAGAGTCGAGGAGGCTAGCTGTGGTTACGGCGGACACCCCCCCCCCGCCAAAATGGCCGTCTCCGTTTTAACCCGTTTACGGCTCGTGAGACCCCGAAGGACTTGAGCGGAGGAGGGGTTAGGAGTGGAGAGAGCAGAATGAAAAAGTGGGTAGAGAGAATGTGGTTTTCTAAATTAATTTTGAGTTTGGAGATTTAGGTAAAAAGTGTATCATTAGTTAATTTTAATGGTTTGAATTGAGAGTTAAATAGTAAAGCTATTTGTGGAGATGTATTTTAAGATTAGGTAAGGAGTCAGAGTTTAGGTTTAGGCAGCAAAGCTTGATTAGTTAGGTTTAGAATTGGATAAGGAGCCAGAGTTTAGGTTCAGGCAGTAAAGTTCGGTTGGTTAGGTTTAGAATTGGGTAAGGGGCCAGAGTTTAAGTTTAGGCGGGTTAGGGTTAGGGTTGGGGGTTAGGGTTAGGGTTAGGGTTAGGGGTTAGGGTTAGGGTTAGGGTTAGGTAAGAACTCTCCGTCGTAGATAGGGTTAGGGTTAGGTTTTTGTAAGGGCCACCAGATCTCCCCATGTCGTCCGACGACTTCATGGTTATACAGAGATCCAAGGAGAGGCACGGGCCATTCGATAACGTGTCGGCGCCTACCCTAGCTTAGCATCATGACTGAGTCATAAATATAAAGGGTGTAAAGTGTACAAGGTAATATTGAGCTTGAAGGACAGAGACCAGGCGGTAAGCTGTAAAAACGGCAACAACCGGCCCTCCAAGAATGGCGGTTTCTCTGTAAACCCGTTATCCTCCCGAAAGACCCCAAGGGGGCTCGAGAGGGGAAGGGGTTTATGAAGCAAAGAATGAAAATAGCGAGAGTGTGGTTTTATTATTTTTGAGGTTAGGTAAAAGTGTACCATTGATTGATTTTGGTAGTTTAAATTGAAAGTTTAGATAGCTATTTGTGGAGATGCGTTTTAGGATTAGGTAAGTAGACAGAGTGATTAGGGTTAGTAGTTAAACTAAAAGGTAAGATGGTATACTAATTGATGGATATTTAATTTAGGATTTAGGCAAAAGAGCCCGATTGGTTGGGTTTAGGAGTTAGATTAATGGTCAGGTACTATACTTATTGATGAATAGGGAGCCAGAGTTTAGGTTAGGGTTAGGGTTAGAATTGGGTAAGGGGCCAGAGTTTAAGTTTAGGCGGCAAGGTTCGATTGGTTAGGTTTAGGGTTAGGGTTAAGGTTAGGGTTAGAATTGGGTAAGGAGCCAGAGTTTAAGTTTAGGCGGCAAGGTTCGATTGGTTAGGTTAGGGTTAGGGTTAGGGTTAGGGTTGGGGTTAGGGTTAGGGTTAGGGTTAGGGTTTAGGGTTTAGGGTTAGGGTTAGGGTTAGGGTTAGGGTTAGGTAAGGAAATTGGATCTGACTGCCGTAGGCAGACGGATCGGTGCACTCTCCGTCGTAGATTCAGTCTAGGTGTAATCATATCTCACTCAAGTACCTCTCGTAAACTGTTTCGGATAAAAAATTATGTTAAAGATGCCATATCACGGTAGTGTTTATACTGACATCCACATTAAAAATTCACACATCTTCAGTAGATAACCCAGATATCATTGAATGTTTCAGCCATTACATCCATACATTCTCCTCTGGGGGTGGCCCTGCATGGGGGGATCACTTCCCAGCAGTGTGCGTCTTAAAAATTGTAGCTGTGCGAGTAGGCCTCAGCGTGCAGGAAGACAATTTAGCCGGAACAGAGTGAGCCTGTGAGATGGCGTCACTCTTATATAGCAGGGCGGAGCCTCGTGAAGCCACCGTATATTCCCTTTCAAACAGAGCCTGAAGATGGCCTCTGAATTAATTTTGGGATGAGCCTTATGAAGCTTCCCTATACTCCCGTGAGCAGGTAAGTATGTGCGACGTGTTCCATTGTGTGGGCTTAATTTTTAGCTTTCCAACACGGATCAGGCTATGCGCGTGGACCAACCATCTTAGGGTTCAGGTCAGTAGGCCACCATCTTAGGGTTAGGCACGCAGCTGAGATGGTTAGGGTTAGGGCTAGACGGAAGGAGAGTGTGTTAAGAGGAGCTAAGCAGATCTCCACACAGCAGCTACGGAGTCCTAGACCTGAGATCAAACACACTAGACCTCCTCATAGGGTTAGGGTTAGGGGTTAGGGTTAGGGTTAGGGGTTAGGGTTAGGGTTAGGGTTAGGTTTTTGTAAGGGCCACCAGATCTCCCCATGTCGGGTTAGGGTTAGGGTTAGGGTTAGGGTTAGGGTAGGGTTAGGGTTAGGGTTAGGGTTAGGGTTAGGGTTAGGGTTAGGGTTAGGGTTAGGGTTAGGGTAGGGTTTAGGGTTAGGGTTAGGGTAGGGTTAGGGTTAGGGTTAGGGTTAGGGTTAGGGTTAGGGTTAGGGTTAGGGTTAGGGTTTTAGGGTTAGGGTTAGGGTTAGGGTTAGGGTTAGGGTTAGGGTTAGGGTTAGGGTTAGGGTTAGGGTTAGGGTTAGGGTTAGGGTTAGGGTTAGGGTTAGGGTTAGGGTTAGGGTTAGGGTTAGGGTTAGGGTTAGGGTTAGGGTTAGGGTTAGGGTTAGGGTTAGGGTTAGGGTTAGGGTTAGGGTTAGGGTTAGGGTTAGGGTTAGGGTTAGGGTTAGGGTTAGGGTTAGGGTTAGGGTTAGGGTTAGGGTTAGGGTTAGGGTTAGGGTTAGGGTTAGGGTTAGGGTTAGGGTTAGGGTTAGGGTTAGGGTTAGGGTTAGGGTTAGGGTTAGGGTTAGGGTTAGGGTTAGGGTTAGGGTTAGGGTTAGGGTTAGGGTTAGGGTTAGGGTTAGGGTTAGGGTTAGGGTTAGGGTTAGGGTTAGGGTTAGGGTTAGGGTTAGGGTTAGGGTTAGGGTTAGGGTTAGGGTTAGGGTTAGGGTTAGGTTAGGGTTAGGGTTAGGGTTAGGGTTAGGGTTAGGGTTAGGGTTAGGGTTAGGGTTAGGGTTAGGGTTAGGGTAGGGTTAGGGTTTTAGGGTTAGGGTTAGGGTTAGGGTTAGGGGTTAGGGTTAGGGTTAGGGTTAGGGTTAGGGTTAGGGTTAGGGTTAGGGTTAGGGTTAGGTAAAAAGATTTGGATCTCACTGCCGTAGGCAGTGATATCGATGCACTCTCCGTCGTAGATTAAGTCCAGGTGTAATCATATCTCACTCAAGTACCTCTCGTAAACTGTTTCGGATAAAAATTATGTTTAAGGTGACATATCATGGTAGTGTTTATACTGTCACCCACATTAAAAATTCACACATCTTCAGTAGATAACCCAGATATCATTGATTGTTTCGGCCATTACATCCATACAATCTCCTCTTAGGAATGGCCGTGCATGGGGAGATCATTCCCAGCACTGTGCGTCTCAAAAAATTGCAGCTGTGCGAGCAGGCTTCAGCATGCAGAAGGACAGGCTGACCGGAACAGAGTGAGCCTAGGAGATGGCTTCCCTCTTATATAGCAGGGGCGGAGCCCCGTGAAGCTGTCGTATACTCCCTTTTAAAACGAGCCTGGAGATGGCTTCTGAATTAATTATGGGACGCGCCTCGTGAAGCTGCCGTATTTTCCGTGAGCAGTAAGTAACGTGTCGTATACTCCCTTTTAAAACGAGCCTGGACGATGGCTTCTGAATTAATTATGGGACGCGCCTCGTGAAGCTGCCGTATTTTCCCGTGAGCAGGTAAGTAACGTGTCGTATACTCCCTTTTAAAACGAGCCTGGAGATGGCTTCTGAATTAATTATGGGACGCGCCTCGTGAAGCTGCCGTATTTTCCCGTGAGCAGGTAAGTAACGTGTCGTATACTCCCTTTTAAACGAGCCTGGAGATGGCTTCTGAATTAATTATGGGACGCGCCTCGTGAAGCTGCCGTATTTTCCCGTGAGCAGGTAAGTAACGTGTTCCAGTGTGTGAGCTTACTTTTTAGCTTTCCAACACAGATCGGGCTAAGAGCGTAGGCCACCATTTTAGGTTCAGGCCTGGGGGCCACCATCTTAGGGTTAGGCGTGGAGATGAGATGGTTAGGGTTAGGGCTAGGCGGAGGGAGAGTGTGTAAGTGGAGCTAAGCAGATCTCCACACAGCAGCTACGGAGTCCTAGACCTGAGATCAAACACACTGAACGTCATCATGAGGAACTGGCGTGTAGGGTTAGGGTTAGGGTTAGGGTTAGGGTTAGGGTTAGGGTTAGGGTTAGGGTTAGGGTTATGGGTTAGGGTTAGGGTTAGGGGTTAGGGGTTAGGGTTAGGGGTTAGGGTTAGGGTTAGGGTTAGGGTTAGGGTTAGGGTTAGGGTTAGGGTTAGGTGAGAAATTTGGATCCGACTGCCGTAGGCAGACGGAACGGTGCACACTCCGTCGTAGATTCAGTACAGGTGTAATCATGTCTCACTTCCAGTTCCTCTCGTAAACTGTTTCGGATAAAAATTATGTTTAAGAGATGTCATATCACGATAGTGTTTTATACTGACATCCACATTAAAAATTCACACATCTTCAGTAGAAAACCCAGATATCATTGAATGTTTCAGCCATTACATCCATACATTCTCCTCTGGGGGTGGCCCTGCATGGGGGGATCACTTCCCAGCAGTGTGCGTCTTAAAAATTGTAGCTGTGCGAGTAGGCCTCAGCGTGCAGGAGACAATTTAGCCGGAACAGAGTGAGCCTGTGAGATGGCGTCACTCTTATATAGCAGGGCGGGGGCCTCGTGAAGCCACCGTATATTCCCTTTCAAACAGAGCCTGAAGATGGCCTCTGAATTAATTTTGGGATGAGCCTTATGAGGCTTCCCTATACTCCCGTGAGCAGGTAAGTATGTGCGACGTGTTCCATTGTGTGGGCTTAATTTTTAGCTTTCCAACACGGATCAGGCTATGCGCGTGGACCACCATCTTAGGTTCAGGTCAGTAGGCCACCATCTTAGGGTTAGGCACGCAGCTGAGATGGTTAGGGTTAGGGCTAGACGGAAGGAGAGTGTGTTAAGAGGAGCTAAGCAGATCTCCACACAGCAGCTACGGAGTCCTGGACATGAGATCAAACACACTGGACCTCCTCATGAGGAACCGGCTAGTTAGGTGAGAAATTTGGATCCGACTGCCGTAGGCAGACGGAACGGTGCACACTCCGTCGTAGATTCAGTACAGGTGTAATCATGTCTCACTTCCAGTTCCTCTCGTAAACTGTTTCGGATAAAAATTATGTTTAAGATGTCATATCACGATAGTGTTTATACTGACATCCACATTAAAAATTCACACATCTTCAGTAGAAAACCCAGATATCATTGAATGTTTCAGCCATTACATCCATACATTCTCCTCTGGGGGTGGCCCTGCATGGGGGGATCACTTCCCAGCAGTGTGCGTCTTAAAAATTGTAGCTGTGCGAGTAGGCCTCAGCGTGCAGGAGACAATTTAGCCGGAACAGAGTGAGCCTGTGAGATGGCGTCACTCTTATATAGCAGGGCGGGGCCTCGTGAAGCCACCGTATATTCCCTTTCAAACAGAGCCTGAAGATGGCCTCTGAATTAATTTTGGGATGAGCCTTATGAGGCTTCCCTATACTCCCGTGAGCAGGTAAGTATGTGCGACGTGTTCCATTGTGTGGGCTTAATTTTTAGCTTTCCAACACGGATCAGGCTATGCGCGTGGACCACCATCTTAGGTTCAGGTCAGTAGGCCACCATCTTAGGGTTAGGCACGCAGCTGAGATGGTTAGGGTTAGGGCTAGACGGAAGGAGAGTGTGTTAAGAGGAGCTAAGCAGATCTCCACACAGCAGCTACGGAGTCCTGGACATGAGATCAAACACACTGGACCTCCTCATGAGGAACCGGCTAGTTAGGTGAGAAATTTGGATCCGACTGCCGTAGGCAGACGGAACGGTGCACACTCCGTCGTAGATTCAGTACAGGTGTAATCATGTCTCACTTCCAGTTCCTCTCGTAAACTGTTTCGGATAAAAATTATGTTTAAGATGTCATATCACGATAGTGTTTATACTGACATCCACATTAAAAATTCACACATCTTCAGTAGAAAACCCAGATATCATTGAATGTTTCAGCCATTACATCCATACATTCTCCTCTGGGGGTGGCCCTGCATGGGGGGATCACTTCCCAGCAGTGTGCGTCTTAAAAATTGTAGCTGTGCGAGTAGGCCTCAGCGTGCAGGAGACAATTTAGCCGGAACAGAGTGAGCCTGTGAGATGGCGTCACTCTTATATAGCAGGGCGGGGCCTCGTGAAGCCACCGTATATTCCCTTTCAAACAGAGCCTGAAGATGGCCTCTGAATTAATTTTGGGATGAGCCTTATGAGGCTTCCCTATACTCCCGTGAGCAGGTAAGTATGTGCGACGTGTTCCATTGTGTGGGCTTAATTTTTAGCTTTCCAACACGGATCAGGCTATGCGCGTGGACCACCATCTTAGGTTCAGGTAAGTAGGCCACCATCTTAGGGTTAGGCACGCGGCTGAGATGGTTAGGGTTAGGGCTAGACGGAAGGAGAGTGTGTTAAGAGGAGCTAAGCAGATCTCCACACAGCAGCTACGGAGTCCTGGACATGAGATCAAACACACTGGACCTCCTCATGAGGAACCGGCTAGTTAGGTGAGAAATTTGGATCCGACTGCCGTAGGCAGACGGAACGGTGCACACTCCGTCGTAGATTCAGTACAGGTGTAATCATGTCTCACTTCCAGTTCCTCTCGTAAACTGTTTCGGATAAAAATTATGTTTAAGATGTCATATCACGATAGTGTTTATACTGACATCCACATTAAAAATTCACACATCTTCAGTAGAAAACCCAGATATCATTGAATGTTTCAGCCATTACATCCATACATTCTCCTCTGGGGGTGGCCCTGCATGGGGGGATCACTTCCCAGCAGTGTGCGTCTTAAAAATTGTAGCTGTGCGAGTAGGCCTCAGCGTGCAGGAGACAATTTAGCCGGACAGAGTGAGCCTGTGAGATGGCGTCACTCTTATATAGCAGGGGCGGGGCCTCGTGAAGCCACCCGTATATTCCCTTTCAAACAGAGCCTGAAGATGGCCTCTGAATTAATTTGGGATGAGCCTTATGAGGCTTCCCTATACTCCCTGGAGCAGGTAAGTATGTGCGACTGTTCCATTGTGTGGGCTTAATTTTTAGCTTTCCAACACGGATCAGGCTATGCGCGTGGACCACCATCTTAGGTCGGTCAGTAGGCCCCCATCTTAGGG